>NC_068436.1:2499841-2822341 GCF_023373465.1 Oncorhynchus keta | reverse complement strand
GTGTTTTACCAAATACAATGGTATTTTTCAGAGAACAAGTTAACTACTGACTTCCAGCCTGCGTATGAGGGGACTCAACTTGTACTGCATTGACTCCATGACTGATGATTGGTTAAAAGACATGGATAATAAGATAATAGTTGGAGCTGTGTAGTTAGATTTCAGTGCAGCCTTTGATGTTATCGATCATAAATTGTTATTGAAGAAATTCACTTGCTGTGGCTTTCCAACACTTGCCCTCACATGGTTGGAGAGTTATTCAGCCAATAGAACCCAGAGATTGTTCTTCAATGGATGTTTCTCTAACATCAGATATGAACACTACGGTGTCCTTCAGGGCAGGTGCCTTGGGCCGTTACTCTTCTCTATTTTGCCACTGGTCTTAGACAAAGCTAGAATGACCATGTGCACAGATGATTCCACACTCTACATGTCAGCACCCAAAGCCAGTGATTCCTAAATAAGGAGTTACAGTCAGTATCAGAATACATCTTGATAATAAACTGGTCTTAAGTCCAACTAAAAGCATTTGCATTTGGTTCAAAACCTTGTCAGACCTAAAACTCAATTGGAGTTGAGGAAGCTAATCTCCTAGGTATAACATTGTCATATTGACAAAGTCGGTGTGAAGATGGGGAGGGTCCTGTGTAGCTCAGTTGGTAGAGCTCCATGTTTCTGGGTTCAATTCCCACGGGGGACCAGTATGAAAGAAAAGAACGTGAAAATATATGCACTCACTACTTACTGTAAGTCGCTCTGGTTAAGAGCGACTTAAATTACTAAATTACTAAAATGTTTTAAAAAATTACAAATAAATGGGTATATCTTCCGCTAGCGGAACCTCCAATGAAATTGCAGGGAGCCACATTCAAATCAACAGAAATCTCATAAATAGATTTCTTTAACATAGAACTTTTAGGCACCATTTTAAAGATACAATTTGCGTTAATCCAGCCACAGTGTCTCATTTAAAAAATGCTTTACAGTGAAAGCTCCACTAACGATTATGTTAGGTCACCACCAAGTCACAGAAAAACCCAGCCATTTTTACAGCCAAAGAGAGGAGTCACAAAAAGCACAAATAGAGATTAAATTAATCACGAACCTTTGATGATCTTCACCAGATGACACTCTTAGGACTTATATCCCAAAATCTCATTTTATATTGGTGTGTTATGTTCAGTGATTTTGCAGAGAGCCATATCAATTTACAGAAATACTCATTATAAATGTTGATGAAAATACATGTGTTTTACATGGAAATATAGATAAACTTCTCCTTAATGCAACTGCTGTGTCAGATTTCAAAAAAACTTTACGTAAAAAGCATAATCTGAGAACGGCACTCAGAGCCCAAAACAGCCCCAAAAAATATCCGCCATGTTGCGCAGTCAACATTAGTCAGAAATAGCATTATAAATATTCACTTACCTTTGATGATTTTCATCAGAATGCACTCACTCCCAGGAATCCCAGTTCCACAATAAATGTTTGATTTGTTTCATAAAGTCCACAATTTATGTCCAATAGCTTCTTTTGTTAGGGCGTTTGCTAAAAAAAATCCAAACGCGCGTTCAGGTCCAGCCGAACATCGGATAAAAAGTTCATAAAGTTATATTACAGGTCGTAGAAACTTGTCAAACTAAGTATAGAATCAATCTTTAGGATGTTTTTATCATAAATATGCAATAATGTTCCAACAGGAGAATTCCATTGTCTGTAGAAAAGAAATGGAACGAGAGCTACCTCTCATGTGAAATGCGCGTGACTGAGATCGAGGCTGCTGCCAGACCTCTGACTCAATCCCCTCTCATACGGCCCCCCTTCACAGTAGAAGCCTGAAACAACATTCTAAAGACGGTTGACATCTAGTGGAAGCCTTAGGAATTGCAAAATGACCCATATCCCACTGTGTATTCGATAGGGGCTGAGTTCAAAAACTACAAACCTCAGATTTCCCACTTCCTGTTTGGATTTTTTCCCAAGTTTTTGCCTGCCATATGAGTTATGTTATACTCACAGACATCATTCAAGTGTTTTCTATCCAATATTAATAATAATATGCGTATATTAGCATCTGGGACTGAGTAGGAGGTAGTTCACTCTGGGCACGCTATTCATCCAAAAGTGAAAATGCTGCCCCCTATCCCAAAGAAGATACAAAGATGTTCTGTGTTTTTTACACAAAAATCAACTGCACTGGTTGTTCAGGCTCTGGTCCCATCTTGATTACTGTCCGGTAATATGGTCAAGTGCAGTCGAAAATAGACCCAGCAAAGCTGTAGCTGGCTCAAAACAGAGCAGCACAACTTGCCCTTAACTTCACATACAGAACGGACATCAGCAACATGCATGCCAGTCTTTCCTGCTTGAGGGTTGACTAGATTTACTCCTTCAATTATTGTTTTTGTGTGAAATATTATTGTGTTTACATTTCCTAGTTGTCTGCATAATCAACTTACATATAGCTCTGATAGACACACTTTACTACCAGACATGCCACCAATGTCTCTTCACAGCCCCCAAATCCAGAATGAATTCAAGACAACGCACAGAGCGCACACATGTTTTCAAGTCAACGCACAACGCACACATGTTTGTAAATGAATGGAAATTGTAAAGTATTTTTGTCTGTAATGTCTTTTTCATTATGTGTCTGACCACAGCAAGACTAGCTGTCACCATTGGCTTTGAGATCCCATAAACCCCCATGAGGCTGAGTTTTCTCTCTCTCTTTCTCTCTCTCTCTGGGTTCGAGCACTCCACATCCTCTTCTCTTCCGAAAAATGTTCAGTTCAATTTGGGCTTGAATTTACATAATGTTCCCTCTATGCTTGTTGTAATGTAATAGAGGAATACAGAAATGATTGAAACTGAATGCAAGTGGAGCTCTTTGATAGACGGGCAGGCAACGTTCAAGGTCATCCCGTTATACAGTGGATATTATTATATTTAAGTTTTACGAACGGAGACTTTGTTCCTGTTTCAACTGTTTTTGTCAACTCAGGGCATTTAGGGAGAGAAACTGAGTCTGTATCCTAAATGGTACCCTATATATCCTAAATGGTACCCTATTCTCTGTGAATGGAAAGAGATATATATCTGCCCTTAGCCTTATTACGAAGATAATGTGGTTGTATAACCTCTTTGTTTTCATCTGAGCTCGGTTCACTTCCTTGAACGCTCGTTCGCACACACACACACACACACACACACACACACACACACACACACACACACACACACACACACACACACACACACACACACACACACACACACACACACACACACACACACACACACACACACACACACACACACACACACACACACACACACACACACACACATTCATTGGCCTTATACTATGTGACATACCAATGGCTCCTTCCCAGACAGTTGGGGGGGAGTGAAGGTTATTATATTATTTGCAGTTTCTGTAGTGGAGATGAAATAAAGGGCTATTAGAAGGGCATTTAGCCTGGAAACACCAGTCAGCCAGGCAGAATGCAGTCTGACAGTGCAGCACACACGCACGCACGCACGCGCACGCGCACGCACACACGCACGCACGCACGCACGCACGCACGCGCACACGCACACGCACACGTACACACACGCATCAACACTCTCACGCACTCATGCATACACACACGCATCAACACTCTCACGCACTCATGCATACACACACACATACACATACAGGGATGGTTAAGATACATGACACATACGGTATGTGTGTGTCGCTTGGTAATGGTTGGGGTTCACAACTTTTTTGAATGAAAGGTCATTTATATTAATCCTTGGCTGTTGCGGTATTAGCATTTGACCCAATGTGTACACACACACACCACACCCATTTTGTCCATACAGATGAATGGCTTAACGTGTTAGTTCAATGTAGGTTTCTTAGAGTGTATTTAGTCGCATTTCATAGCACTGTGTCTGAAAGTACTGCACATCATGGACAAATTAATGGATCGCAATCGCACACACCATATTAGTTTAATGATGGTATTTATATACACATTTCCCTTCTGTTTGATGGCACAGTATGTTCTAAGTGTGCTTTATACACATATGGATGAATGGGCAATGGCATGTGGTGTTATTAGTCTAAGTGAAGGTACTTAAGCCGGGTGTACACTCAACTTTCAGAATCTTAAAGCCGCTGAGTTTCCCACGTTCACGCTGTCTGGCGAAAGCAACGATGTGATTAGGTTTAACGTAGCTACAACGAGATGTGGCTCAAAGCAGCCGTATAAACGTTTGCAGCCAGACAATCACGCTTGCCGGACAGAGTTGAACTACCTCGCCAACATTTCCTATTTTTTACTTTTTTATTTTTTTTAACCTTTATTTAACTAGGCAAGTCAGTTAAGAACAAATCCTTATTTTCAATGACGGCCTAGGAACAGTGGGTTAACTGCCTGTTCAGGGGCAGAACGACAGATTTGTACCTTGTCAGCTCGGGGATTCGAACTAGGCTACCCTGCCTGCCCCATTGAGTAATGTTGCTTGTGAACGATTTGACACGTTGGCTTTTGTTGAAGTACAAACGCATGCTAGTAGTAGTCGTCGCTTCTGCTTGAGAGTCCACACATTCTGGGGGACGCTGAATAACGTCGTCATCTCACCGGCTTCTACTCTGGCGGGCTCTCATTGGCTGTTGCTGATCACCGTTCTCCAAACGTGTCGTTGCACATCTCACACTACAAGAGCATTGCAGATGTTGTGCGGGTCAAATTAAACGTGATCAACAATACGAGATCGGTAGCCCGATCTCAAACACTTGTATAGGACAGCTACATCGGGGCCAAAATTGTGTAGTGTACACCGGGCTTTAGATATGTTTGATAGCACCGTATGGGTATGGAAGTAGGTTTTGTTCAAATAAACGGCTGTGTGTTGGCGTGATTTAATCCGATTTAATCTATGTATCTCTATATCTCTGCGATCTCATCAGAAGCTGCTATACATACTTCATTTACATACCTGGAAGAAATTACCCACACATCCATTTTCCCTAAAAAAGTTGTGTGTTACCGAAAGTTATTGTCATTTGTCATCGTCTTCATCGTCTTCGTCATCACTGCATGAAGCCAATGCTGCTAGATCCTGCTGAAGAAAGGAGTGTTCCCTATTAGCCGGTTGCTCCCTTCCTCTTTAACTCACTGAGGTCAACATTGATCAGTGTTCAGTATCAAAGGGGTTGTTACCATGTTGGACCTGCCCTTCATCAAGCCTGCTTTGTCCGTATTTGATCTTGTCTGTCTCGGGGCCTGAGTTCCCCCTCTCGCCCCTCTCCCCAGGCCCTCTGATCACCTTGCACAGTCCCAAGTTCAGCCCCCATGCCCTCCTTAATCGCATCACCCTCATTAGCACCTGCCGACCAGGGAAGAGGAAGCCTCTAATTACCAACAAAATCATTTGATTGGCTGAGACGGGAGACGACTGGGGAGCAAAGGGAAACAGAAGACATGAATATAATTCAGTAGACCTTGGCGCTGTAGAAAGGAAAATATTTATGATGAGCTTTTGTATGACCTTAATTAGCCCAAATTGGATTGGGGCTTTTGGAGTTAGGAACACACTCGCTCTCTCTGGTTCGCCATCCCCCTCCAATCCCCACCAGCCTCTTTATTTAAACTTCCTGGTCTTAATATTATGGAATGGGACATCTTTTTGGCATGCAGTGAAATGGTACTCTGTGAGTTGGCCAAGGAATAGGACCTAACTGGCTGTGGCTGGGGTTTGGGATATATGGCGTATGACAAGCTTAAGCTACACTTCTCATCATTGTGATATTGTACTGCCTGGTGCCCAACTTCAGCTGTAGTAGACACTTATTCATAGGGAGAGAGGAAGAGAGGGGGAGAGTTAGATAAAGATTGACAGAGACAGAGAAATATTGACAGAGATAGGGCAGTAGGTAAAAGAGAGAAATGAAATAATAGAGGGTTCTGTTGGCCAGATGCCCTCTCTGTGTTAGGGTTCTGTTGGCCAGATGCCCTCTCTGTGTTAGGGTTCTGTTGGCCAGCTACACTCCTGTGTTAGGGTTCTGTTGGCCAGATGCCCTCTCTGTGTTAGGGTTCTGTTGGCCAGATGCCCTCTCTGTGTTAGGGTTCTGTTGGCCACCTGCCCTCTCTGTGTTAGGGTTCTGTTGGCCAGATGCCCTCTCTGTGTTAGGGTTCTGTTGGCCACCTGCCCTCTCTGTGTTAGCGTTCTGTTGGCCAGCTACACTCCCTGTGTTAGGGTTCTGTTGGCCAGATGCCCTCTCTGTGTTGGGGTTCTGTTGGCCACCTGCCCTCTCTGCGTTAGGGTTCTGTTGGCCAGATGCCCTCTCTGTGTTAGGGTTCTGTTAGCCAGATGCCCCCTGTGTTAGGGTTTTGTTTGTCATCTGCTCTCTCAGTGTTAGGGTTCTGTTGGCCAGCTGCCCTCTCTGTGTTAGGGTTCTGTTGGCCAGCTGCCCTCTCTGTGTTAGGGTTCTGTTTGTCATCTGCTCTCTCAGTGTTAGGGATCTGTTGGCCAGCTGCCTTCCTTATGTCAGGGCCGGCTAGTGCTGTGGCTACAGAGCTCTCATCAAATTCCAACACTCCTGTAATGAGTCATACCTCTATCTGACCTGCCATCCCAGAAAGATTTCCAACGAGGAGAGCCTCGCCTCTCTTCAAAGACCAAAGCTGCCGCTATTCCCTCCCTCCCTCCCCTTCTTCTTTCTCTCCCTCCTTCGCTCCTTCCTTTTCTTCCACTATAGTTGATACCCTCTTAATTATCTCTCCCTCATTAACAATAAAGCCTCTCAGTCTCTATTATATTAGCGCTGACCAAAACCCTGACATGCTCTCATTAACTGAAATACGGGATGAACATTATTTAGTCCCGGCTATCAAATTGCCTCCCGTCTTCTGTTCTGGGGGAAACATTTATTTCATTATTATTGTGAGGCGGTGGTATATTAGCTTAGACGCTACCCTCATTGGACATCACAAGGACGTTGCGGTCCATCACTATTCCAATGTTGAAGCGAGGTCCCGTCCCTGACCTTGGCTCGACGTTGGCAGGAGGCCACTGCGGAGAGAGACTCATTATGGTCCCATCCTTAGGGCCTTTTCCCTTTGTGTTTCTGTGCAGGACCTTCTGAAGACGGCTACCTCTGCCCTCTTCTCTCTCAACTCTATACCAGCCAATCAGTGCCTGCCTCCGTACTCCTTTTGTCTGTAGGAAGGAATTCTAGTTTGTTTTGCTATTTTTGTTTCACCAATGTTTTTTCTTCTCACAATGGGTCAATGTCAGTAGTAGTGCGTCCTTTATGGTCTGAATGTTTCAGATAAGGTGTATGAGATAGGTTCGGGGTTTTCCCTCACAAATTAGCCACAGCATGATACTGCCGAGCTACCTGTTTAAAGCTAACAGCCATGCCGTGCTTACCAGTTCAAAAATGACTTATGTGGTTAAAATCCAGAGACAAACCCCCTTCTCTGGCTTCATGTCCCCTGAACTGCCCCCTAGCCTCCCTTCATGGACCACATGCGGTCATGACCCCTCCCCCTCTTCCACCCCATTTTCCCCTTTTTCACCTCCTTCCCCTTTTCTTGTACTTTGACTCGCACTTAGTAGCCACATTTGCCTCACCAGTTCATTGGTGTTTCTCTTTACAGTAAAACCTGGACTAAACCTAGAACAGTCAAAGGCTAATAGACTGTAGCCTGTAATCTTAAGGGTACATGGAAGCACACATCTCCCTTGTCTATGTTCTATGCAGTCAGCAGTAATAAGACCTATCAATACCACCAACACTCTTCCCATTTACAATCTCAAAGTAGCAGTTAGTTATCTCTGCGAACAGACTTGTGTCATTCTCCGTGCCCTATTCAAATATGGCCCCCCCTTTACGCAAGAGGACTTGGAACGCTGTTTTCATTTCTGCTGCGTCAGTTCATTAACTCGCCGTCCTTTAGATTTAAAGCGGCGACCTTACTGGGAGGGAGAAAAGACCGGAGACGACGAAGGGAGGAAGAAGAAAGAATTGTCGATGATTATACAGAATCGATAAGGGAGTTGAATGTAACCAATATCGGATCGGCCTTCGGAGCGTCGCGCCGCGAGACTGACTGCGGCAGTAAATATTATCCCGGGGCGCGGAGTGCATTAAGCTGCCGTGTCGGGAGACAGCGGTGGGGGGCTGGGTGGATGGATGGCTGTTGGAACAAGTCTATTTGTGATGACCCAGACCTTTGGGCAAACGGTTAATCCCTGCTCCACTCGGGAGTTATGGGCCTCAGAGGAAATCTGGGCGCAGGAGATGGGAAGCAGGAGACAGCTTTTTGGAGGGATTGAGAAAGAGATACATCAACTCCCCCTCCTCCTCCTCCTCCTCCTACACCCCCAACCCCCTCAGCCCTCTTTTCATCTCCCGCGAAAGATACCATTTTGCGATGGTCTAGGTCTACTCCGAGGTTAAAAGGATCAGTCATCAGAAAAGGAACTCTATCAGATTTGGCGTCTCGCCACCCGTTTTTTTCACCGGTCACACCTGTTCTCCAGATGACCTGCGGTCCGCCTGATACCTACATCTGATAGATACATCTCAGAACACAAAATAGATCCATAATGCACACGGTGTCAGACATCTCCTGGGCTCAGCAATCGTTAACTGTGCTGTGGGGTAATCAGATACATAAAGCCACAGGCTACAGCTAAGACGTCGCAGACACTGGGATTGGGACTGGAGCAACAATAGCCTTGGTGTCTATCAGCAACACTGACTGACTGACATAAATGGTCCTTCTGTAGCTCAGTTGGTAGAGCATGGCGCTTGTAACGCCAGGGTAGTGGGTTCGATTCCCGGGACCACCCATACGTAGAATGTATGCACACATGACTGTAAGTCGCTTTGGATAAAAGCGTCTGCTAAATGGCATATTATTATTATTATTATTATGATTTATTATTATTATTATTATTATTATTATTATTAAATAAAAATAAATTAAAAAATCCCAATGTTTCCTCTAATCTCGGTTGAAAAATTCCCGGCATTAAAAGGGAATAAGCAGGAAATCCAGAGTCCTTCATCCAAGATGTTCTGGAAGACCTGAGAATTTGGGAAAGTTAGCAGAGAGTGATCCCAGTCACCAAAATGTCAGTTTGAAAACCACCACGTCTTCAGTTGTTGTGTTGGAACATGTTTAAAGAGGTTCCTTTGATAGATCTGATGTATCATTTCTGATTGGTCACAATGATTTCATTCGCTGATATCTGCGAGCTGGATATGCCTCGTGACACTAGTGACACTAGGTTTCGACATTCCTCAGGCATTCACGCCCATTTGTTTAGCCTGGAGCGCTAGAACCCTTCTTTTTGCTCTGTGGCTGATGTGACCTGTGCGTTTCCCTGTAGTCCCCGTGCGTGGGAGGAGGGAATGCAATCGTTATGAAAGGTCAAAAGCATAATGGTAACCCTTAATGCAGGAACAAACACACCTAACATTGATTCATCTACACCGGAGAAATCAGTCATTATTACTTGACTAGTAATAATAGCCCTCTCTTAGAGAAGTGTAAAGGTAACCTAAATGCAGGAACAAACATGGCTAATTGATGTATATTTTAGGAAATGTTGGTCCTTAATACTTGAAGAGTTATTAATTTCATTAATATCTAATAGAATAATATGAAGACAGGGGTTCAATGGTGTATCTAATAGAGAAAGTGTATAGAGAGTACTTAGACCTATTTATAGTCTACTTGTATCCTTTCCCTAGATATCTAAAACAATTAAGTGAACCCAAACTGCCCAGGCCTGAACCAGGATTGCATTGCCACAGGGTTTTGAGATGTAAGGACCGATTAGGCCCAAATTGAAAGGCCGGCGTGCGGAATTAGCCTTTTCATCTCCAATCTAGAATACAGTAACTGCTGCTTAGTGGCCCATTATGTCCTGCCCAGGTCCCCGTGGACCAGCGGGGACAAGAGAGAGGGCAGAAGGCGGGAGGGAAAGAGAAAGAGAGAGAGAGAGTGGGAAGATGGAGGGAGGTAGAGAGAGGTCGGGAGGGAGAGAGGTTTGGAATGGAGAAAGCGGGGGGTGTCAGAGAGGGGGAGGGAGAGAGGATGGGAAGAGTATTGGAATGGAGACAGAGAGGGAGGGAGAAATCAGCCTACTACTTGAGATCTGGCCAGATGTCGGCCCTGGGAGACTCATGCCCTCTTCCTGGAGAGTCCTGACTGCATGAGCCACAGTACATTAGCCCAGTCCTCCTCCAGAAATATCCCAGTTAGCAATATCACCTCCAGTTGACACCTCTCCTCTGAAGGCCATTTTAGTGTGAAGAGAGGGGGGGGCTTTGGGTCACGCAATCCTGAGGGTCAATTATAGGTGGAATAGCGCCCACAAGGTCAGTGAAGAAGATGCCCATGCAGGAAAATGGTCTCTCTAACAGTAGATAACTAAGCTTGGAGACAAAACCGCCATCTGGAAACGCGTTGAGAGGAAGGGAAGAATAGTCTCCCACCGTTCCACTACCCACTTCAACCAACGACGGAGGAGGAATTCCTGTCATGTTTCGCCAATATGACACCAAGTGGAATATATGAGATGAAGTACAACGAAGGAAGAAGAGGGTCTGATTAATGTATAGTTGTTTGTGCTTCAAGACGGGGTTGGTGTGGTCTTGCAGTGTGCAGTATTGTTGAATAACCTTTATTTAACTAGGCAAGTCAATTAATTAAGAACAAATTCTTATTTACAATGATGGCCCACCCCAGCGAAACCCGGACGACGCTGGGCCAATTGTGCGACACCCTATGGCCGGATGTGATGCAGCCTGGATTACAACCAGGGCCTGTAGTGACTGAAGCCTCTTGCCCTGAGATGCAGTGCCTTGGACCGCTGCGCCACTCGGGAGCCCAAACATGTCTAGACATGTGGTACAAATGTCTAGACATGTTACATTGTCTCGTAATGGCTGTCATGGTTTTCAAAATCCATTTGTTTAATCTCATCAGTGATGGATCAAGGTGTGTTTGTGAGGAAACATCCTTCTCAGGTCGTGTCCCAAATGGCATCATGTTGACTTTATAGTGCACTTTGTTTGCTCATTGCCCATAGTGCACAATATTGGGAATAGAGTGGCATTTGGGACTCATGTGTTAAGAGACTGGTTGAGCACTCAGAGCTCATACTCAAAGTATATAACACACTACCATTAGTGTAGCAATTATGCTGAAAAAAGAATATAGAGAGGGGGAAGGAAATCTTTTCAATTTTAATGATCGCTCCATATTACTCAAGGACATCAGAAACTCAAACTCAAGTCCTTATCCTTCATCCCCTCCCCCCCAAAAACGAGACAGAACGTAAACAAAATATTGCGACCAGACACCAACAGAAATTGGTTTGTGTAGCGAAGCAGACACATAGTGACAGCGCCACATACAATGTCTGATGGCTACACGCATAGAATCATTAGAAGGGACATTCGCATTCAACTCAATGCACCGCGGTGGGTGGACCAGCGTTAAATTCCATTTCTATGCCTACATGTTTCCTGTCTATCTATCTCACCCTGTTCTCATTCCCAGTGATTGACGATGGCGGGATGCACACACTTTCCACCGTGTTGCTGACATGCCCCAGTTAATGTTCACACGCTAGTGACAGGAAGCAGCAGTCATACCCGAGTTTAAACAAACAAACATGTGAAATCTCCCGACGCCGTTGGAGTGTTCGCTCAAGCCTGCTGTAAGCGCCCGACGGGCGGGGTTCGGGGTTTGCCATTGCGCCAGGTGAGCTCAATCGAGCATCGACAACATATCTGAAAGAGTTTGAATACTATTTTAACCTGGATTTGTCGAGGCCCGAGTCTGAAAGGGCAAAGTAAACATGAGACGTGCTACTAATGTCTCTGGAGGCCCTCAATTGCCTGTTCTCCAGCATCTCCTTCTGCTCCAGCTTGCCATGAAACTTAAATGAACGTCTATCCCCATTCCATCATGGAAGAGGGGCCCTCTGTCTCCCCTAACTGTCACGCAGACACTGGAGCGCGCACACACACAGGCGCACATAAACACTCATACAGGACCATATATACACCTACACTAGACCGCCTACGACGACAGGCATCCCCAATGACATCTACCTCGCATCAGATCAATCCCTCAACTCACTCTCTGACAGACTCATTGTTACAAACGCAAGGCACACACACACACACACACACACACACACACACACACACACACACACACACACACACACACACACACACACACACACACACACACACACACACACACACACACACACACACACACACACACACACATACACACAGCATCCGATTTCCACACCTCAGTCATCTGGGTTTACGCTGACACTACAAAGATACTCACTGTGAGGAGATAGATGCTGTGTGCTGGATAATAGGAAACATACTAAGGGGGAAATAATACCAGCAGTGGTTGTGGTTCTTACAAAGACCTTGAGAACTATAGGTGTAATGAGTGCTATCATTTTCAATTTCCTATTCCATCCCTTTGTCTATTAAAATTAATTGACCAACAACAGACCAGGGCGTGAGGGAGGGATGGATAAAGGAGGAAAGCACTTAGACCCCAGAGAGCTTGTATGAAAGAGAAAATGACTTATTTTGTAACCGATGATAGATACATTTCCTCTGACATTTTAGGCCTAGAATCACTAAAAAAACAACAAGACAGGCCACCATAGAAACAGAAAAGAAATGGACCGAAAAAAATATATACCTTCTGATAGATATCTCCGATATTTTAGGTGACAAAAAGTGATTCTTAGATTCTAAATTTAAAAAAATCAAGACTGAAAAAGGAAGACAAAAATACAGTGAAATTATCATCTTTAATTTTGCAGATTTGAAGTGTACTTGTTCTATTGTCTTTGAGTGATTCACCTTGTTTTGAATCACACTGGATCTAAATCAAACGTCCAGACGAGAAGCTTCCCAGGAAATCCTATATGATTTCTGTTGGTAATGGGAGCATTCCTTTCACCCAAGAACTGCCCAAACTCCACATTATTACTTTTATGGATTCTAGTGAGCCAGGTCTGTAGCCCAGTGTACAAGCCGATTCCCTGGAAGCTTAGATTGATTGGGAATATCGATCTCCCCCTTTTCCGACTGCATCTCTAACATACTGCATGAGTCTTAAATGGCACCCTATTCCCTATTTAGTGCACTACTTTTGACCAGGGCCATATGTGCTCTTGTCAAAAGTATTGCACTAAAGAGAGAATAGGGGGCCATTTGGGATACAACCACCGAACCAGGGCGTAGAGCTTTCCTTCACTCTCATCTATACGACAACCATTTTACGAGGGCAAATTAAGCCACGTACCGACCGCCATTTTACCTCGACCGACGAGGTTAATGGTTCGTAAAAAATCTGTTCCTCTACCAGAAGCGGTTCTCTACAGTTCTCTCAAGGTCACGTGTGTGTGATCCACTTAACTGCAGTCTGCAGTCCCCACAGCTGACTTAGACCCCTGGGTTTCTCTTTAGTACACGTGCTTTTTGTGTGTGTGTGTGTGTGTGTGTGTGTGTGTGTGTGTGTGTGTGTGTGTGTGTGTGTGTGTGTGTGTGTGTGTGTGTGTGTGCCTGTGTGTGTGTGTCTGTAGAAATTCACGTGTGAGTGTGCTTGTTCCCGTCAGTAAGTCTATGCGTCTATACTCTCAGCTAAGATGGCCACCAGTAAAGACATTCAAGACCCAGCTGACAGGCCAGTTTGTTTCTGACAGCCAGGGGTTAAGAGAGAGAGACCCTTCCTAATGAAGAGCTTTTAAGGGAGAGACTAGATGGGAGATTGGAGATGGGAGATAACAGACATAGGAATGTCCGGTTTCCTTCACCTCTGGCCTGGACTGTCTTGTGGTGCGCTCACACACACACACACACGCACGCACGCACGCACGCACGCACGCATGCACACGCACACACACACACACACACACACACACACACACACACACACACACACACACACACACACACACACACACACACACACACACACACACACACACACACACACACACACACACACACACACACACACACACACACACACACACACTCTCTCTCTCTCTCTCTCTCTTTGTGATGGGATATCTCAGAAGCAGAGGTGTGTGTGGGATTCTCAGGTGCTGGTACAGCCACTAATGAAGGTCCGGTCCCCGTGGACACATGAAGAGAATAGGCTCCAGATGGAGGGATGATGGGAAATTGGATAGAAGCAGGGCACAGGTGAGGAGAAAGAGCGTTATTATGATCTCTCCTTTCGGCTGAAGGAGGGAGTACTGTTAAGAGAGTACACTTCTGAGATCATACTCCTTCAGATCGGACAACTTCTTCTTTCTCTCTGTCTCTCTCAAATCAAATCATATGTTATTTGTCACGTGCTTCGTAAACAGCAGGTGTAAACCAACAGTGAAATGCTTACTCTGGCTCACACACACAGGCACACACGCACTTGCGCATGCACACACGCTGTCCCAATCTCTCTTCTTTCTTTCTTTCTTTCTTTCTTTCTTTCTTTCTTTCTTTCTTTCTTTCTTTCTTTCTTTCTTTCTTTGTCTCTCTCTCGCTTACGTTCCCTTCCTCTCTCATCCATAGATTTCAATTGGGAGTTTCAAACAGTAGCCTACAGTAGAGAACAGTCACTGTTTGCCATTGACAAATGTTTCTGGCATTCAGGGAACAACTCAAAGTTCTTCAATCATTTTGAAGACTCCTTACTGTGTTGAACCTATTTCAACGGGCAGAATGGCTACCTTGATATATTTGAAGACACTGCACTCGTGTTTCGTTGCGAAATGCCCGAGACAACTCAAATGCACTTTGTCTTTGACCCCAAATGTGCATTACGTATGGGAGGTTTGCACTGCCAGTTCTTCTGCGCTGAAGCTTGTTCATGTTTCTACACCATGTATGCAAAGGGTTCACATAATACAGAATATACAGTCCGTCAGAATGCTCAATATTCTTGTCCGTGTTTCAGTCAACGCAGGATTCCCTTTCCAAGGGTTGAGTTGAAAATCATCTACAATTAAGGAATAACGAGCTGTGTGATGGTTCTGAAGGCCACAAGATCTTCCTAATTTGCTCGCTGTGTGTTACTCTATGCCAGATGAGCAGTGGGTCAAAAGGGTTTTGATTTTAAACACGGACTTGCAGATGGCCTACCCGGCCCAGAACGTCTGCCCTGAATAGCAATTAGTTACTGTGTCAAACTTGATAACGAAGGGCGACTGTGATGATTTCTAATGATTCTCAACCATTTTTAATGATTTTCTATGATTTTTCAAACAGGCCCTTTCGGTCATATTCATAAGTAACGCCTACCCACCCAACGCTCTAACTAATGCATTTTACATTTTCAAGCCTCTCCTCTACTCTACCCCCAGCATTTATTGCAAGATTGTCTCTTGTTTTCAACTGAAATACTATCCTCCACTCTGACTGCAGTGATGTCACTGGGAAGATACGATGCCGTGCCAAAACCCCCGAAGTGGCGTAAAAAAAATGTAGAAGTCAACAAACAAAGTCCTCAAGGAGTCGCTCCCTCCGCCCGTCCCCTTAGGGAAAGCCCTAGTTGTTTTGTGAGCTGTGCTGCCTGCCTCGCCTTTTATCATCAAAGGAGCCCAGGCGCTGCTCATGTAATATTAACATTTGTCAAATCAGCGAGCGGCGGCAGTACGCTGTTTACATAACATTAGACACGGGCTTGCCAAGCCACACAGAGAGAGAGAGAGACATAGCAAGGGCGGCCATTTTGGTGTTCACAGATTACGTGGAGATAGGGAGAAATGACCCCCACGGGGGTCACTGGATTACTGTACACTCATTCACACCTTCTGAAGGGGGCTAATTTGGGCTTGTTCCATGGCTCTCTTTTTTGAAAAATTGGGTAGAAGAAATAGAAATGGAAATGACGTTGTTTTCTTCATTGTTCTTTCTTTTGCTTTCTGAGATACAGTTTGTCAGTACTGTCTATCTTACTGTCTATGTTGGTATGAAATGGCTGAGGAGGGAAGAACGCAATTGAATTAGATCACGTTTCCATGTCACTGAGATCTTTTTGTTCCACGACCACAATTACACAGCTCTTTCAGTCTCCCTCTATTTATTAAACCTGAAGAGGTAAGAAGTGAGATGAGAAGTTAGGTGATCTAATTAAGTTTTCCTGGTTTCAAGAGGAACCGGAGTGGGAGGGGGGGGTGGGGGCTACGATGGGGGTACAAGACGACACTCCTCAGTAAAGCTGTTTGACTTCTGCGACACAGTCTAAATCGAATCGTCAGAAAGCTTTGCAAGGTGAAGTGGGCTATCGTTGGCATGCAACTCAAACCCTCCGGAAATGAGGTCTATTAATCATACAGTGCCTCATTTAGCCTCTCGTTTCATACGAGGGCCCTGATTTGCACTCGTAGGGGCGTCTTCGTGGAGGGTTAGGTGGGAGGAAAGGAGGAGAGAGAGAGGGAGAAAGAGAGAGAAAGTGCTTTGTGGAGCAGAAGAGAAGCCATCAATTCTCATTACGGAAAATAGATAATCATTCCTAATTAGAGGCCTTGGCTCATCTTCTTTTTTTACCGGGGTACAAATAAGGAATAAAACAAGCTAGCAACATATGGGTACCTGATTAATTAGGTGAATGGATAGATACTAAAGGAGTCTGCGATTTGGCCCGACATAGCTTATTAAATGTGAGCGTAATTTATTGGAGGTTGAGTCCTTCGAGAAAATATTAGCCCCGTTTCCAGCCGAAGGGTATGTGCTATCCAATGCCTCCCGAACAAGCCTCGTCCATCTAGGCAGATATTTGTCCTCTTTCTCCTTTTTTTTCTCTCTCTTCGTCTCTAATCAAAACCATGCACTGAAGCTATTGTTTTATACCCAATTGTTGTGACAAGGATTGCCCGATAAGTGGGTGCAATTAATCACAGATACGTGCTGTAAATACGGATAGGAGCGTTCGGTCGAAATGAATCCAGCATATCCTCTCTTACACTGGTCATAAACGTGGACGGTGCACATCACAGGAGGCTGCTGAGGGGAGGACGTCTCATAATAATGCCTGTTATGGAGTAAATGAAAAGGTATGTGACACATGTTCGAGAACCATTGCATTGACTCCGTTCCAGCCTGTACTATGAGCGCGTCCTCCCAAATTAAGGTGCACCCGGGGCCACCTTTGTGGAATATTGTGTGCCGATTGCATCATCTATGATGGCCCACGACCCATGTGCCCATTGCATCGTCAATGGTGTTCCCCACTGATCTTTGAAAGCTCTAGGTCACAATGAGCTCATGTCACAAAGTGCGAGGTGACTTCATGCAGAAATGACTTATATTATTAAGATCACACACTGTGACTGATACTGATTGTCGCTGCTCTCGTAGTTTAACTTCTTGGTGACAGGGGGGCAGTATTGAGTAGCTTGGATGAATAAGGTGCCCAGAGTAAACTGCCTGCTACTCTGTCCCAGATGCTAATATTTGCATATTATTAGTAGTATTGGATAGAAAACACTCTAAAACTGTTTGAATGATGTCTGTGAGTATAACATAACTCATATGGCAGGCAAAAACCTGAGAAAAATCCAACCAGGAAGTGTGAAATCTGAGGTTTGTAGTTTTTCAACTCTTTGCCATTCCAATGTACAGTGTAAATGGGGTCATATTGCACTTCCTAAGGCTTCCACTAGATGTCAACAGTCTTTAGAACTTTGTTTGAGGCTTCTACTGTGAAGTGGGGGCGAATGAGAGGGTATTGAGCCAGGTGCCTGGCAGAGTGCCACAGGCTCGTATTCTGCGGTCACGAGAGAGTTAGCTCTCGTTCC
Organism: Oncorhynchus keta; assembly: GCF_023373465.1. NCBI lineage: Eukaryota > Metazoa > Chordata > Actinopteri > Salmoniformes > Salmonidae > Oncorhynchus > Oncorhynchus keta. Next base: position 2,804,464 of record NC_068436.1, on the reverse strand, counting down.
ATTGCTTTTCTACACAATGGAATTCTCCGGTTGGAACATTATTGAAGATGTATGTTAAAAACATCCTAAAGATTGATTCTATACTTAGTTTGACAAGTTTCTACGACCTGTAATATAACTTTTTGAATTTTTCGTCCGACGTTCGGCTGGACCTGAACGAGCTTTTAGATTTGTTTACCAAACGCCTTAACAAAAGAAGCTATTTGGACATAAATGATGACCTTTATCGAACAAATCAAACATTTATTGTGGAACTGGGATTCCTGGGAGTGCATTCTGATGAAGATCATCAAAGATAAGTGAATATTTATAATGCTATTTCTGACTAATGTTAACTACACAATATGGAGGATATCTTTTTGGCTGCTTTGTTGTCTGAATGCTGTATTATTGCATGGTTTGCTTTTTTCATAACATTAAAAAAAAATCTGACACAGCGGTTGCATTACGGAGAAGTATATCTCTAATTCCATGTATAACACTTGTATTTTCATGAACATTTATTTCTGTAAATTGATGTGGCTCTCTGCACAATCACATCATGTTTTAGAACTACTGAACGTAACACGCCAATGTAAAATGAGATTTCTTTATATAAATATGCACTTTAGCGAACAAAACATACATGTATTACGTGTAACATGAAGTCCTATGAGTGTCATCTGATGAAGATCATCAAAGGTTAGTGATTAATTTTATGTCTATTTGTGCTTTTTGTGACTCCTCTCTTTGGCTGGAAAAATGGCTGTGTTTTTCTGTGACTTGGTGGTGACCTAATATAATCGTTTGTGGTGCTTTCACTGTAAAGCCTTTTTGAAATCAGACACTGTGGCTGGATTAACGTAATTTTAATCTTTAAAATGGTGTAAAATACTTGTATGCTTGAGGAATTTTAATTATGAGATTTTTGTTGTTTTCAATGTGGCGACATGCACTTTCACTGGCTGTTGGCGAGGTGGAACGCTACCGTCCAAAAATCCCAGAGAGGTTAAGACTTCAGGGTTAAAGGCAGCATGTGTCTATTCCATTCATCAGTGAGTTACTGCTCTTATTTATTTATCTTTTTTACCTTATATGTATGGTTTTTTGTTTGGAATATTTATGCTGGTTGTTGCTGCTCTCAAATGAATAACTTCAGGGTTAATGGAAGCTGGTGTCGATTCACTTAAGCTACTGCTCTTAGGTATGTACCCTACAGTGCCTTGGGAAAGTATCAGACCCCTTGACTATTTCCACATTTTGTTACGTTACAAATCCTCAGCAATCTACACACAATACACCAAAATGACAAGGTGAAAACTGGATTTTAGAACATTCAGCAAATGTATTAAAAAATAAAAACAGAAATAACTTATTTACATATATTTTCAGACCCTTTGCTATGATACTCGAAATTGAATTCAGGTGCATCCTGTTTCCATTTTATCATCCTTGAGATGTTTCTACAACTTCATTGGAGTCCACCTGTGGTAAATTCAATTGAATTGACATGATTTGGAAAGGTACACACCTGTCTATATAAGGTACCACAGTTGACAGTGCATGTCAGACTAAAAACCAAGCCATGATGTCAAAGGAATTGTCCGTAGAGCTCCGAGACAGGATTGTCCAAAACATTTCTGCAGCATTGAAGGTCTCAAAGAACACAGTGGCATCCATCATTCTTAAATCGAAGAAGGTTGGAACCACCAACACTCTTCTTAGAGCTGGCCGCCCAGATAAAAAGAGCAATCGGGGGAGAAGGACATTGGTCAGGAAGGTAACCAAGAACCCAATGGTCACTCTGACAGAGATCTAGAGTTCCTCTGTGGAGATAGAACCTTCTAGAAGGACAACTATCTCTGCAGCACTCCACCAATCAGGCCTTTATGGTAGAGTGGCCAGACAGAAGCCACTCCTCAGTAAAAGGCACGACCGCCCGCTTGGAGTTTGCCAAAAGGCACCTAAATACTCAGATTCTCAGATTCTCTGGTCTGATGAAACCAATATTTAACTCTTTGGCCTGAATGCCAAGCGTTATGTCTGGTGGAAACTTCGCACCATCCCTACGGTGAAGCATGGTGGTGGCAGCGTCATGCTGTGGGGATGTTTTCAGCGGCAGGGAGTGGGAGACTAGTCAAGATTGAGGGAAAGATGAACAGAGCAAAGTACAGAGGGATCCTTGATGAAAACCTTCTCCAGTGCTCTCAGGACCTCAGACTGGGGTAAAGTTTCACCTTCCAACAGGACAATGACCCTAAGCACACAGCCAACACCACACAACACAGTTGTGTCTTCAGGACATATCTTTGAATGTCCTTGAGTGGCCCAGCCAGAGCCCGGACTTGAACCCGATCGAACATCTCTGGAGAGACCTGAAAATAGATGTGCAGCAAAGCTCCCCATCCAACCTGACAAAGCTTGAGAGAATCTGCAGAGAAGAATGGGAGAAACTCCCCAAATACAAGTGTGCCAGGCTGTAGCATCATTCAAGACTTGATACTGTAATCACTGCCAAAGGTGCTTCAACAAAGTACTGAGTAAAGGGTCAGAATACTTATGTAAATGTGATATTTCAGTTTTTTAAATATAAATATGGGGTATTGCGTATAGATTGATGAGGGGGAAAAACACAATTTAATGCATTTTTTCAACAAGGCTGTAACACAACAAAATGTGGAAAAGCCAAGCGGTCTGAATATTTTCCCAAGGCACTGTGTATGTACGTTTTGGGTATGTATTTTTAGATAGCAGCATTAGCCACAATAATGATTTAATGGTAATATATTGAAGGTGGGGAAAAACAGCGATAGAACAGTGTTAGAAATGTCAAGTATTTAAAAAAAATGGCTGTTGAAAAACTGCAAGTGGAAAGAAAATTGTGCAACCACTTATCGGGCAATACTTTTTTTTAACAACCGTTCTTAAAAATCAATCACAGTGAACAGTTCTTCATGATGATAAAAGCCCTGTGTGCCAAATAAAGACTGGAGGGGTTTGGGAAAAAATGAAGACTCCATTGATATTTAGTGAGCCCCTATAAGCAAAGGAGTTGATTGAGATGTCTCGACCCTATAAGCAAAGGAGTTGATTGAGATGTCTCGAGTGGATGGGATGGAGAGAGGGATTTGATCCGAGTCAGATATGAGGATGTTTTGGGGAGTCGGAGGGTGGGGGGAGAGTTTTGGCAGGATATGAAAGGTGCTTCTTTAATCCAGACCGGAGAGCACTATAGATAATTGGGGTCAGACATTTTTGATAATTAAGATTGTGCCTGAATTTGAAAGCAGATTAAGGAAAGGGGGGGAGGTTCTTTAAAATGCCCCTTCTGGCTGCTCCTGTGTTTTTTTTAGGTGAAAGAGAGGTCAATTTAAATAGACTTATAAGGTAAGGTACAAAGGAACTCTAAATTATCGCTTAATTGTCATTAAGTATAGCAGGGTTTCCTAAACTCTGTCTTGGGTGCACGTTTTGGTTTTTGCCCTAGCATTACACAGCTGATTCAAATCATCAAAGCTTGATGATGAGTTGGTTATTTGAATCAGCTTAGTAGTGTTAGGGCAAAAACCAAAATATGCACGCAGGTGGGACCCCAGGACTGAAGTATAGCACTGACCACATTTAAGCACTATTGGTTGGACTCCAGTCTATGTAGGCCCCATATGTAACCGATCGGCTCGATTCGGCTCGATTCGATCTTATGTAGCAAAATTTGAAAGATGAGAGTGCTCTGAAATCATCATAGATACCCAGAGCGAATGTACCAGCTACGTCTATCGCTCATAGTGAGCCTCATGAGCATTCTATTGAAATGGTTTACTTGCATAGTGGAGTCTTTTTTTGGGACATGTAGATAGCTAGCTAAACAAGGAACCATAATCCCAACTCATAACATTACTACCCTGCATGAATCTGCAGGTAGCTAACCAACCAGGTTCAATGTTAGCTAGGTAACATTAGACTATAACTAGCAATGGAAATGGCTCTGAGATACAAATAATATTACTACACAGATCATACACATAGTGTTTGCTAACGAGCCATCCAGCTAATGTTAGCTAGCTAACTAACAGTACACTTTAACTTGAAATAAAAATGACTTTCTGACAAAAGTTGAAACGTTTAACATCTGAAAATGTAGCTAGCTAGACTATCTTACCCATACACATGGATGGACACTCCTCCCTCTCTCTGATGGATGCCATGGTTGCCCTTAGTTTGAAGATGTAATCCGGAGACAGGTGTTTTACACAATAGTGTTCTCTTTTTGATTCCGTCTGCATATTTATAATCAAATGCCAGACTTTTCTTTTCTCATTAGCTATCATACTCTAATTCCGCTGATTTCAAAACTCCGTCCTCCAGAAAGTTGAGAGCAACACTTGTTTTAAAAAGCAGCATTAGAAAGGATTACCTACACATACTAAACAGCTCATGTTATAGACGCATGCCACATGGCCAGAACAATCCGAACTCATCTCTCGGCATGTCCATCCCACTCATTATCTCAGCCAATCATGGCTAGCGGGAAGGTTGCTGACCTTTTCTGTGGCTGAAACAACTAGGCTCGTAATTGAACAATGGTATTCATATTTACAGATGGCATACACGTTTGTTATTAAGGCACATGTTCCAGAAGGCATTTCTTTCAAATTATGGTGGAAAATAAGTATTTGGTTACCTACAAACAAGCAAGATTTCTGGCTCTCACAGACCTGTAACTCCTCTGTCCTCCACTCGTTACCTGTATTAATGGCACCTGTTTGAACTTGTTATCAGTATAAAAGACACCTGTCCACAACCTCAAACAGTCACACTCCAAAATCCACTATGGCCAAGACCAAAGAGCTGTCAAAGGACACCAGAAACAAAATTGTAGACCTGTACCAGGCTGGGAAGACTGAATCTGCAATAGGTAAGCAGCTTGGTTTGAAGAAATCAACTGTGGGAGCAATTATTAGGAAATGGAAGACATACAAGACCACTGATAATCTCCCTCGATCTGGGGCTCCACGCAAGATCTCACCCGTGGGGTCAAAATGATCACAAGAACGGTGACCTAGTGAATTACCTGCAGAGAACTGGGACCAAAGTAACAAAGCCTACCATCAGTAACACACTACACCGTCAGGCACTCAAATCCTGCAGTGCCAGACGTGTCCCCCTGCTTAAGCCGGTACATGTCCAGGCCCATCTGAAGTCTGCTAGAGATTGGGAGAATGTCATATGGTCAGATGAAACCAAAATAGAACGTTTTGGTAAAAACTCAACTCGTCGTGTTTGGAGGACAAAGAATGCTGAGTTGCATCCAAAGAACACCATACCTACTGTGAATCATGGGGGTGGAAACATCATGCTTTGTGGCTGTTTTTCTGCAAAGGGACCAGGACGACTGATCCGTGTAAAGGAAAGAATGAATGGGGCCATGTATCGTGAGATTTTGAGTGAAAACCTCCTTCCATCAGCAAGGGTATTGAAGATGAAACGTGGCTGGGTCTTTCAGCATGACAATGATCCCAAACACACCGCCCGGGTAACGAAGGAGTGGCTTCGTAAGAAGCATGTCAAGGTCCTGGAGTGGCCTAGCCAGTATCCAGATCTCAACCCCATAGAAAATCTTTGGAGGGAGTTGAAAGTCTGTGTTGCCCAGCAACAGCCCCAAAACATCACTGCTCTAGAGGAGATCTGCATGGAGGAATGCGCCAAAATACCAGCAACAGTGTGTGAAAACCTTGTGAAGACTTACAGAAAATGTTTGACCTCTGTTATATACCCTTTTGTTATTGACCAAATACTTATTTTCCCCCATTATTTGCAAATAAATTCATTAATAATCCTACAATGTGATTTTCTGATTTTTTTTCTTCTCATTTAGTCTGTCATAGTTGAAGTGTACCTATGATGAAAATTACAGGCCTCTCTCATCTTTTTAAGTGGGAGAACTTGCACAATTGGTGGCTGACTAAATACTTTTTTGCCCCACTGTATGTTTGCAATGTCTTTAATGGCATGAATTTAAAGACCGCCCCCCTCAGTTGATGATTGACAGCACTTGATAACCTATCACTTCCACAAATGGGTTAGGGCTCAACTGCAAATTGAATAGCTTGTGTGCAGCTGTAAATTGGATAACTTGTGTGCAGCTGAGCTTGCGGCAACCTGCAATGGAGGCCTACTGTTCACACCTGTGAACTCTTGTGTTCGGAGCCGAGCCACAGGGTTGCTGCTGATGCTTCTGCTGCTGTGCGGTTTTATAAGAAATGAAATAAATAAAAGGAGAAGAAGCATAAATTCAGCTGAGCACAAACATGACATACCAAATTTAATTTTCCTCTCTTCCCTCCTTCCCTCTCTCCGTGACCCAGAGTGTGGTGTTATCTCTCTCCTCAGCACTTTCGGCTTTGCTTATTCTTTATTTATTTCTCTTTTTTTTTCACAAGTTTTCTCACGAGTTCTTTTGTTCCAGTCGGTGGGTAGGGTAAGATAAGTTGTCATTTTGTTTAGGGGTCAAAGGTGACCACATAGGCTTGTTTTGTACAGGCTATCACTCTGGCTATGTTTTAATGTCTGAACTAGCATGATAATAATAATAATAATTTTTAAAAAAGAATAATAACATTTCATTTGTAGCATTCGAAGTGCTCAACCACCACGCACCATTCCTCATGCACCCACCCACGCACGCACACTCACTCACCCACACTCACGCACGCACTCTTTCTCTCTCTCTCACACGTGCACCACACCGCCACCCACACACCACGTCCTCACCTTCCAGACACCGTGTGTGATGTCCCCAGACCCCTGTCCTTTATGTTTGCTTGTCAGACCATAAGCCTGAACCGTACTGTAAACAGACTAAAAGCTGCTAAGGATGATAAGGTCTTGTTTACTGTATGCTGCCGAGATGTGATGGACTGTGTGCTTTGCCTCACTTTCAAACGTGTATTCTGTGTGTATTATGTGCGACAAATGCGTTATTAGCTCGCCTGGATAATACATACAGTACACACTGGTCAGACGATGACAGCTTCCATTATCCTAACTGCGAAAAAGAACATACATATTTTTCTCATAGTCATTGTGTCTACATATATGCTCTTGTATCTTTAAGTTGAGTTGATGGTTTGCGTGGGTTCCATAATGACATTAGCCTATTAGGTGAGACACAGTAACGGGGAATAGGATCGTTGGCTTGGATCATGGGATAGCATGCTAACATGCCTTTTCCGTGTACTGCACGATAAATCCGCCGAGAGGCTTCTATTGTGCATTTGAGTGTGACCATGGACTCGGATGGTACAGCTGTTTTACCCCGAACAGAATGCAAAATAGCACACATGTCGCCATGGATGAAGCTGTGTTTTCGAGGCCGGTAAACATGCCTGAAGAGTGTACTGTCAACTCATGTGTGTATCTGTTTATAGCTTTTATCATACACTGCTCAAAAAAAATAAAGGGAACACTAAAATAACACAGCCTAGATCTGAATGAATGAAATATTCTTAGGAAATACTTTTTTCTTTACATAGTTGAATGTGGTGACAACAAAATCACACAAATATTATCAATGGAAATCAAATGTATCAACCCATGGAGGTCTGGATTTGGAGTCACACTCAAAATTAAAGTGGAAAACCACACTACAGGCTGATCCAACTTTGATGTAATGTCCTTAAAACAAGTCAAAATGAGGCTAAGTAGTGTGTGTGGCCTCCACGTGCCTGTATGACCTCCCTACAATGCTTGGGCATGCTCCTGATGAGGTGGCGGATGGTCTCCTGAGGGATCTCCTCCCAGACCTGGACTAAAGCATCCGCCAACTCCTGGACAGTTTGTGGTGCAACGTGGTGAATGGAGCGAGACATGATGTCCCAGATGTGCTCAATTGGATTCAGGTCTGGGGAACGGGCGGGCCAGTCCATAGCATCAATGCCTTCCTCTTGCAGGAACTGCTGACACACTCCAGCCACATGAGGTCTAGCATTGTCTTGCATTAGGAGGAACCCAGGGCCAACCACACCAGCATATGGTCTCACAAGGGGTCTGAGGATCTCATCTCAGTACCTAATGGCAGTCAGGCTACCTCTGGCGAGTGCCACCCCACACCATGACTGACCCACCGCCAAACCGGTCATGCTGGAGGATGTTGCAGGCAGTAGAACGTTCTCCACGGCGTCTCCAGACTCTGTCACGTCTGTCACGTGCTCAGTGTGAACCTGCTTTCATCTGTGAAGAGCACAGGGTGCCAGTGTTGAATTTGTCAATCTTGGTGTTCTCTGGCAAATGCCAAACATCCTGCACGGTGTTGGGCTGTAAGCACAACCCCCACCTGTGGACGTTGGGCCTTCATACCACCCTCATTGAGTCTGTTTCTGACTTTTTGAGCAGACACATGCACATTTGTGGCCTGCTGGAGGTCATTTTGCAGGGCTCTGGCAGTGCTCCTCCTGCTCCTCCTTGCACAAAGGCGGAGGTAGCGGTCCTGCTGCTGGGTTGTTGCCCTCCTACGGCCTCCTCCACGACTCCTGATGTACTGGCCTGTCTCCTGGTAGCGCCTCCATGCTCTGGACACTACGCTGACAGACACAGCAAACCTTCTTGCCACAGCTCGCATTGATGTTCCATCCTGGATGAGCTGCACTACCTGAGCCACTTGTGTGGGTTGTAGAGTCCATCTCATGCTACCACTAGAGTGAAAGCACCGCCAGCATTCAAAAGTGACCAAAACATCAGCCAGGAAGCAAGAAGTGGTCTGTGGTCACCACCTGCAGAACCACTCTTTTATTGGGGGTGTCTTGCTAATTGCCTATAATTTCCACCTGTTGTCTATTCCATTTGCACAACAGCATGTGAAATGTATTGTCAATCAGTGTTGCTTCCTAAGTGGACAGTTTGATTTCACAGAAGTGTGATTGACTTGGAGTTACATTGTGTTGTTTAAGTGTTCCCTTTATTTTTTTGAGCAGTGTATATACTATCCGTTTTAGAGTAGTGGTTTTCAAACCTCTCCTCAGAGACCCCCAGACATTTCACAAATTTGTTGTAGCCCTGATTAACCTAATTACATTTTAGTCATTTAGCAGACGCTCTTATCCAGAGCAATTAAGGTCAAGTGTCTTGCTCAAAAGCACTTTTTTTCACCTTGTCAGTTCGGGAATTTGAACCTGCGACCTTTCAGTTACTGGCCCAACACTCTTAACTGCTAGACTACCAAGTACTTGATGATTACTTGACAAGTTAAATCAGATGTGCTCTAGAGTAGATCAAAGACATGGAACTGCTGGGGTTCCCCGAGCAGAGGTTCTAGGTCATGTGTTTATGTGTTATACAACGGGTGGGTCTTATCCTGAATGCTGATTGGTTAAAACCGCATTCCAGCCGGTGTCTATGTCATATCACATATCCACTTTCCCTAACAGCCAGTGAACTTATGTTTGGTAGCTCTCGCTTTACTGTTTTTGAGTCCAGGGCTTATTGGATGGCAAGAAAACAGACACTACTGATATCTCAAAATGGCACCCTATTACCTATATAATGCACGACTTTGAATGAGCCCTAGTCAAAAGTAGTGCACTACATACTGAATAGGGAGCCATTTGGGATGAATCCTAACATACTGAGAGCAGACAGATATTGTATTCTAGCCTCATTGTTCAGTCTGTTTGTGCTTTAGCTAATTCCTTTCTATGTTCGTTGATTTTCATGCCAAACAAAATCGGTGGCTACTATAAGTATCTTTGGGACTGGATGGTAATCACAATACACAGGGTTATTGGGTCTTCTGTTCACAATGTGCATGCACACACACACACACACACACACACACACACACACACACACACACACACACACGCACACACGCACACACGCGCACACACGCACACACACACACAATGATGCTCGTCACGTAGGCACTGTGTATTGCAGACGGTAGGTAGGAGGGTTGGTGTAGCTTGGATAATGCTATTCAAGCCCACCACATGTGCTGTTTGAGAAGGCGAGCATTTTAGCAGGTTCAAGGTTTTTAAAAAATGGTGTCCCCTGCATAGAGGCGACTGTACAGCAGCAGCTGAAGCTAAAATAGGCTCTCGCACTCGCTTGTTGCTAGGTAGCATGGCCATGGTGACGTATCGGTTGAGATGAGATACAGGGACATGGTGTTGTTTACTTAAGCGCACAATGGCAACAACATCAATTACCATATTTGCTTTAGACTCAACGTCCTTGAATGCCTGCAGCAGGATGGCCATTATCTCTGTTTCACCCACACATAAGGACACACACACACACACACACACACACACACGGGTCTTTCTACAAACTAGGGTAGCTGTGAGCATTTCTTGTAGTGGACAACTGTTTGTGAACACATTAAGACATAAAGGGGGAACATAGATACATTCAATATAATTCACGAGTTGAATCATGTTTGGAGTCTTCATAGATTTGCCAAAAATCTTCTGACATAAAATATGAGCTGTCTTTCCTTACATTTGTGAAACTGTCATTTGTTTTAAAAACACACTGTATGTTAATGAACAATTGATTTACACAGTGAACGTGACCCTGTCAAATTCCTGAATGTTGCTGTTAGACACTTTCTTTGCATGTAGATGTCAGAAGTGAGTAACCTCGTAACATTTCATAGCTCCCTATGAAACAGTGTTGATTGCTCACATATCCCAAATAATGTGTGATTGCGAACTTTAACATCATTAATAAAATGAATATTGATACTTTTTTTCATTAATGGCGTTCTTCAATAATTATTCATAATAGTTTTATTTATGCTGGCAAGTCATTTAAGAACAAATTCTTACTTTCCATGACAGCCTAGAAACAGTGGGTTAACTGCCTTGTTCAGGGTCAGAATGACAGATTTTTACCTTGTCAGCTCGGGGATTTGATCCTGCAACCTTTCGGTTACTAGTCCAACGCTCTAACCACTAGGCTACCTTCCACCCCATGTGCTTTTCATGTCTGCTGATTCAGGAAAGGATTTTCTGATTGACAGTCTAGTGATAAAGAGCTTGTGTGATACCGCACATGACTGAACAACAGCCAAAGTGTGTGAATTAATGTTTGACAGAACTGTTGACAGAACTGTTGTTACAGCTGTCAAGATAATTAGCCTACATCGTAGGAAACATTAAGTCAAGGTTCCTGAGGTAAAATGACGGTCTGTGTACATTTGTTTGATTGTTTGTTTTCCGAGTTCAAATGGAGCAGTCGGAAAACATGAAAATGGACTAAATAAAATAAAATAAAATTTGTTATCTTATTTTTGTTTATAAAACAAATAAACTACTTGATAATTAGATTATCGCATGTCGGTGGTGTTAAATGTGGAATATCTGTTAATGGTCAAGCCCACAGCCGACACTTCCTGTCCTTTTCAAAGTAGGAGTTCACCCTTCTAACTCTATTCTATGAATCTATGGTCTGTTAATGAATCGATTAATAGCTGCCCAGCCGTGAAGCGCGGGGGTGGCAGCAACATGCCACAGTACCAAAATCACCACTTTAGAGGGTCAGAAATGTACATACACTCAATTAGTACTTGGTAGCATTGCCTTTAATACATTGTTTAACTTGGGTCAAACGTTTCGGGTAGCCTTCCACAAGGTTCCCACAATAAGTTGGGTGAATTTCACGGTTGGGAAGTTGTTCTTTCGCTTGCAAGCCTCCCCCTTTTTCCTCCAAACATAACGATGGTCATTATGGCCAAACAGTTCTATTTTTTTTTCATCAGACAGAGGACATGTCTGGCTTTTTTATGGCGGTTTTGGAGCAGTGGCTTCTTCCTTGCTGATTGGCCTTACAGATGAACGTGGTACATTGCTCCCAAGGATGAACAAGACTTGTGGAGGTCTACAATTTTTTTCGGAAGTCTTGGCTGATTTCTTTTGATTTTCCCATGATGTCAAGCGATGAGGCACTGAGTTTGAAGGTAGGCCTTGAAATACATCCACAGGTACACCTAAATGACCTCCAATTGACTCAAATTATGGTCAATTAGCCTATCAGAAACTTCTAAAGCCATGACATTATTTTCTGTAATTTTCCAAGCTGTTTAAATGCACAGTCAACTTAGTGTATTTAAACTTCCGACTCACTGGAATTGTGATACAGTGAATTATAAATGGAAAAAGGACTTGTGTCATGCACAAAGTAGATGTCCTAACTGACTTGCCGAAACTATAGTTTGTTAGCAAGAAATTGGAGTGTTTGAAAAACGAGTTTTAATGACTCCAACCTAAGTGTTCGTAAATTTCTGACTTCAACTGTAGCTAACGATTGACAATCTTATTCAATGACGGCATACAGCTAAAACAACCGTATCTATTGCTTGTCTGGATATATGCCCATAGGTAGAGTTAGTCAGTGGGTGCACATCTAACTAGCTGGAATGAAGCAAGGGTGTGAATAGTAGACAAGGTCTCCAGTTACCAGAACTGACGGAGCAGCCTGAGGGTGCAGTGTGTGTGTCCAGCTTACACCTGTGCAAATCTGTTTAGCAATGGAATGAATCATCCAATCAATGGCTCAAGTGTCGTGTTGAAGGTCCTCTGCAAACCCAAAGGATTGTGGGGTTCTGTCCAGAAACAACCCCTAGCGAATCCCTAACCCATAGACACTTGTGGAGATCTGAGAGGATTGGACAGGTGTAAGAAATACCTCACACATTCCACCAAGCCTATCGGAGGGTAAGGTGGAGCTCTCACCACGGTACCACCCATCAATCCCTCTCCGATCTTCACAGGTGTCTAGACTCTGGAGGGTAGGAGCTAGGGGAGGTTTCTGGACAGGCCACGGCCATTATGGTAGCCAGTGGTGGAAAAAGTACCCAAACCTCATACTTGAGTAAAAGTAAAGATACTTTAATAGAAAATGACTCAAGTAAAAGTTGAAAGTCACCCAGTAAAATTCTACAGTTCACAACAAAACACACAAATCTGAAGTAAAATAAAGGAATTAAGAAATATATTAATATTAGGACGAGTAATGTCGCCGTGGCATTGACTAAAATACAGTAGAATAGAATACAGACTAGTGTTCCATTATTAAAGTGACTAGTGTTCCATTATTAAAGTGACCAGTGATTCCATGGCTGTGTATATACTACCGGTCAAGCGTTTTAGAACACATTCCAGGGTTTGTCTTTATTTTGTACTATTTTCTACATTGTAGGATAACAGTGAAGACATCAACACTATGAAATAACACATATGGAATCATGTAGTGACCAAAAATGTGTAAAACAAATCAAAATATATTATATATTTATATTTGAGATTCTTCAAATAGTCACCCTTTGCCTTGATGACAGCTTTGCACACTCTTGGCATTATTAGGTTCTAATTTTCAGAGTCAAGACTCAACGGACACCATGAAAGCTCAAACCAAGTTTATTCTGCCCAGAGGGTCAATGCAGCTGCATTAGACAAAGTCATAGTTCCACCCTTGGTAGTATACATACCCCACACTGGGTGGAGTGTCCTCCTTATCGCTAAACATTGCATCATTATTGCTAGGCAGGGAGCTAAGTGATATGGGATTTAAACGCTTCTTCCCCTTATTAGTGCTGCCAAACTCAGCCGGTCCTAAGCTTACTTATGGCACACCTCATGCCTCTATTATAACTAATGATTAATAATAGAACTAATGATTAATAATTTAACTAATGATTAACAATAGTTCAAGCTCAGGAATCCAAACCTATCAATCAGCCTTCTCTCAACCAGCTTCACCTGGAATGCTTTTCCAACAGTCTTGAAGGAGTTCCCACATATGCTGAGCACTTGTTGGCTGCTTTTCCTTCACTCTGCGGTCCATCTCATTCTAAACTATCTCAATTTGGTTGAGGTCGGGGGTTTGTGGAGGCCAGGTCATCTGATGCAGCACTCCATCACTCTTCTTCTTGGTTAAATAGCCCTTAAACAGCCTGAAGGGTCATTGTCCTGTTGAAAAACAAATGATAGTCCCACAAAGCCCAAACCAGATGGGATGGCGTATCGCTGCAGAATGCTGTAGTAGCCATGCTGGTTAAGTGTGCCTTGAATTCTAAATAAATCACAGGCAGCGTCACCAGAAAAGCACCCCCACACCATAACACCACCTCCTCCATGCTTTACGGTGGGAAATGCACATGCGGAGATCATCCGTTTACCCAGACCGCATATCACAAAGGCACAGCTGTTGGAACCAAACATCTCCAAGTTGGACTCCAGACCAAAGGACAACCGGACTAATGTGCATTGATCGTGTTTCTTGGTCCAAGCAAGTCTCTTCTTCTTATTGGTGTTCTTTAGTAGTGGTTTCTTTTCAGCAATTCGATCATGAAGGCCTGATTCACACAGTCTCCTCTGAACATTTGATATTGAGATGTGTCTTTTACTTGAACTCTTTGAAGCATTTATTTGGGCTGCAATTTCGGAGGCTGGTAACTCTAATGAACGTACCCTCTGCAGGTAACTCTGGGTCTTCCATTCCTGTGGTGGTCCTCATGAGAGCGAGTTTCATCATAGCGCTTGATGTTTTTTGTGACTGCACTTGAAGAAACTTTCATTTTCTGTATTGTCTGACCTTCATGTCTTAAAGTAATGATGGACTGCCGTTTCTATTTTCTTATTTGAGCTGTTCTTGCCATAATATGAACTTGGTCTTTTACCAAATAGGGCTATCTTCTGTTTACTTCCTTAGCTTGTCACAACACAACTGATTGGCTCAAACACATTAAGAATGAAATAAATTCCACGTTAACTTTTAAAAGGCACACCTAATTGAAATGCATTCCAGGTGACTACCTCATGAAGCTAGTTGAGAGAATGCCAAGAGTGTGCAAAGCTGTCATCAAGGCAAAGGGTGGCTATTTAAAGAATCTCAAATATAAAATATATTTATATTTTTTCAACACTTTTTTGCTTCCAACATGATTCCGCATGTGTAATTTCATAGTTTTGATGTAGATAATAGGAAACATAAAGACAAACCCTTGAAGCCAGCAGCCCCTAAGGTTCAGTGTTGAGTAACCTGTTGGTGGCCGGCTAGTGATTGCTATTTAACAGTCTGATGGCCTTGAGATAAAAACTGTTTTTCAGTCTCTCGGTTCCAGCTTTGATGCACCTCTACTGTCCTCGCCTTCTGGATGGTAGCGGTGTGAACAGGCCGTGGCTCGGGTGGTTGATGTCCTTGAGGATCTTTTTGGCCTTTCTGTGACATCGGTTTGTGTAGGTGTCCTGAAGGGCAGGCAGTGTGCCCCTGCTGATGCGTTGGCTAGACCGCACCACCCTCTGGAGAGCCCTGCGGTTGCGGGCGGTGCAGTTGCTGTACCAGGCGATGATACAGCCCGACAGGATGCTCTCGACATTATTTACAAACAAAGCATGTGTGCTATGAGTCCGCCAGATCAGAGGCAATATGGTTGACCTGGGACGTTCTTTTGATACGTGTGAATTGGACCATTTTCCTGTCCTGCTCAGCATTCAAAATGAATCGAGTACTTTTGGGTGTCAGGGAAAATGTATGGAGTAAAAAGTACATTATTTTCTTTAGGAATGTAGTGAAGTAGAAGTTGTCAAAACTATAAATAGTAAAGTACAGATACCCCCCAAAACTACTTAAGTAGTACTTTAAAGTATTTTTACTGAAGTACTTTACACTACTGATGGTATCTCAGTCAGTCAGTCAGTCAGTCACTCACTCACTCACTCACTCACTGACTCAGTCACTCAGTCACTGACTGTGGCACTGTCAAAAAATGTTAACAGCTATTTAATTCTTCAACACACAAATGTTTTTTTTAAAGACTAGCAGAGAAGTAGTCAATTTGTCCTCAACTCTCAATCATGAAAGACTTATCCCACCCCTCCCGCCCCTCTCACTTTCTTATTTATTGGGTTTTGAGAAGGAAGCGAGGAGAGAGGAGGTGAGCAATAAAGGAAATGGAATTGAGATTCTCCCCTTGTTTCCTCCATTCCTCTCCTCCCTTTTAAAGCACATTGGGAGAGAGGAGTTAGGGTTCTTCCCCTCGGGCTCCAATGCACTTTCAAAGAGTGGCAAGGAGTGAAGGAAACAAGGAAAGACCAAGCAAGCATTTGACGGCTAGTTTTCAAACAGACTTACTCTCTCTCACACACACAGACAGACACACACACAAACACAGACACACAGAGATAGACAGACACACACACATTGCTTGAAGAGTGTATTTCTAGACAGATTTATTCTAGACAGAACCCATTGTAATTACATGGTCATATCAACTTTAAAACATATATAGAATATATAGTTGATCATTATCATTCTCCACTATAATTGAGAATTTCAATAAGCATTTTTCTACGGCTGGCCATGCTTTCCACCTGGCTACCCCTACCCCGGGCAACAGCACTGCACTACCCACAGAAACTCGCCCAAGCCTTCCCCATTTCTCCTTCTCCCAAATCCAGTCAGCTGATGTTCTGAAAGAGCTACAAAATCTGGACCCCTCCAAATCAGCCGGGCTAGACAATCTGGACCCTTTCTTTCTAAAATGATCTGCCGAAATTGTTGCCACCCCTATTACTAGCCTGTTCAACCTCTCTTTCGTGTCGTCTGAGATTCCCAATGATTAGAAAGCAGCTGCGGTTGACCCAAACTGCTACAGACCTATATCTATCCTACCCTGCCTTTCTAAGGTCTCCGAAAGCCAAGTCAACAAACAGATTACCGACCATTTCGAATCTCACCATACCTTCTCTGCAATGCAATCTGGTTTCAGAGCTGGTCATGGGTGCACCTCAGCCACGCTCAAGGTCCTAAACGATATCTTAACCGCCATCGATAAGAAACATTACTGTGCAGCCGTATTCATTGATCTGGCCAAGGCTTTCGACTCTGTCAATCACCACATCCTCATCGGCAGATTCGACAGCCTTGGTTTCTCAAATGATTGCCTCGCCTGGTTCACCAACTACTTCTCTGATAGAGTTCAGTGTGTCAAATCGCAAACGAGGGTCTGCTGTCCGGACCTCTGGCAGTCTCTATGGGGGTGCCAGAGACAGGGTTCAAGGGAGGCGGGATTCTTGGACCGACCGTCTCTTCTCTGTATACATCAATGATGTCGCTCTTGCTGCTGGTGAGTCTCTGATCCACCTCTACGCAGACGACACCATTCTGTATACTTCTGGCCCTTCTTTGGACACTGTGTTAACAACCCTCCAGGCAAGCTTCAATGCCATACAACTCTCCTTCCGTGGCCTCCAATTGCTCTTAAATACAAGTAAAACTAAATACATGCTTTTCAACCGATCGCTGCCTGCACCTGCCTGCCTGTCCAACATCACTACTCTGGACGGCTCTGACTTAGAATACGTGGACAACTACAAATACCTAGGTGTCTGGTTAGACTGTAAGCTCTCCTTTCAGACCCACATCAAACATCTCCAATCCAAAGTAAAATCTAGAATTGGCTTCCTATTTCGCAACAAAGCATCCTTCACTCATGCTGCCAAACATACCCTTGTAAAACTGACCATCCTACCAATCCTCGACTTCGGCAATGTCATTTACAAAATAGCCTCCAATACCCTACTCAACAAATTGGCTGCAGTCTATCACAGTGCCATCCGTTTTGTCACCAAAGCCCCATATACTACCCACCATTGCGACCTGTACGCTCTCGTTGGCTGGCCCTCGCTTCATACTCGTCGCCAAACCCACTGGCTCCATGTCATCTACAAGACCCTGCTAGGTAAAGTCCCCCCTTATCTTAGCTCGCTGGTCACCATAGCATCACCCACCTGTAGCATGCGCTCCAGCAGGTATATCTCTCTGGTCACCCCCAAAACCAATTCTTTCTTTGGCCGCCTCTCCTTCCAGTTCGCTGCTGCCAATGACTGAAACAAACTACAAAAATCTCTGAAACTGGAAACACTTATCTCCCTCACTGGCTTTAAGCACCAGCTGTCAGAGCAGTTCACAGATTACTGCAACTGTACATAGCCCACCTATAATTTAGCCCAAACAACTACCTCTTTCCCTACTGTATTTATTCATTTATTTTTTGCTCCTTTGCACCCCATTATTTTTATTTCTACTTTGCACATTCTTCCACTGCAAATCTACCATTCCAGTGTTTTACTTGCTATATTGTATTTACTTTGCCACCATGGCCTTTTTTTGCCTTTATCTCCCTTATCTCACCTCATTTGCTCACATCGTATATAGACTTGTTTCTACTGTATTATTGACTGTATGTTTGTTTTCCTCCATGTGTTACTCTGTGTCGTTGTATGTGTCGAACTGCTTTGCTTTATCTTGGCCAGGTCGCAATTGTAAATGAGAACTTGTTCTCAACTTGCCTACCTGGTTAAATAAAGGTGAAATAAATAAATAAATCAATCAAATGCTTGAGAAGTTAACTAAATCACAAACAGACCTGGCTATTAAGCATGACAAAGACACATACAGTGTCTATGTTTCACTGACATTTTGGAAGACACGTAAATCCTTTAACTACAGCTGACAGAAAATCATATTTAAATGTATATCAAACCACATTGGCCCCTTTATTTGCAGAAAGACCCACGTACGAGGACACGGATACACACACGTGTAATCACACACGCGCACGGAGACACACACGCACACATATGTCGGTAGGCTCGCACGCACAGCACACAGGGTAGCATATTTATTCATAGATGTCTGCTTGCTCTCTGATCATTGGAAACAGACAGTAGAGGATGAGGGAGATACAGGGCATACATTTCCTCTAATCACAGGTTTTACAGAGAGAGAGAGAGACATGGGGGGAGAGATAAAGAGAGTGAGAACCACGACCCTGCCTCGGGGGATTCTTTAGGCTTACCGTATGCTTCCCAGTCGAAACAGTTCGCCATATATTGTGAGGACATTTTGTGATTTTTTTGTTGTTAAGGCAATTCAAATTTCGTTAGCTGAAGTCTACGACCCCTTCGTCAGTGATTGGTTAACAGTACTACTCCTAGTATGAGTGGGAACATGAACTACTTGTTGTCGTTCAACAAGAGGCGACTAGTTTTCATGCATGGTCCTTCTGTAGCTCAGTTGGTAGAGCATGGCGCTTGTAACGCCAGGGTAGTGGGTTCGATTCCCGGGACCACCCATACGTAGAATGTATGCACACATGACTGTAAGTCGCTTTGGATAAAAGCGTCTGCTAAATGGCATATATTATTATATTATGCAAAAATGTTCACTTGAGAAATACTGCACCACATAGCTTAGCTAGATATACAATTGTGCTATTAAGGCTTCCTTTCAAAAATGTCAAAATTAATGACACATTTCTTGATTTAATTCTGACTATTTTGAGGAAGCGTTTCTTGCGATGTTGCTACGGTGGCTCAAGAGGGGAAAAAAACAGTAATATTGGCATCTTCAGGGAGTATGAGAGCACAGACAGTGGAGTTAACCTTTTAGATCACTGTGAATAAGGGTTTCACATTTGGGGAAATTACACTCTCTAATTCTTCTATATTTTTTTTACATTTAGTCAGGAAATGCATCTCTGTCTCAGGTTCTGCTGTGTTGCAGTGGTTGCACAGCCTTTCCTCTGCAGGGAGACAGGTTTTCCTGTGTCTACCCTTCTCAATGGCAAGGCTGTGCTCACTGAGCCTGTACTTTGTCAAGGACTCTCTCTCTCTCTCTCTCTCACTTTCTTTCTTGCTCTCTTCGAACGCCCCTTGAGACTTGGTACATATCTGAAAGCCTGTGGCTTTTTCTATCCAAGCTCTTGTTTCGAACACAGTTTGATTATGCTTTGACTGGCATTGATATAGCCGTAACCCTCTCTCTCACACTCTCTTCTTTTGCCTCACATTCGGCAGTCCTGTTTCTAAGCCCAGATAAGGATTCGGAGGGGGATTTGCGGTACCTCAGCTCAATGGTTTTAGGGTTAACACCATTTTGACACACTTTTATATACAATTAATCTCCCCCTTATCAGTGTGACACGTGGAATGTCCTGCGGTCTCCATGGACACCAAATGGAATTTAATCTGCCCATTGTTTCTTCTGCTCTCTCTCTCTCTCTCTCTGAGGAGGGAGGAGGTGGGGGAGGAGGGGGAGGGTTGTGACTCAGCCTTCCACCGAGGATGATTTGGCAGTTTGGGAAAGGGGAACGCCCCCACACATATCCCAATTCCCAATTGTGTATGCCATCACACACACACAGATATGCACACATGAATACATGCACACTCACACATATATTACGCACATACACATTCACACATTCACACACATACTTACACCCTCCTCATTTGTCTGGCAGCCTTGTTGTATTCTCTGGTGATAAAAACCTGCACTGTCGAATAAAGTTGTATATCTGGTGTGCAGGAGGGAAGATATCGAAATAACTGTGTTACCATGGAAAGTAAACCCGAAACTCATCAATCCACATAGTTGTTGTCAGCCAATGAGCCACAAAACCTCGGCGACAACTGCTTCTGCCGGTAGTTTGCCGTCACAGGTAACATTTTAGTTGGTTTGTGTAGGGTATTGGTGCCAGGTGTAAGGACCTTGCAGAGTCAACCTGGAATACCCGGATTCATTTGAGTGAGTTGAGTCGAGGGTGGCTTGTATGGTGTGTTTAGCAATTAAGACCTTAAAAAGGGATAATATTTTGTTATATTATATATATATATATATATTCCATAAACTCACTAGACTAACCTAATGATATTGACTCCACATTCTACTCAAAATCAGTAATTGTCGGTAGCAATATTTTTACAACAGCATTCTCATAGCAAGGCCATGTTAAGAATCAATACTCTTCACACTACATAGCTTTGTTGACTGACGGCGTGAGTCCACATGTCCGATATCGCTGAGCTTGAAGAGTGGTGCTTTTGGTTTCATTGAGATTAGGGCCTTTATTCTTGGACTGAATAGTCTAATTTCTCGTCAGTACTGGACAGCATGACACACATTACCATGTGTCCTGTGGGATTGTGTGCAGACGTGTGTGACTGCATGTATAGTACCAGTCAAACGGTCCTCACATTGTAGAATAATAGTGAAGACATCACAACTATGAAATAACACATGAGATCCTGTAGTAAACAAATCAAAATCAAAATATATTTTAGATTCTTCAAAGTAGCTATCATTTGCCTTGATGACAGCTTTGCACACACTTGGCATTCTCTCAACCAGCTTCATGAGGAATGCTTTTCTAACAGTCTTGAAGGAGTTCCCACATATGCTGAGCAATTGTTGGCTGCTTTTCCGCCACTCTGCGGTCCAACTCATCCCAAACCATTTCTATTGGGTTGAGGTCGGGTGATTGTGGAGGCCAGGTCATCTGATGCAGCACTCCGTCACTCTCCTTGGCATGTTAAATAAAGGTTAGATAATACCTAAAATCGGGTTAGGAGATTAATATTGAGTGTGCGTGTACGTTTGTGCATGCCGGCGTGCCTGTCGGCCTGTGTGTGTGCGTGTGTGTGTGTGTGTGTGTGTGTGTGCGTGCGTGCGTGCGTGCGTGCATGCGCTGGAAGTGTGTGCTATTAGTAATGTAACCAGGACCGAAGAGGGAGGATTCATAAGGGGTATAGATTATATAGATGATGAAATGTACCTCCTATCCCGATGTTGGGCTGTATTTAACCTTTAGACATGTCTCACTGGCCACTGGTTACCCATCTCCTTATAGGACACCTTATTGTGAGCTGTCATTCATGCCCCTCCTCTATAGCTACTGTAGAAGCTGGCCTGATTGGGGAAGGTACAGTGGTGTCACTTGGGATGCAATTGTGCAGCCTGCAATGTGTGTGTGTATGTGCGTGTGTGACTGCTTTTGCCCACGTGCCTGTGTGCCCCACATGTTTGTAAGCGACTGCGCTTCCCCACTGCAGTGTTTGGGTAATGGCAGACGGTGCTATCTGTGTCCTGCCTGCACGCCGTTGCCAACCGGTGCCCTAATCACTCCATTTGTTTTGCCTTGCCGGGCCCCTGCATTTCCCAGCGCTCTCTCTCTGCTCCCACTTTTATCAGCAGCTGCTAGCAGCAGACGGCACATTTATTTGCGTCAGTTCTGCCCCACCGGCTTCTCTTCTCCTCAGCCTCCTTCTGCAGGACAACAAAAGCTTAAGAAAGCCTGGCGTCGGGTAGAGAGAAACTATGATAAGTTTATGAAAATCCAAAGTGTGGGTGTAAATGCGGAGTCTCGGTCCCCGAAGATTACAGTCATTATGAGGACGTTGTGTGTCATCCTGACATTGTGGGGACTTATGTGCATTATCAGGACGCTGTGTGCAGAGCCGACATTAATAATACATGTATTTTATACAGCACTTTTCATTACAAACAGGAATCTCAAAGTCGCTTCGGAAACCAAAACAAATGTAGGGATCTGGGAGTTCATGGTTGATGGTCTTTTACAGCTTCAGATGTCTCGGCATGGTGGGTACTGTACATGCGCTATGAGGATGTTGTGTGTGGAGCTGACATTGTCGGTACGTTCAATACGGGAACACTTTGAGCGGAACCGACATACCTTGTGAATTGTGGGGACGTTCTGATGTCTCAGTGGAGGGGAACTCTAACTATTGGAGCTCCAGGATTGTGTCCTTCGTAAAACCACCATTCCTCTGAGAGCAACTGTAAAATGATACACCCCAGTTAGAATGAATGCTATTGTCGTGTCTTTTCTTCCTTCTAAGAGGGAGAAGGAACAACTCATAGATGAATACAGATGAATTATGTATAACCAACAGGCAAGTCATACAACTTTGATTTCTTGGAGCAAGGAGAAGGCACAATTTATGAGCAAAGGCACCACGGTCAAGCGACGCGTTTTCTCTTCCTTGCCGATACACAGGTTTAGTGTAGATTTGGAATATGTTGAAAATGTTGAATATGTAGAATGTTGTACACCAGAACTGAAAGCTGTTGAATGCAGTACAATATAATGCATATGCGTGGTACTGTTTGGCATACTATATATACACTACACGACCAAAAGTATGCAGACACCTGCTCGCCGAACATCTCATTCCAAAATCATATGGAGTTGGACCCCCCCTTTGCTGCTACAACAGCCTCCATTCTTCTTGGAAGGCTTTCCACTATATGTTGGAAAATTGCTGCTTGGACTTGCTTCCAGTCAGCCACAAGAGCATTAGTGAGGTCGGGCACTGATGGTGGGTGATTAGGCCTGGCTTTAGGTCGGCGTTCCAATTCATCCCTATGGTGGTTTCGTTGAGGTCAGGGCTGTCTACATTGGGGCAGGTAGCGTTCTCCTGGCATTGCCCAAACCCAGATTCGTCCGTCGGACTGCCAGATGGTGAAGCTTTACAGTCCTCCAGCCGACACTTGGCATTGCGCATGGTGATCTTAGGCTTGTGTGTGCTCGGCCATGGAAACCCATTTCATGAAGCTCCTACGAACAGTCCCAAAGCTATTAGCATCATACCAGTGCAGGCTGGTGGGACGAGCTTTAGGAGGATGTGCTCATTTTGATGGCTGGAATGGTATTTATAGAACGGTATCAAACACATAAACCACATTTGACTCCATTCCATTAATTCCATTCCAGCCATTACAAGGAGCCTGTCCTCCTATAGCTCCCCCCACCAGCCTCCTCTGCATCATACTGGTATAACCCTGTCATTGATATAACCCTGTGGAGATTTGCCTGATGTTCATTCATGAAAAACTTAAGACTGAATCGCTACTATATGTCCTGTATACCTTCCTGTATACCTTCCTGTATACCTTCCTGTATACTTTCCTGTATACCTTCCTCTATACCTTCAGGTATACCTTCCTGTATACCTTCCTGTATACCTTCCTGTATACCTTCCTGTATACCTTCCTGTATACCTTCCTGTATACCTATCTGTATACCTTCCTGTATACCTTCCTGTATACCTTCCTCTATACCTTCAGGTATACCTTCCTGTATACCTTCTTGTATACTTTCCTGTATACCTTCCTCTATACCTTCAGGTATACCTTCCTGTATAGCTTCCTGTATACCTTCCTGTATACCTTCCTGTATACCTTCCTGTATACCTTCAGGTATACCTTCCTGTATACCTTCCTCTATACCTTCAGGTATACCTTCCTGTATACCTTCCTCTATACCTCCAGGTATACCTTCCTGTATACCTTCCTGTATACCTTCCTGTATACCTTCAGGTATACCTTCCTGTATACCTTCCTCTATACCTCCAGGTATACCTTCCTGTATACCTTCCTGTATACCTTCCTGTATACCTTCCTGTATACCTTCCTGTATACCTATCTGTATACCTTCCTGTATTACCTTCCTCTATACCTTCCTACCTTCCTGTATACCTTCCTGTATACCTTCCTGTATACCTTCCTGTATACCTTCCTCTATACCTTCCTGTATACCTTCCTGTATACCTTCCTGTGTACCTTCCTGTAGACCTTCCTGTATACCTTCCTGTATACCTTCCTGTATACCTTCCTGTGTACCTTCCTGTAGACCTTCCTGTATACCTTCCTGTATACCTTCCTGTATACCTTCCTCTATACCTTCCTGTATACCTTCCTCTATACCTTCCTGTGTACCTTCCTGTATACCTTCCTGTATACCTTCCTGTATACCTTCCTCTATACCTTCCTGTATACCTTCCTGTGTACCTTCCTGTATACCTTCCTGTGTACCTTCCTGTATACCTTCCTGTATACCTTCCTCTATACCTTCCTGTATACCTTCCTGTGTACCTTCCTGTATACCTTCCTCTATACCTTCCTGTATACCTTCCTGTAGACCTTCCTCTATACCTTCCTGTGTACCTTCCTGTATACCTTCCTGTAGACCTTCCTGTATACCTTCCTGTATACCTTCCTCTATACCTTCCTGTATACCTTCCTGTATACCTTCCTCTATACCTTCCTGTATACCTTCCTGTATACCTTCCTCTATACCTTCCTGTATACCTTCCTGTAGACCTTCCTGTATACCTTCCTGTATACCTTCCTGTATACCTTCCTCTCTACCTTCCTGTATACCTTCCTGTATACCTTCCTGTATACCTTCCTGTATACCTTCCTGTATACCTTCCTGTATACCTTCCTCTATACCTTCCTGTATACCTTCCTGTATACCTTCCTGTATTTTCATCAACATGCTAGCTACATTTCCCAGTTCTATCTTATACAGAAGCAAATCTCAAACTTTTGCTTCAAATTCAACTCGCGTTGGGTCAACAGGCTATTGCTTCTTATCCTAACTTTATTCATTTTTGAAACCCCAAAAGATTCACTTGTGTGCTGTACCATCACTTGGACTACTAGGGTCAGGTCCTATTCAGGGTCAAAGGTCAAACAGTGAATAGGAACAGAAACAGGTGACGCCTAAACACCATCAGGCCTAGCATTTAACCTTTAGATTGTAATACTTGTAATTCCCCTAATGTGAACGTAAGGGATTAGAGTGAGTTGCCCCTAGTGGTTGATCTTAGTTCTTAGTTCAGTTTTGCATTTTCACCAGCAATGGTTAAGGTTAGGATTGGGGGAGGGGAAGCTGGTCCCAGACCTTTACCTAGAGGGTGAATCTAAGAGAAGCTAAGCTGCCCATGACAGACTACTAATGACACTAGCAGACTTTGAGGCATGTTTGAATACATCCAGATCCCGCCCACATCCTGTCCACTGTCTACTTCACTAACTTCATAGGCTAGTAGGTCAACCCACAGCTGTCAATTCAATACATTTTGGAAATTGAATCAACAGCAAGAAAAAGTGCCTACGGTTCTAGCTTCTAAATGACTTCTATCTCTGCGTATGCGAGAGCCGAAAGGATATTTTGAAGGTGGTTTGATATTTTATTTTATCGGCTGTGTTTATTTACTGTGGACATGTCCAGGCGGCTCACCCTCCCTGAGGAGCAATAGGTCTGCCACTTCTCGCCACTTCCCATCGCCTTAATTACACCAATTTATAGTTTATTATTGCGCAGTAAGGAAAGCAGCACCTATAAAAATGTTTGGCTCCAAGTTGTCGTATTAATTGGAGACCCGTGGGCCAGAAGTTATCTGTGTTTGCTTAATGCAGTAATTAGATAAATTAAGCAATCTCACCGAGGGGTTCACACTGATTGCTGCTTTGACTTTGCCTGCTGGACATGGGGTGAGTCCCAAATGGCACACTATTTCCTACAATAGTGCACTAATTTTGACCAGAGCCCTATGGACCCTGGACAGAAGTTGTACACTATGTAGGGAATAGGGTGCCATTTGGGATGCATTCATCCTTGGTGCTGGTCCTGAGAATCGTTATCAACAATGTCCGGTGGCATTTAGTGGCACTGTGGGCATTTCTACTCCACCTTGTAAACGTATAAGTGAAGAACGAGCTATAGAAAATATTATGTCCCAAAGTGCACCCTATTCTCTATACAGTGTGCTATAGCCCATAGTGCTCTGGTCAAAACACTAGGGAATAGGGTGCCATTTGGGATGTAGTCAAACTGGCTGTTGTCACGTAGTACACTGAGACGTTTACGAGGCGTCGAGGCGATTGTTTACTGAAGATAATCGAGGTCATATGAGGTTTAAATGAGAGGAGATTCTGATGGTTGCCAGCTGGAAGACCTTGCCATGACTGTACAGTAATGCAATGCAGCTCTATCCAAGTTGTATGAGTTGTCTATTCTCATTGGCACATAGAAGTGGACGTTAATTGTGCGTATCGTCCCAATTGTCATGTCCGTAAGACGCCGCAGTCAAAGGGCAACTCAGATCAACCACACATAAACAAACACCCACTCACACAAACACACACATACACACACACACACATACTGTACGTACACAATTCTCAGACACAAGGGGGCCATCCTAATAATGAGCATGATCCTTGCTAATTGGGTTGTTATTTTCACACTCGCAGCTGGTCAGACAGCACACACACACACGCGCACGCACACACACACACACACACACACACACACACACACACACACACACACACACACACACACACACACACACACACACACACACACACACACACACACACACACACACACACACACACACACACAAACCACATACACAAACCACAGACACACACCACACGAACCACACACACACGCTGGCCTTTCACGATGTCTTCGCACTGTGTTTACGTCTGTGGATAATAACGGCAACGTGTTAACTCTAAAGGACAGGCGTGGACGTGTGACGTTTTGCTTTGGCGCCGCCGCCACCATTGCTCCTTGAGACGCCATCACTGTCGATAGACTGGAGCAAGAGGTACATTGTATCCCTGTGTACTTTATCAAGAGATGTTTAGTGTTCAAAGCTTGTGTTGTCGTTGTTCTTGTGCAACTGAAATGTACCATGGCCACGAGTACAAGAGGTGTACAGAACAGGGTGGAGAAATATGTCAATGCTAATGGGGGTTTCTTCTTCTGGGTTGTAAGGAAAACAGCTTGTACACGTCCAAATAGCAGTTGTAAGCTTTAAAAAAAAAAAAAAGATGAAGTCATGTGGAATTCAAACTCTTTCTTTCCCTCTCTCTCTCCCCCCTCACAGTGGAAAGGTCAAGGCATTAAGCGCTTGACAACAGCTGGCATTCATCATGACGCTTGTCTATTATCTGGGCTCGCTAATAATGCCTTTCTTGCTCTGCATATGTACATATGAGGAGGAGAAACAGAGAGCGGGGTAGAGATGCCTGCAATCTGGCTAGGACACACACACACACACACGCACACACGCTGTGTGAGAGATTACTAGTGGCTAATGGGTTCGATGGAGATAAACATTATCAGTGCTGACATTATCCAATGAGGACATCGATTTTCATGTTGCATTCTCATCTCACTGTTACAACGGCAATAGCATGTAGCGTTGTCTCTATAGAAAGTGGGTTTGCTTCACCACTGCCACATGAGAGAGAGTTCTGTAAGAAAGGGAAAGAGAGAGAGAGAGAAAGAGAGAGAGAGAGAGAGATAGAAAGAGGGAATACGGATGGATCATCCCGAAGAGATATCTCTAAAAATAGCCACCTCATCCCTCACACTCTAGTCAAACGGCCAGAGCGACTGATGTCCCAACAGCAATCAGCGAGACGCTATTTTACGGTGAACGGGTTTAAATGTATCGTTTCTCTTGAAACAGTGGCTTTTAAATGGGGCGAGTGCCGACCGGGCGAGCGAGGGGGACTGTGGAACGATATAGATAGATTGAAAGAAACAACCCCACTGTCCATTTTCATAATTGTAATCTCCATGCCAAGACCAACTGCTTGGCTCAGATAGAGGGAGAGGGAAAGAGAGAAGGAAGGAGAGAGTAGAGATGAGGAGGGAAAGAAACAATCAATACTCCACAAGAAATGCTCCTGGCTTTCTTTTCTTCTTTAGTAACAGGAGGTTTGATAATGCACTCCTTTGACTGAAAAGTATCGGTTTTGAAGATGTTTTGAGGTGAGCTAACCACCTACCTCCGAGATATAGCAGATCCGTGTTCCATAGATCTAAGTCCCTGAGTTCAAAGGAGACCCTCTAAGCAGTGTGGAAGGAGAAATCTATCTACCCATCTGATCCACTGGAGGGCTGATCAGCTGCAGACAAGACCAGTGCAGCCGAGGATTGTGGGAAGTAGGTAGTTGCCCCTGGGACCTTTGTTTTCCCGGTCTCTCTTCTTCTCTCTTTTTCTTTCATTGTGTTTTGTCACTCACGCCAGTGTGAACAAGATAATCCAATATCCAGGAGTCTAATTGGACTACTGCGCTCGGTGGAGAGCACACACACACACACACTCACTCACTCACTCACTCACTCACTCACTCACTCACTCACTCACCACTCTGTCACTCACTCACTCACCACACTCACCACCACCACTCTGTCACTCACCACCACCACTCACCACCACTCACTCACTCTGTCACTCACTCTGTCACTCACTCACTCACTCACTCTGTCACCACTCACCACCACCACTCACCACTCTGTCACCACCACTCACCACACCACCACCACTCACTCACTCACTCACTCACTCTGTCACACACACTCACTCTGTCACTCACCACCACCACCACCACCACCACCACCACCACTCACTCACTCACCACCACCACTCACCACCACTCACTCACTCACTCACTCACTCACTCTGTCACGCACACAAACACAGCACATTCTCCCCTGCTCAGTCCAAAGGCAGCAGCTCCTGTCCGGCCTAGCTTTATGAATTGTTTATATTGTTTTCAATTACCCCAGCGTGTCCCTTGTTGAGCTCAGTAAAGTTTAATATACTGGGAATTATTCTCCTTTACACTGACCCCTCTTTGTTCTCACTTCATTCAGGTATTACCACCTTTCCAATGTAAATAAATCACGTTGTGAAGTCGTATAAGGATAGTAGGCTTTTATGAGTTGCTGACGCGGAAGGAGGAAGTGGAGGGGGCCGCTGGTCCTTGACTTTCAGCGCCGGTGACAGGGTGAACTAGCCACACGTAAACTCTGTAGTAAACACGTGAAATGGCGGGCTAAAGAGAGCAGCAAAAGTATTAGTATGATGTCTGTGGAAGCAGTGGTGTCTGTGCGGAATAGAAGGCTATACACTCGTATGCTGTGTGTGCGTGTGTAACGGATGTGAAACGGCTAGCTAGTTAGCGGTGGTGTGCGCTAAATAGCGTTTCAATCGGTGACGTCACTTGCTCTGAGACCTTGAGGTAGTGGTTCCCCTTGCTCTGCAAGGGCCGCGGCTTTTGTGGAGCGATGGGTAATACATTTACATTTAAGTCATTTAGCAGGCTCTTATCCAGAGCGACTTACAAATTGGTAATGATGGGGTGACTGTTGTTGACGTGTGTAGAGGGTCCCTGGTTCGCGCCGGGGGACGGTCTAAAGTTGTACTGTTACACGTGTGCGTGCGTGTGCGTGTGCGTGCGTGTTCAATACTACACGAACGGACAGGACATGCGTTACATGCTATACAATAGCTTCCCCACTGTGCTTGGAAACAAGTGGAGGAGATGGTTAGTCAAGCTCGTTAGCATTAGCGTTAGCGTCAATCCCTTGAGCTAGACATATCTTTCAGTAGGCTCTGTTAGTCAATGCTCTATACAGGCCTGTGGTGTGCACCAGAACCATACACAGAGATGTGTAATTTCATGGGGCGCCATATTGGCGTCAATAGCTATAGTTAGAAAGGTATTGGCTATGTCCAAAATGACGTCCTAGGGCTCTGGTAAAAAGTAATGCACTATATAGGAAAATGCGGTGTCATACGACATTCAGCCATTGTCATGGGACGTTTGGAGCCAACATGAGAGACAGTTTCCCCAAAAGTACCTGTATGTCTATGGATAGGCTATGTAGCTGTGGACCAGTAGTGATGAACTGTAGCCAAAATGGCCATGCTGTACATTTCCTCTCCACAGCTCTTATGTAGAGCCGTCTCGTGGCTCCAATGAGTGTTTTGCAGTTGGACCAACACAATAGATATCGGCCCAGATTGCATATTGATTCCAGTGTGGGTGATTTGAATAGCAACATTCACCACAGTTTCTTTCTTTCTCAGTAAAAAAACAAACACTTTCAAGAGAGATCTACTTCGTTGAATGGTTCCAAAACACATTCACTATTTCAGGTTCGTTGTGATGGGTGGTACGCGACTCAGTAGCTAGTCAAGTGTCTTCAAGAGGTTATTTGAATCCAAAGCTCCAGGAAGCCTTTGAAAAACAACATACAACGAGTACCGCAACGTTGCATTGTCTCCTTGACAACCGTGCAGGGGATTGAATCTATTTTCTGTGGCGTGGCTCGGTTCTCTGCTGAGAGGAGGGCTGGTGTGATTTGTTTGCACTGCGGCAATAGATAAGAAATATAATAATACATCTCTGGCTGGAGGCTAGGTGACCTAGCACGATCAGGGGCTAGAGGTTAGAGAGGCTTACACAGGCTGGCTAGGGGAGTGGACACACACAGACATGTGCACGCACGCGCACGCACTCGCGATTTTGGGCCTGCTGTATAAATATAATGTATAATTATTTATTACACATACACACACACACTGCCACCCGCCATGAGTCATTCTACACACTTGCCATCCACTTGTTGACACGAGAGTTAAAGTGATGCGAGGAGCTTTCTGACGTTTAAAAAAGACTCAAGAGAAAGCGGCACAGCCTCAGTCGTTTGCACACTGTTTATTGGCTTAGTCCTTTGTTGCAGACTTCTGTTTACCATTTAGAGGAATTAATTACGGCGCCACGTGTGTGTATGTGTGTGTCTTTGTGTCCAGAACCACAGGTTTCCCAGGAAATAAGTGTCTTAGGTGACTCAGTTGGTTGAGGTGGAGCGCGTGTGTGTTTTTCCAACTTGGAAGAAAGCCTCAATGCCCATCCTGATGAGCCAAAGTATATGTGTGTATGTGTGTGTTCCTGCACATGCATGTGTGTGTGTGTGCGCGCCCGCGTGTGCATGTTTGTGTGCGTATTTTTGTGTGTGAGGGCATTGAACCCACTCCCCTGAGTGTGTAGAGGAGTGTATCTCCCCACCCCAGTCCTTCCCCCCTGAATTAGTCATCCCTTCACCTAGGGGACAGTGACTTTAGGCTCATCTTCACTGTGATTTAGGAACTGGGTCCTTAGTGTATTACAGTCAGGCACTATTTGGGCCCGCTTTGGGAGAGAGAACAACACTCACTATAGCTACAGCCATGGATGGTGCAGTTCAAAGAGTTTAAGTCCAGCCCCTCACCTTATTCAACTCCGAGACTAGTCAATCCCACAGAGTTGGTGAGATGTTTAGGAGGAGAAGAGTGGATGATGACATCCGAGCTCTAGTGGTGGCTCTTCTGTGTGTGTGTGCGTGCATTTATTTCATTTAGAGTAAAAGCGATGTTGGACAGCTGGATTGATTGCAAAAAGACTGAGATAACCATAACATGTGGTATTTGAATACGGGAATGGACATGAACCTTCTTATTATGGGATAAAGGTCAGGCCATTTTGGTCAGGCAGTTGATCAGCCATGGTTTTGCCGTGCTTTGATAATTATTGTGTAAAATAATGAATTTGAAGAGTTTATCGGCATTGTTTGTTTGTTAGCAAGCTAGCTAGCCAGCCAGCCAGCTAGCCAGCCAGGTATTCATTTGGCAATATTGCCCCTTTTTATTTAACTAGGCAGGCCAGTTTAAGAACAAATTCTTATTTACAATGTCGACCTACACCGGCCAAACCTGGACGACGCTGGGCCAATTGTGCGCCGCACTATGGGACTCCCAATAAGCCAACATTCCATTCAAACAATGGTTTCCCGTCCACAGCCAGACACTGGCTGAAATCACTTGATAACAGGACTGAGTTGTCAATGCAACAAGTACTGATGTTGTATAATATAATGGCACTCACAGCTTTCCAAGAAAACAAACATTTCTTTAGAGAGAACAGACTAGACAAGACAACTTGCACTGTTCCTTTATATCCCTTAGAACAAGACTATAATGTAAAACATAAGCGTCTAAGTCACTAAAAGAAGCCGAGTTGGGGTGACTTAAACACTAGCAGAGCTCATACTAACTTGATAACACTAGTTCTGCCGTTTGTCATGGAAATATATAAATACTATTATTAATTAATATGAAATATTAATATTAAGAATATATGGAGCAGTCCCTTACGCTATTTGAGAGATTTGAATGTGAACCTCACGCAATCTTGACCGACACCTTAATCCTCATTAACCTTTAACATCTCCACCTCTCTGCTCACCAGCCTATCGTGCACAAGGCTACCAGAAGGACTCGGCACCACATTGCTTAAACAAACACTAGCTGCCATCTCTCCAGGGTGGAGACCCAGAAGTATTTAATCTCTCCCCCTCTTCAAGGGTGAGTAAAGTGGGGAGAGAGGGGTGGAGGGGTGTGGTGGTGGTGCTTCGGTTGCACTTTGCCGGTTGTATGTTGTATACTGTACTATTCCCTCGTCGAGTGTTCTCCCCCATTCGTGTTGACGGGGAGATGAATCAGGATTCTGAGATTGTGTGTGTGTACAGGGTAGGGATAGACCCCCTGCCACTAAACCCCTGGACCCACGCTCCCTGCCCACCCTTCAACAAGTAAACATCTAGTAGAAGGTCTTTTAATAGAACAGAGTGCTTCCGTTTTGGGGTGACATAACTCAACGTCACCCTCTTCTCCCCCCTACCTCTCTCCCTCCTCCTTTCTTTCCTCACTTCCTGCCTCCTCCCTCCATCCCGAGGCTCTGAGTCCTGCTTTAGCCCATGACCTTGGCTGGCAGGAAGTCCATTAATTGTTCCAGAGAGCAAGGGAGAGGTGTGTGATTTATCTGCCCCCCTTGCAGGGCTAGGGATTGGAGGCCGGGTGCGGTGGAGGAGACAAGGGGTTTCGGCTGGCTGAAGGGGGGAAAAGAGAGACAGATCCTGGGTTACTTCTCTGGGCACTGCCCCTGTGTGGAGGCCCTATTTGAGCTTCCAAAAAAAGTACTGAGTGCTGATTTAATTAGGAGTGCTGTGAGGATGAGAATTTGACATTTTTTTGATTGTTCGAGGACTCATTCTTTTGTTGGTTTTCCGCGACCCCCCCCCTCCCCCGCCACCACAAAAAAAGTCCCACACTGGACAAAAATATGTAAGCATTTTTCTATATGCCAACAGATCAAAACAATGACGAATTTATTAAACCATTACAGATAACAAATCCCAATTGCTAAATTGCCCCATAAATATTCAGTCAATAAAAAAAGCAAGTGCCATTTAAGATACATTTGTTTAAACCGTGATGTCAACTGGTTATTATATCATGGAACACAATCTTCGAAAAGGCAGTAAACTCAGCAGTGGCGCTTGTATAGAAGCCTATGGCTGCGCAATGGCATAGCCTTGTTTTGTTCATTTAGCAGACAAGACGCTCTTATTTCCCAAGCCCTTATCACAGTCGACATACCTATTTTATAGTAAAAAATCAAATTAAAAACATGATGTGCATCACTTCAAACCAACAACTTTTTTCATTTGGAAAAATATTATATTCATAAAGAGTGATCATTTGAAACGGGGCTCAATTTGACAAGTTGAAAGAACAGTTTTTCAGGTTTACAAACCAAAATCCATCTTCTTGTCCACGTACAGATGTTTGGTTTAGTTTATTCTGCCTGTTTTTGGTTAATTGTTTTAAAAAATGAGCCACATGAACACTTTAAAGTGATCAATTACGCCCACGACATCTGTTGGTGAGATAGCCATATGTTTCTGATGAAAATACGCTTTTTGTCTTTATCAAACTAATGTTTTTGCATATTTACAGTGTGGAACCCGTCTAGGTTTAGGTTGGGTTGTAGCCTAAGCTAACCAATTCTAAATAGCTTAAGTGGAAAATAGATGGGACACAATTATTTTTGGAACATATTTTTTCCTACTTCAATCAACCAGTCCATTTTGAATTTGTGATGAAACTCTTAGTCATTTGGCAAGAAATGTAGCTTGTGTATCCCATCACTTAGATACTTTTTTTATAGTAATTTATTTCTGTAGGCCTAGAAGGAGCTTGTGTGGAGGGAGCGGTTCAGAACGCAATTGAGAAACAGAGGGGAAAGAGAATTTAAGGATAAAAATGGTGTGAAGCTTGGCTTTGTTTCTTTTTTTGTTGTGCAAATGGGACACTAGAGTCTAAGCAAATTAACGTTTTCTTCAAGATAACATTCTACTTGGCCGTTCGGGCAACCGCAAAGAACATTCCATCAAATAGTTTTACGGTATTTGAAGAAGAAAAACATGGATCTCTGGTTAAAGATCAAGATTTGACGTCCGTTCTAGTACTCAAGCAATCAATTTACTCATCCCGTCACTAGAGTGCCGGTGCTCCCTGTTATTCTTAATGCTTAAAAGTCATGGTTGATCCTAGATCGGGGCTGTTAAGCTGAGATGCTTTGTGAATATGTGTCTGCACACGTTAGTTGCTTAGCTTGATCACAATGAGAGTTCCAATGAGGTATCACCTTCCATGCTTAGGTTTTGATAGCAGTGATACAAAACCATGCTCTTAGGCATTCAGTACTGTACTGAGTATGCTTCTGTGGTATTGATACAGCGTTTGCGAGAATACCCACAATGTAGATTCCCAACTGCATGCAGGGAAGGGAGCCTTCGTCAAATTAGAATTGAAGTGATTATCAGAGCCTGGGTAAAAGGACAACATCAGTAGTTATCTATATTTCTCTCTCTCTCTTTCTCCCACACACACACACTCACTTCTTTAGTAAATAATTGTAATTATTTGTTTTTGCCGGACATGGTGTGTTGCCCGGGTCCAGCTCGCAGTGTTTTGGGGTCGCAGAGAGAGACAGAGACAGAGAGAGAGAAACAGAGAGAGAGAGAATGACAGAGAGAGAGAGAGATACAGAGGCAGAAACAGGCAGGACAATACAGCGCCAGCATTTGGAAGAGCACTTCTATGTCCTCCGGTCATTTTTGGAGATTTGATCAAAAATAAAACAACTACAGATATTTGTGTGTTAAGTTCACACTGGACTGACCCCATACTTTTATAAACACCTGTCTATCAAGTATTTTAGCCACTTCAGATGCATTTTATACCTCAATTTCACTATTTTGCCCTGGTCCCTGACCCAGACTTTTAAGCTTCTACTATTTTTCTATGAGAAAACATTAATAATTACACATAATATAATGTTATGTACTACAGAAAAAAGTAAATCAAATAAAATCTATATCAATATTTATTGTGAATATGCCCTTTATATTGTTTTTTGCACAAAATATACCTGTCCTTCGGGAGTGGTGTCATTTCCACCACCGAGGACAAATTCCTCATAAATAACGTTTTTTTCAAGAGAATGTTAATTTAGTTACCATGGAAACACATTGCGACACTGAAGCACATGGCTGCAGTGGACAGTTCTTCCAGATGTGATGTCTAGAAGTTGAAGAACATTTGAGGTAATATTGCATGTGTAGAGAATGTTTTAATTGTCAGTCATTTCCAAACAGGCTAAAATGTCTTTAATTTGTGTTAGAACTTTAGAAAAAATTGTATATTTTATTTATTTTGTGTAAAATATATGCTAGCTATAATTCTAACCAAAGCATGCTAAGCAGTCTGTCAATGTTCTCCAGAAACTGTAGAGTGTAATTTCCATCACAAAGTGTGGTGGAAATGACAGAAAGTGGTGGAAATGACACAAATCCATTATCTTATTCGTTTGTTCCCAACCGTTTCTTTTTGGGCCAATCAGAGACGACATCATATGGGACAGACCACAGCATGTGCTTAGACTTGTCCCTGAACCCCATCCGGTGACTAAAAGGCACATGGAGCTGGATGCCTTGGTCTGGGAGGAACATAGCTCTCTTTCTAAGCTTTAGATACACTTGAAACTCACTATACAGTACATACAAAGCAGGGTATAAAATCATACATTAAATAAAACATGTGAGCTCTCAATTAACTCTTCCCTCTCGATATGTGCTAGAATTTGTATTTGCAGCATGTAGTCAAGGACAACACATTGTTCTCATGTTGAAAAGGTGCTTGTTCCAATGTTTTGCAAACTTACTTTGTCTTATAGTAATGAAATGTTTAACAATGGTTGTTGTTCAAAATGTTTGCATTAAAATAGTTTTCATACGTTTTCTTTTTACATAGATGTAATTTCCACCACACCTTGTCATTTCCACCACACCTTGTCATTTCCACCACACCTTGTCATTTCCACCACACCTTGTCATTTCCACCACACCTTGTCATTTCCACCACACCTTGCCATTTCCACCACACCTTGTCATTTCCACCACACCTTGTCATTTCCACCACACCTTGCCATTTCCACCACACCTTGCCATTTCCACCACACCTTGCCATTTCCACCACACCTTGTCATTTCCACCACACCTTGCCATTTCCACCACACCTTGTCATTTCCACCACACCTTGTCATTTCCATCACAGCCCATTGTTTTGATGTAAATGAGTATATTGTGTATAATTTACATACATTTATTCGTTTTAGATATGGAAATCATATGGTTGGTATCATAATCTCACAAAAAGGTTGGGTGGAAATATATTATTTTTCATGATAAATATATGTTTTCAGCTGTCACCAAGGCAAGTTTATACATTCAGGCGTCGTGTTGAATTATGAATATTAGGAAAACCTTAAAAATCACTTAAAATAATATTCAATACAAGTTCATGTACAAATGTATAAGAAACCTGTAATAAATACATTGTACGATATTTCATTTTCAACTAAAATGGATGTTTTTGAAATGACATTTGCTTATGGCTGTCTGGGAAAAATGACACAAATATATACATTCCTGAATAGTACGATCACAGCCATTATCAGATATAGTTTCGGGACAAATCAAAGATAAGCACAATACTGGTGAAATGGTGTTTGAATACGTTTTAATTTCTGGAAGTTTGCACGGCCAAAGTGCCCGAAGTTGCAGAGTCATTCGCCTACAGAAAGGCCACACCTCCTTGATCTTATTATTACATTTTGTTTTGTTCCAAAGTGAGAATGAAATACATTTAATTGTAATTTTTTGTCATTGATCTACACAAAACACTCCATAATGTCAAAGTGAAAAGAAAATTCTACAAATGTGTACAAATTAATATGTTTTTTTAAACTAAAATGTATTCACCCGCTTTATTTAAGCAATCCTAAATGATCTATATATTTTACATCACTGGGATTGCAAATATTAATCTGTTGGTCACAGATACCTTAAAATGGGCCTCACAATGACCCTCAGGATCTTGTCATGGTATTTTTGTGCATTCAAATTGCCATCGATAAAATGCAATTGTGTTCGTTGTCTGTAGGAAATGCCTGCCCATACCATAATCACACCGCCACCATGGGGCACTCTGCTCACAACGTTGACATCAGAAAAGCGCTTGCCGACACGATGCCATTACACATGGTCTACGGTTGTGACGTTGGTTGGACAAACTGACCATTTTTCTAAAACAACGTTGGAGGCGGTTTATGGTAGAGAAATTAACATTAAATTCTCTGGCAACAGCTCTGGTGGACATTCCTGCAGTCAGCATTCCAATTGCACGCTCCCTCAAAACTTGAGACATCTGTTGTGTGACAAAACTGCACCTTTAATTGTCCCGAGCACAAGGTGCACCTGTGTAATGATCATGCTGTTTAGTCAGCTTCTTGATATGCCACATCTGTCAGGTGGATGGATTATCTTGGCATAGGAGAAATTCTCTCTTACAGCGAATTGTAAACAAATTTGTGCAGAAAATATGACAGAAATAAGCTTGTTGTGCGTATGGAACATTTCTGGGATCTGTTATTTTAGCTCATGACACATGGAACTAACACTTTACACATTCTGTTTATGTTTTGTTCAGTGTAAATGAATGATGTGCACTTTGTGCTGACCTAAGGATGCTTAAAGCAACAAGGATGGGACACTAAGCATTGTGTGGAATTGGAACAAGT
The DNA here is from genome assembly GCF_023373465.1 of Oncorhynchus keta. Taxonomy (NCBI): domain Eukaryota; kingdom Metazoa; phylum Chordata; class Actinopteri; order Salmoniformes; family Salmonidae; genus Oncorhynchus; species Oncorhynchus keta. The sequence continues at coordinate 2,766,001 of NC_068436.1, read as the reverse complement.
CACCTAAACCAAACAATGGACGGAGGTAAAAGAAAACTTTCAAAGAATTTCAAGTGACTTTGAAAAAAAAAACCTCTTGAAGTAAATTGTGTCAAACCACCCAATTATCGAGAACAAACAGCACGATTCGTCAACAGAAACGAGACAAAGATTACCATTTGTAATGAATTCAACTCAAATGAAGAAAGAAAAAAAGACACTACAACTACTTCAGGTAAGATACTGTATTCATTGTTGTCCCACTTTTACAAATCAGAGTCACTTTGAAATGTTTGTTTTCTTCTGTGACACGACACAGTGGGGCCTAAATGTATTTGTGTGACAGACAAACACACACACACACAATATCATACATAATTGCTCATATTATTTCTATCTTGTCTTTCTAAGATCCTGTGGAAAAACATAAACACCTACTTAAAGAAGACAAATGCTGTTGCTCGTAAGGAGCGTTACAAGACTGGTAACGGACCCCCAAGTAAGACCAGAGACAGATGAGCTGGGGGACTTGTTTACCGGGATCATTAATAACCAACAACACCCGGAAGGTATCCCCGATGGTGACCATTTGAACATTTCAGATTGGGGCACCGTTCCAATCCTCATTTGATAAGGACACATTCATTCAACATGTGCCATCTCCAGACTGCAGGGAATATGTCATGTTCTCCGTCATCTCTTGAACTCCCAGAATAACAACGATGTAATGAACTCAACCCTTGAAGAAATAATGTTCTCCTAATGCAGGAATGTCATCATTTTCTAGAGGCTTGGTGGGGATACGGCAGGATGAAGGCCAGCCTGCTACATTTGCAGCAGCCAGGAGGGAAGATTGGGTCACCAACCCGGGCCAGGGGACAACGACAAAAGAGGCTGAGGATTTATGAGAAACTGGCCATTGAATTCCATGAGCGCAGACTGATTGCATTTAAAAGAAGAGCATGATATGAAGATACACATCCTTCCTGTTGAGTTGGCGAGGAGGACGGCGGAGGGAAACACGAAGCAACAACAGTACCGATGTCCTTCTCAAACCAGCACACGTTTGGGGTCCTGATATTTCCATTTGTGAATTAAAAACCTTTTTGTTACACGGCTATTGTTTGCTTTAATCGTGTGACCTTTCTTTGTTGTAATTTGTTATTTATTTTTTTATTTAGTTCACCTTTATTTAACCAAGTAGGCTAGTTGAGAACAAGTTCTCATTTGCAATTGCGACCTGGCCAAGATAAAGCGTAGCAGTGTGAACAGACAACAACACAGAGTTACACATGGAGTAAACAATTAACAAGTCAATAACACAGTAGAAAACAAATAGTCTGTATACAGTGTGTGCAAAAGGCATGAGGAGGTAGGCAATAAATAGGCCATAGGAGTGAATAATTACAATTTAGTAGATTAACACTGGAGTGATAAATGATCAGATGAACATGTGCAGGTAGAGATACTGGTGTGCAAAAGAGCAGAAAAGTAAATACATAAAAACAGTATGGGGATGAGGTAGGTAAATTGGGTGGGCTATATACCGATGTACTATGTACAGCTGCAGCGATCGGTTAGCTGCAGCGATCGGTTAGCTGCTCAGATAGCAGATGTTTAAAGTTGGTGAGGGAGATAAAAGTCTCCAACTTCAGAGATTTTTTGCAATTCGTTCCAGTCGCAGGCAGCAGAGAACTGGAAGGAAAGGCGGCCAAATGAGGTTTTGGCTTTAGGGATGATCAGTGAGATACACCTGCTGGAGCGCGTGCTACGGGTGGGTGTTGCCATTGTGACCAGTGAACTGAGATAAGGCAGAGCTTTACCTAGCGTAGACTTGTAGATGACCTGGAGCCAGTGGGTCTGGCGACGAACATATAGCGAGGGCCAGCCGACTCGAGCATACAGGTCGCAGTGGTGGGTGGTATAATGTACTTTAGTAACAAAATGGATGGCACTGTGATAAACTGCATCCAGTTTGCTGAGTAGAGTATTGGAAGCTATTTTGTAGATGACATCGCCGAAGTCAAGGATCGGTAGGATAGTCAGTTTTACTAGGGTAAGTTTTGCGGCGTCAGTGAAGGAGGCTTTGTTGTGAAATAGAAAGCCGACTCTAGATTTGATTTTGGATTGGAGATGTTTGATATGAGTCTGGAAGGAGAGCTTGCAGTCTAGCCAGACACCTAGGTATTTATAGATGTCCACATATTCTAGGTCGGAACCATCCAGGGTGGTGATGCTAGTCGGGCGTGCGGGTGCAGGCAGCGAACGGTTGAAAAGCATGCCCTTGGTTTTACTAGCGTTTAAGAGCAGTTGGAGGCCACGGAAGGAGTGTTTTGTGTGCATTGAAGCTCGTTTGGAGATTAGATAGCACAGTGTCCAAGGAAGGGCCAGAAGTATACAGAATGGTGTCGTCTGCGTAGAGGTGGATCAGGGAATCGCCCACAGCAAGAGTAACATCATTGATATATACAGAGAAAAGAGTCGGACCGAGAATTGAACCCTGTGGTACCCCCATAGAGACAGCCAGAGGACGGGACAACATGCCCTCCGATTTGACACACTGAACTCTGTCTGCAAAGTAGTGGGTGAACCAGGGAATGCAGTCATTAGAAAAACCGAGAGGTACTGCAAAGCAAAAGCATCTCAGCAGGCTTGTCATTTTTTTAAAAATTGTCTGCCCCAACCATGGGAACATCTGGGTCATCCTCGTCTTCAGTGTGAGGATCTGGGCAGCCATGTGGTTTGAGTTAATTGTGAAGCCCTGCTGTTGCAATTATAACAATGCAGCATCTTGGTTGAAAGTGCAATGTGTTTCTGAGAGACTGGAAACAACTCCGTACACCAAACATGCACTCTACTACACTTCTGGTATGGATATGAGCTTGGTTGTACCGTTGTTGCTCCGGTCCTATTGCCTGAAGGTAGGGGGTGAAGAAGTTGGCCTGTGCATACCCACTGTCACCAAGTATGATTTCACTATGTTGTCCCCCTTCAAGCAGAGCATACGAAAAGGAGTTTTGGAAAATCCTTGAGTCATGAGTTGCACCTTCCCAACGTGCAACAATGTTGATGAACTGCAAACTGGGAGTGCACCACACTTTGTACATTCATTGAGAACCAGTTTGCATACTTCTCAGCACCTGCTTTAGAGGAACACTTGATGGGAATATTACATCCATCTATACAGCCAATGACTCAGGGGAAGTTCCCATATTCATTGAACTCTACCTTGTAGTTGGCTCGGGCAGCAGCATCAGGGAACTTGATGTAATTGTTTATCGTGCATACAGTCGAGTAACTTAAGTCTCCTGTTTCACAATGGAAGGTTCCAGATGCCGACAAGCTCAAGGTGATCAGTACTTGTAGGTAAGGAGGGATGGGCCTTCCCCCTAAGAGAGTCAGATGAAAGCCTTGGCTCAAGCAAACCAATGATGTCAGTTTGCATTTGTACATACGGAAACGGTCACGGGAATTGATTTCATCAAAATCAGTGGGTTGTTCCTGTCTTATAAACCACCCTTCTGTCTGGGCCTTGGTGGTGCTCTTTGATCATCATTGAAACCTGCCTCTGGCCAAGTTTAATTTAAGACTCCACTTAGATCTAGATGAACTCTAATCATTCTGGAAATCAGACTTTTTAAATCCAGATTAGGGCAAGTCCGAGACTAGTTTAAAGCATGTCTGAGAAATGCCATTACAGTTAATCCAGTTTAAACGTGCAATTTAGTCTATATCTTTAAGCATTGTCAAGTTAATAATTATACTTCGGTTGATGTATACTGTAAGCCACCCAGAAACATCAAAGACGCAGTCGTCCTTCTGAACCGAGCTGCAGGACAGGAAGCAAACTGCTCAGGGATGTTACCATGAGGCCATTGGTGATTTTAAAACAGCTACAACGGCTGTGAAGGGAGAAAACTGAGGATGGATCAACAACATTGTAGTGACTCTACAATAATGACCTGAATGAAAAGAAGTGAAAAGAAGAATAAAAATACACAGGATACAAATATTCCAAAACATGCATCCAATATGCAACAACACACGAAAGTAATACTGAAAGGAATACACTTTTTGGACTAAAAGCAACGCCTTGTTTGGGGCAAATCCAACACAACACATCGGCCTCCTTATTTTCAAGCATGGTGGTGACTGCAATATATGTGTGCAAAGCTCGTACTTATCCAATAAGACTCCCAGCTGGAATCACTGCCACGTGTTTTTAACATGTATTTACTCAGGGAGGGGGGGGGAATACTTATCTAATCAAGGTACTGTAATATTAGTGTTTTATTTTTCATTCATCTTGAGAAAAAAAAAAAAACAGATGTTTCTTCCACTTTGACATTACGGAGTATTTTGTGTAGATCGTTGACAACCAAAAAAGACTGTTAAATCTATTCGAATCCCACTTTCGAACAGAATAAAAAGTGAAGAAATCCAAGGGGGGTTATATTCTATAGGCACTGTGTACGGTTTAACTGGAGGAACAGTATGGAGATATGGTGTAGGGGGGTATGGTTCAGAGTTCTGGTTAATTTATGTACTTCGGTACAGTACACTCTCCTCCAATATGACACAGGGAGAGGCTTTTAGTTTGTTGGAACGTTGTTTACACACTGTAGCTTCTTTTAAGCAGCGTTGTTCTTGTAAGACGCGATCACACACACACACACACACGTACAAAGACACGCGTTCGTTCCCTCACACACACAAACACACACACACGTACAGACACACGCGTTCGTTCCCTCACACACAAACACACACACACACGTACAGACACACGCGTTCGTTCCCTCACACACACAAACACACACACACACGTACAGACACACGCGTTCGTTCCCTCACACACACACACACAAAGGAGTGCAATCCATCACGTCACTCATAGCTTTCACTAGTATAAGGGAGACACAGGGCCTTGAGCGAGGAGCTTTGTAACACATCGAATCGATTTACCTCAATTTGCCTCAAAAAGTGTCACGTGAGCGAAAGGAGCGTCGATACGCCTTGGCACTACCCGCCGCCAACAGGCATCTGTCTTTTTAGCTTAGCTTCGACGTATTCCCAAAGTGTTGCCAACCTAATTCATTTTGGGGCAACATTAGATTGATTACGCGGAATTTGTCGGTTATGACAATGAAACAGTGTGAAGTAAACACAGCGAGGTCTAGGATGTGATGTGTGCGCCTCCAGTGCAGTGTGTGTGGTGTGTGTGCGTGCGCGCGTGCGTGTGTGTCGCCTCATGCCTAAGTGTCTGAAACTCCCAACGTGGTGGATTGACTTTGTCTTCAATTGGTCAGTTTTTTTTTATTACTATGGTAAGCTGGGCAAATAGTGTCCTGAGAGAGAGAAAATCAAAGGGTTCTTCCCTTCCTCCTCCCAGCTAGTGGAGACATTGGGAATCCACAGCAGGTGCAGTGACAGAGTATGCCTACCTCTTGATGTTAGAGAGAGAGAGAGAGAGAGAGAGAGAGAGAGAGAGAGAGAGAGAGAGAGAGAGAGAGAGAGAGAGAGAGAGAGAGAGAGAGAGAGAGAGAGAGAGAGAGTTAATGGATTCATGTCTGATTGTATTCATGATTGAGAGACGAAGAAGGTACTTCTGAAAGTAGGCACGAGAGAGAGTACCTTTCGCTGTATGAGAGAAAGAGATATTACCACTAAGAGAGAGACTACCTTGGGTTGTAGGAGAGAAGGAGCAAGATAGCATACCTCTGTACATAGGCAGGTGTAAATGAAACCCGGAGAGATGTTCTGTCAGAAAGGCCACCTGGCGTCCTAATTGTACAATGAAACCCCTTTTTGCACCAATAAGATGGGCTAATAATTTAGGCGCACTCAGGATCTCCGGTAATGAACCTCAAGGCAGTATTTCACCACTAATGACTGAGACTATTTATATACACGACTGTGCCACCTTACAGGTGCCCATTTAGGCTGATCCATTTGGTTCTGATGGGAGGAAGGAGTCCATTGTATGAGGCCAAGGCAGTATGGCCGCCACTCTTTTGCCAATTATCGTCGAGTTCCCCATGTACCTTTCTGACATTTCCGAGAAATTATGTTTTGTAATATAGCATTTGGATGAATTTAGTACAGTATCTCACCATGCCACTATCTTAACAGTAGTGCTGTCATCACAGTAGAACAGAATAAAGCTGGTCGACTTGTTCTTTCCATTCCCCAATCTCTCTCTCTCTCTCTTTTCTCTCATTTTTTTCTTTCTCACTTCTTCTCAGAAAAAGAAGCCCTTGAGATGGTCCAGTATAAAACTCACATTGTAGTCCTCAACTCTTAGAAAAAGAAGCCCTTGAGATGGTCCAGTATAAAACTCACATTGTAGTCCTCAACTCTTAGAAAAAGAAGCCCTTGAGATGGTCCAGTATAAAACTCACATTGTAGTCCTCACACTCTTAGAAAAAGAAGCCCTTGAGATGGTCCAGTATAAAACTCACATTGTAGTCCTCACACTCTTAGAAAAAGAAGCCCTTGAGATGGTCCAGTATAAAACTCACATTGTAGTCCTCACACTCTTAGAAAAAGAAGCTCTTGAGATGGTCCAGTATAAAACTCACATTGTAGTCCTCAACTCTTAGAAAAAGAAGCCCTTGAGATGGTCCAGTATAAAACTCACATTGTAGTCCTCACAGTCTTAGAAAAAGAAGCCCTTGAGATGGTCCAGTATAAAACTCACATTGTAGTCCTTACACTCTTAGAAAAAGAAGCTCTTGAGATGGTCCAGTATAAAACTCACATTGTAGTCCTCACACTCTTAGAAAAAGAAGCCCTTGAGATGGTCCAGTATAAATCTCACATTGTAGTCCTCACACTCTTAGAAAAAGAAGCCCTTGAGATGGTCCAGTATAAAACTCACATTGTAGTCCTCACACTCTTAGAAAAAGAAGCCCTTGAGATGGTCCAGTATAAAACTCACATTGTAGTCCTCACACTCTTAGAAAAATAAGCCCTTGAGATGGTCCAGTATAAAACTCACATTGTAGTCCTCACAGTCTTAGAAAAAGAAGCCCTTGAGATGGTCCAGTATAAAAGTCACATTGTAGTCCTTACACTCTTAGAAAAAGGGTACCAAAAGGCTTCTTCAGCTGTCCCTACAGCGGAACCCTTTTTGGTTCTAGGTACAAGCCTTTTTGGTTCTAGGTACAAGCCTTTTTGGTTCCATGAAGAGCCGCATTGTGGAAAGGGTTCAACATGGAACCCAAAAGGGTTCTACTTGGAACCAAAAGAGACCTGTAACCAAAAAAGGGTTCTTAAAAGGGTTCTCTATGAGGACAGCCGAAGAACACTCTTAGGTTCTAGATAGCACCTTTCAGAGTGTATGCGATTTGAGTTTTTTCGGAAATGAAAGAGAGACGAAGAGAGAGGGAGAGAGAGAGGGAAGGAGTAAAAGGGTCATAGAGGAGTGGAGAGGGGTGGAGGGGGTAGAGCATCCACAAGGATGAATTTAGTGCATTCTCTCACCCTGCCACCATCTTAACAGTAGTGTGCTGACAGAACAGAAGAAAGCTGGTCAACCTGTTCTTTCCACTCTCTCTCTCTCTCTCTCTCTCTCTCTCTTTTTCTCAGTTTCTTTATTTCTCCCTCTTTCTCAGAAAAGTATGTCCTTGAGAAAGTCCAGTGGAAAACTCACATTATAGTCCTTCTGTGATCTGAATAATTTTCATATTTTTCTGAAATGATAGAGCAACGAAGAGAGAGAAAGAGATGGGTGGAGGGGGTGGGGCACTCACCAGGTCTCAACGCAGGGGAATAACAAATACCAATCTAACAGATGAGCAAGCCCAAACCCCGGTACATATTTTGCCCCGACATTGCCTTACCTAGCCAAGCATTAAATCCCCTGCCGCCGGTACAGATAGCTACAGACATGAGTTAAGGCTGTGGCGGAGACTGCCTCCTTCAGGAATCACTATCTGCACACATTATAAGAGGCTAACCAGTGTGAGTGTTAGTGGGGAAATTGCGTTGGGTTTCAGGTGAAAGCTAACAGACCGTCGCTAATAGTAATAACAAGGGTACTTGCATCGTGAGAGAAAGAATATGATTAAAAGCTTGTAGTAGGCAGAGGTTGAGCAACAAACGTCAGACAAATTGAGCTTTGTCTGACGTTTGTTGCCATCTAATGAACACAAAAAAGGACAAAAACGGTGTATTTTGTCACTCAGTTACCAAAAAACACAGACTAGCCAACGCCAATGAAGTTCTGACATTTTGTCTGCCATTCATTTGCTATTATTGATTCAAATGACCCGAATGGTGTAGATGCAGTTATTAGACACAAAGTTGTTCAAAAGTAGCTAAGCCTGTGTGTCCTTGTCTCTTGTTACAGGTGGCTAACCTGGCCTGCTCCATCTCTAACAACGAGGAGGGTGTGAAGCTGGTTCGCATGGCCGCCACCCAGATCGACAGCCTCTGCCCACAGGTAAGCAGCACCTCACTGTGCTGTGTGTCGTGGATCCTGTTCAGTAGAGAGAGAGAAAAAGAAAAACATTTTGAAACATAGTGAACCAGGGGAGGGTAACTACCTGAACCCCCCCCCCGAACCAATTGTTGTTTTCCATTGCAAAAATGTGATTGTGATACTACTCCCTACTGAACATGACCCTGGTAATAACACCAGCCACCGGAGGTACCCGGTTGAGCTGTTTTACATTCATTTTAGAGTCATAAAAAACATTTGGTTGCCATTCCATTGGAAAGAGAGTGCATTGGGAAGTGCCATTGAATTGAGAATAAGTATATATTATTAAATATCTCTCCGAATAACTACACTCTAAAACCAACTTTTTAACAATGATAAAAGAAAACCCACACAGTGCTGGTACATGGTGAGCAAGACGGAGTAGTACAACTTCAGTACGAATGTGAATCAGTGGAATGTATAAACTTTGCCGGAGGGCAACTTTGTATGGGCACAGGCAGCGTTCTTCATCTGTGTACTGTGTGTGTGTCTGTGTGGGTAACAAGACAAGAGAAAGGGAACACACAAAGAGAGAGAGAGAGAGGGCAGAGAGCGAGAGAGGGCAGAGAGCGAGAGAGAGGGGGGGCAGAGAGAGAGAGAGGGGCAGAGAGAGAGAGACAGGGGGCAGAGAGAGAGTGTGATTGGGAGGGAGAGGGAAAAAGATTGAGAGGACAGAAAGAGGGAGCACAGAAAGAGAAGAGGAGTGAGAGAGGGAGGGAGAGCAGAGAGAAAGAGAAGGTTATAGGAGAAAGACAGATGGGAGCTCTAGCCTCCCGGAGCAGTCTTCCTCTGGATGTCTGACAGAGGAAAAGGTGGGAATCGATAGGTTGTTTCCAAGGGTTGGGGCATTTTCACAGGGGACCCTGTGCTCACTAACGGAAGTGAAGGAAGGAGGGATTAAGGGAAGGGGCAGTTCTTAACATTCAAGGTGCAAGACTCTCGGAGACTCACACTGGGCCCACAGTACACCGACCGAGACCCACATTTTAATAAACTGACCTCCACTGAGTCAAGACTAGTATTAGAAAACTTTGGAAGGGGATTGCAAGTTCCCAGCTGTCGCTTTTGCTTGGCAACGGCCTCAACATAGAAAAAGCGCTAAGCTATAGAGGGAAGAGGGATAAGTGACACAAAGAAAGAAAAAAGGAAAGGTAGGGGCAAAATAGATGGCTGTTTTGGCATTTTGAAAAAGCCCTGTCGAAGGCCAAAGAGGCCGACACGTGAGCTTGAATAAAAAATTGTGATACTAGCAAGACTAGTGTGCGAGTTTGTCTTTTCTTTTAAGTAATCACACTATTCCCACGTGCATTACAATAAGATGACTCAGATGTGTGTGTGCTTTTTGGAATTGTGTGTTTGACAGGGGGGGGTTAAAGACAAAAGAAAACTGGGAACAGAACAAAATGTTATGTAAGATGAGTGTGAGCGGCCCCGGTGGATTACCTGACTGTCTTTACTTGATTCCAGGCATCAGTAGTGGCTGTCAAACCCTGAACCCTGATTAGACTCTTTAGCAGAGGTCTCTTTTAGGCTTAACGGAGCTAAAAGTAGAAACTGTAAATGCAAAGAGTAATTCAAGTGTTTATTAACCTTTTGATGAAAAAAAAAATAATGTCTGTTTATTCCTGATTTTAAACAGGTATAACAGACATTTTTGTTTTTTTTTCTGATATAAACAGAAATTAAATGGTAGAAAGATGCATGGAACATAGTGAGGCCGATGGGTCTGGTGGGTCCAGGATTCAATCCCACACAGGCAGGGATTGCATATGAGCTCAACGTACTTCAGCAAAGACTTAAAATATAGTATTTGTTTTTACCTCATTTTCCAAGCTTTAACAAGCTTAACAAGGACTTAAAAAAAAAATGTTCTGGATGAATCCACAGCCCCATATGTAAGTAGAAAATAAGGGAAAACTATCAGGGCCTCCTGAGTGGTGCAGCACTCAGAGGACAGCTCATCGCGCCACAGCAACTCCTTGTGGTGGGCCAGGTGCCTGCAGGCTGACTCCGGTAGCCAGTTGAACGGTGTTTCCTCCGACACGTTGGTTCGGCGGCTTCCAGGTTAAGCGGGCGGATGTTAATGAGCGCGGTTAGGCGGGTCATGTTTCGGAGGATGCATGACACCCCCTTCGCCTCTCCCCAGCCCTTTGGTTGAGTTGCAGCCATGAGACAAGATTGAAATCGGGGAGAAAAGAGGGGTAAAATGGTGGTTGTGTAGGGGAAATTGTGGTTGTCTCACCTTAAGATGATTGCGCTGAGTTGCTCTGGATAAGGGCATCTGCTAAATTACTGATGTACAAAATAAAAATATATTATCTTGATTGGTTTAGTCATACAGGCCTACAGTAGTAATGGCACCCTGCCTATTGCGTTACCATTCGTTGTTGAATAAATATGAATATATTAACTGGACATTATCCATCTGTTAGATCTGTTAGATCATTAGTTCTCATTCCAGGGAATAACAATGTTATTTCTCTTATGAAGACATCCAGTTTTCCAAACGATCCTGCTGTTCAATCTGCTGGAAATGTACCCAGAGAACCCTCTCCCTTAAAGGGATAGTTCACCCAACACAAAATGACATACCCCAAACCAAAGTCTTACCAAAGTCTTACCTTACCATGACAATTTGGGTGAACTATCCCTTTAATGTTCTTAAGGAACCTGACTGCAGAAAGGGATCTAGACTGTGCTATAGCCTACTGCTATAGCCTACTGTACCGCCGGTGCGGTCCATTTCACACCCTCTACTCTATCTAGCGGGTGTACCAATGCTCATGCAAGGCTTCGTACTTCTTTAATTAGTCTAATGTGTATTGCAAGGAAGTTCATCATTGAAGTACAGCCGTGGTCATGGCTTGTCATGCAGAGTTTCCTTAGAAGACACTTCAGTCTTTTTGTCTAGGTCAAGGGTTTGAAGTACAGCCGTGGTCATGGCTTGTCATGCAGAGTTTCCTTAGAAGACACTTCAGTCTTTTTGTCTAGGTCAGGGGTTTGAAGTACAGCCGTGGTCATGGCTTGTCATATGCAGAGTTTCCTTAGAAGACACTTCAGTCTTTTTGTCTAGGTCAGGGGTTTGAAGTACAGCCGTGGTCATGGCTTGTCATGCAGAGTTTCCTTAGAAGCCACTTCAGTCTTTTTGTCTAGGTCAGGGGTTTGAAGTCAGAAGTCTTGGAAAGTCTTTCAGCCCAGCAACAACACATGATTTCACTTAACATTGTCTTCGGTCTGGAAAGGAGAACAATTATATGATGATCTTCATTAGATGTGTTAGTGCTGGGCTAGAATAAAACCCTGCACGGCCTGTATTGTAAGCACTCCAGGACTGGATTTGGAGATCCCCTTGACTTAGGTGGTCCTACACACGCAAACACCTTTTCTCTCAACCTTCACTCTCTACCCCCCAGGTGATCAACGCGGCCCTCACCCTGGCTGCTCGGCCCCAGAGCAAGGTTGCCCAGGACAACATGGATGTGTTTAAGGACCAATGGGAGAAGCAGGTGCGCATCCTCACTGAGGCCGTCGATGATATCACTTCTGTGGATGACTTCCTGTCCGTGTCAGGTATGGAATCGGGAAAGATTAGAAAATATTGACAATGTTGTACACTGTTAAAATTAAGTGCTTTTTAACACTAATACCAGTTGCAACTGAGCTCCCATCAACAGGAGGAGGCTGGTGGGAGGAGCTATAGGAAGACGGGCAGATTGTAATGGCTGGAATGGAATAAATGGAATGGTATCAAACATATGGAAACCACATGTTTGACTGTTCCAATAATTCCAGTCCAGCCATAACAATTAGCCGTCCTCCTATAGCTTCTCCCACCAGCCTCCACCGCCATCAACATATCGCCTCTCTCGGATTCTAACGGTTTATTGTATAACAGTTCTTGACACCTGGGGACGAATGTATCAAATGTCTCAGAGTAGGAGTGCTGATTAAGAATCAGTTTGACCTTTTTCGTTTAAAATGAAAGAGATTACATGGACATGGGGGGGGGGGCCCTGATCCTGGGTCAGCACTGCTCCTCTGAGATGCTTGACACATACAGCCCGAGATAAAGTAGACTAGGTGCGTTTGTACAGTGTATAGGTAAGTAAGGTGTTTTTCCCACAGAAAGACGCATTTTTCCCACATCGTTTCTGCTCCCATTTAGAGAAAGGAGAAAGCTTTCTTGTAGATACCTATATGGCTTCTAATGATGATGACTGTGATCTATTTAATACAGATGACCATGATAATTAAGTGATTTAGTCATTAGGAGATACAGCGGTTGAACATAATATTCTCTCCTTTTACGGGATTTAAGCTTTGTAGGCCATAATGGGTACGTGGCTATTGACGCAGTTCCAGGACAAAAACATGCTTTCTCGAGAGTGAGTGAGTGAGTGAGTGGTGAGTGAGTGAGTGAGGGAGTGAGTGAGTGAGGGAGTGAGTGAGTGAGTTAGTTCGTTCCATTTGGGATGCATGCTTTGTCCTTTCATCTGAACAAAACCCTCGTGGAGGTGGGGTCACCCACTCGCTGTGTTACTCTGATGGAGCTTGTTAATAATGCTACAGTGGTCTGGGTAACAGAGGCGACAAAGATAGGTTGGTTCAAAAAGATTCTCCTTCAAAAGAGGAGAACACATATACACACACACATGCTGACACACATACACATGCGAGCATGCACACACACGTGTAAGCACATACACACATGGGCATGCACGTTCACACACAGTACAGGTCACCGTTATGGGAGCGCTGTTTCCAAAACTCTGTCCACGGAACCCCAAGGGGTGCAGTTTTTGGTTTTTTGCCCTAATAATCAACTAATAATCAACTGTGTAACGTGCACCACTTGGGGTTCCGAGGACCGAGTTTGGGAAACTCTGTGGTAGAATCTTTCGAAAGACTACCACCTCATTCTGCAACTGTCTATAATGTAGTCAACAAGGACTCTTGTCAATGAAAAGGGTTAGAATGATTGTGCAATGCGCTTTCGGGATATCTGGGCTTTCTCTTTTTTTATCAAACAGCAGTTGTCCCTCAAGTTACGCCTTGACACATGTTTGTGCCTAACGAACAACATGCCTCCCTTCATCTCTACCCCACAGAAAACCACATTCTGGAGGACGTGAACAAGTGCGTGATCGCCCTGCAGGAGGGTGACGTGGACACCCTGGACCGCACGGCGGGCGCCATCAGGGGCCGGGCGGCCCGCGTCGTTCACATCATCAACGCGGAGATGGAGAACTACGAGCCAGGCGTTTACACCGAGCGCGTTCTGGAGTCTATCAAGCTGCTGTCTGAGACCGGTGAGTTGGTCGTAATGTGTACACACACACACACACACACACACACACACACACACACACACACACACACACACACACACACACACACACACACACACACACACACACACACACACACACACACACACACACACACACACACACACACACACACACACACACACACACACACACACACACACACACACACACACACACACACACACACACACACACACACACACACACACACACACACACACACACACACACACACACACACACACACACACACACACACACACACACACACACACACACACACACACACACACACACACACACACACACACACACACACACACACACACACACACACACACACACACACACACACACACACACACACACACACACACACACACACACACACACACACACACACACACACACACACACACACACACACACACACACACACACACACACACACACACACACACACACACACACACACACACACACACACACACACACACACACACACACACACACACACACACACACACACACACACACACACACACACACACACACACACACCTCTTCTTGGTACAGTGACTTCAATTCAAAAACCTAGGAGGCTCTTGGTTCTCATCCCCTTCCATAGACTTCCACAGTACTTATGCCGTCCTCCAACCTATCAGAACTCTTGCGGCATGAACTGACATGTTGTCTAGTACAGAAAGCATAAGCTACAGATACGTAGCTAGCACTGCAGTGTATAAAATGTCATTTTTTTCTCACTTTCAGTTTCACTTACTTAGCTAGCAAATGCAGCTAGCTAGTTTAGTCACTCAATACCCGACACAAACAGAGGGGATGCTATGTTAGCTACCTGGCTATGACTATCCAACACAGCACTGAAACTCTTCCAAGTCCATTTATTGCCACCGGGGCCCGCCAGGTATAATTGCTTACTGACTGTACACTGTAACATTACTGCATGATTGTAGCAGGTTTACTAACACATTAGTTCTATTAGCTATGTTGACTAAGACGTTACTTTAGCTAATAATGGGGACAATTATGTAGGCTGTGTGTTGCAGTTTGGCTTGGAAAGTTTTTTTCACAGCTTATGTGTTGTTCATTGAAGTCCACAAACGAAGGGAAAAGGTGAGAGGAGGAGTCTGCATAGAGGTGAGAAGGAATACAACTTGGCTGTTATGAAAGTGAACTGTGTTTATGCGTGATCAGGGGTGTATTCATTCTGCCGATTCTGTTGAAAACCTTTTCTTAAATGGAAGCAAACAAAACGGGGATAAGAATACCAGAATTAGTCCAATAGAAACTATTGTTTGCAATTGTTGGACTAATTATTACACCCTAGATAAGCTAGATGCTGGCAAGTGTGTGCAAGGCAGTATTGAACGTGTCACTGTCTGTCCATGTGTAGTTGCCTAAACCTATCAATGTTAGATTGAACTGGGTGAATGGAATATGAAAAACAGTTATCCAACATACTGAAATTGAAATAATGCCATGCTCATGAAAAAAAAAGAGGAATAGTGCTGTCCCTGACTGAAAAAATATCTTGGTCAACTGAGAGTCGTCTGTTCTCTCTCGACCAATCGATTGGTCAACATTTTTTAAAGTGTATTTTTCCATATATAGACACACCCTATGTTTGAATAAACTCAACTATAGGTAGGCTACTGAGCTTGTCTGATGCTTTAAGCGCTGCCAAAAAAAAAAATGAAGACACAAATGACTGAAGAGGGAGCCAGAGATCAATATAGCCTAACCAGAAGAAAAATAAACTTTTCCCGCACGTCCTCCTCTTGCTGCCTGATGCTGATGGTCTTTGCAGATTCTGGTATTTAAGCGGTTATAGGCTACACCAACGGTCTGCCTACCTGTAGTGGATTTTATTCAAACATACGGTGTGTCTATATATGGAAAAATACAGTTATCGTTCCATTTCTACTGATCTGAATGCCATTTACGAATGCCATTTATCTAAATGAAAATTAAACCAATCTAGAAGTAACATCTATTGTCATTGCCAATATCTAAAAATACATGAAGCCAACAAATAAAAACATTGCAGCCTGCAGGTAGAAAATATCCTGAGAAACATAGATATCTTTTAAGTCACATTGGCTATGCACTAGAACTTGCCTGCAAGGAACTTGAAACATTCTATCAACTATTAACTCAGTATGGGCCAAAGCTGGATGCTAGCAAACTGGCAACATTCTATAAAATATTCTGGGCCCTCAGAGTTTCCAGCACCAGTGAGCTCTGGAGAGACAGACACAGCTGTGGGCTATTTGCGTAAGTAATCAGGTAGGCCTTTTTTAACGACGTTTCCACCGGATCAGAGTGTGACATTTCTTCCCCCCTTTGATGCTGAGTTGTTATCGAAAGGGAGAGGGCTGGGAATATTTTTCAAATCGGCTACGTTGAGGAACTATTGTCATTCTCGTTGGATGTAAAAATAGACTTTGTGTACTTGTTGTTTGAGGCAAAGAGAAAATGACTTTGAGAAGCTCCACAGTGATGGTGAGATAAGACAATCGTAAAATAGTATCAGATCCCCAAATGGGCACATTTATAAGCCTACATTTGCGTGCAGGCCAGGTAGCCTAAGCCTACTTCTATGCGTAATCACGTGTGTGTCCTTACTCAAGATTGACAGGAGTGCTACAAACAAAATGCAATTAAATAAATCAAAACTTGTATAGGCCAGGTTGTGCGCTCTGCAAAACAACGTGTCCACTCCTACAATGACAAGGGTAAGAGTGTAATAATGATATATTAAATGTATTAACAGAAATGATCGGAAAACATCGGAAATTATGGTAATTAACGGTAAATGTACTACTGGTGATACTGGTGTATGACTAACTAAATCTCAGTCGACCAACAGCCTATCGAACAAACAATCATCCAGTCGACTAAATGGGGTCAGCTCTTTTAAAGAGGAATGAAAAAGGTACTAGTAGATACCATGGAAACCTGGGATATGACTAAGCCAGCCAATCAAACTATATATGAAAGCTATATATGTTTTTTGTCTAGTTGATTGGATTTGATGCCATGTACAAAATGTGAACATACAGTATATATCCTATATTCTCTTTTCTTTATGTATTTTCCCTCATATATACATTCTGCTCTGTACAAAGCTGTCATCAAGGCAGAGTTGGCTACTTTGAAGAATCTTCAATATAAATATATTTAGATTTGTTTAACACTTCTTTTTTGTGGTTGTGACAGTACATGATTCTAAATGTGTTATTTCATAGTTTTGATGTCATTCACTATTATTCTACAATGTAGAAAATAGTACAAATAAAGAAAAACCCTTGAATGAGTAGGTGTGTCCAAACCTTTGACTGGGACTGTCCGTTCTGCTGAAATTTAGGGAGGGGAGGAAGAGTAGGAGAAAGGGAGAGGATGGAGAGAAGGGAGAGGAGGATGAAGAGAGGGAAGAGGTGGATGGGGAGAGGGCGAGGCGGGAGAGAAGAGAATGGGCAGAGGACGACGAAGAGGGGGGAGAGGAGGATGGACAGTTCACCAGGGATCAATAGCGGTGCTTTATGGTGCAGATCAGATGTGCATGGAGGCTTTTAACAAACACTACCGCCACTAAAACACAAGGAGGGGAGGAACAAGCAACAAAACACCTCTCCATCAAAGAGAAACATAGTTAAGACGAATAAGAACCCGGTCAGAGTCAGTCCCAACCCCCCGCCGCCTTCTACATTTCAATTAGCAGCATCAATCGAGCATGCAACCGCAACCAAACCCCATGAAGGTTAATGTGCGACACGTCTCCTCCTTTGACTGAGCGGGCGTTAGCTAGCTAACGGGTTTGAACAGTTCAAAACTCGACATTACCATGTTTTTTTTCTCCTTGCTCTTTTTTTTTCTCTTCCTTACAAAAAAGGAGCGAGGCAGGCAGTTTATATTCATTTCACTGAGGGCAGGAGGGGGACAGGGAAAGAGTGGCTCCGACACGATTGTGGTTTGACTCTCATTAGCCTTTAATAACCTCTGATAAGGGGAGAACACATCCTTATGAATTCATATCATTATTCATCCACTGTCTTTTTTTAGGCAGCCCCCAAAGTGACTTTGTGGGGCATGGTGGTACAGTATAGTATCTCCCAGACAGGTACGAATCCCCGGAGATGTGACCATGTGCTCTTCACTGTACTGAACTTTACTGTACTACTTTACTTACTGTACTGTACTACTTAACTTACTGTACTATACTTACTGTACTGTACTACTTTACTTACTGTAATGTACTACTTAACTTACTCTACTATACTGTACTACTTTACTTACTGTACTGTACTACTTAATTTACTGTACTGCACTATACTTACTGTACTGCACTACTTTACTTACTGTAAGTACTACTGTACTTACTGCACTGTACTACTTTACTTACTGTACTGTACTACTTTACTTACTGTACTGTATTGTACTACTTTACTTACTGTACTGTACTACTTTACTTACTGTACTGTACTGCACTACTTTACTTACTGTATTGTACTACTTTACTTACTTACTTGCTGTATTACATTACTTACTGTACTGTACTACTTTACTTACTGTACTACTGTACTTACTGCACTGTACTACTTTACTTACTGTACTGCTTTACTTACTGTACTGTATCACCTTACTTACTATACTGTACTACTTTACTTACTGCACTGTACAACTTTACTTACTTACCGTACTGTATTACCTTTCTTACTATACTGTACTACTTTACTTACTTACCTACTTACTGTATTACATTACTTAGTGTGCTGTACTACTTTACTTACTGTACTACTTTACTTACTGCACTGTACTACTTTACTTACTTACAGGGCGGCAGAGTAGCCTAGTGGTTAGAGCGTTGGACTAGTAACTGGAAGGTTGCAAGTTCGAACCCCCGAGCTGACAAGGTACAAATCTGTCGTTCTGCCCCTGAACAGGCAGTTAACCCACTGTTCCTAGGCCATCATTGAAAATAAGAATCTGTTCTTAACTGACTTGCCTGGTTAAATAAAGGTAAAATTAAAAAATTAAAAAAACTTACTGTACTACTTTACTTACTGTACTACTGTACTTACTGCACTGTACTACTTTACTTACTGTACTGTACTGCTTTACTTGAATGCAATGTCTTGATTTACGCATCAATAACCATGATTCATATATTTTTGCAATGTGATGCTTATACACTGATACAAGGCTCTACTGTGCAGTACTGTGCTGTTCTGTGATGTAGTGTCGATGGATTCAACTTGGACGATTCATTTGAATCTAGTCAACACCATGGAGTTAACTGAGAATTTATTGAAATTATTAGAATAAACCCTAATTGGAAATGATGGGCAGTTTTCTCCTAATTCACAAACTCAGTTTCCAGTTGAACTGAGTTGACATAGAACTGACACCAGCCAACCCTGGTCTGTTGAATATGCCACCTATCAACAGTTCCCATAGTCACATTCATAAGGTAGACCCAAGGGGCTGGTTTCCCATACACAGATTAAGCCTAGTCCTGGCTTAAATAGTACTTTCAATCGTGACTCTCCATACACCATGATTTCTATTCCAGGACTAGGCTTAAATCTTTGATAAAGATGGAGGAGAGGAACGATGGAGGGATGGGGCTGCCGGGGTGAGGAAGGATGAATGGGGTCAGGTTTGATACATCTCTAAGGGTGGACTAGCCCTGTGCTACCACGCGGATCTCATGAGCTTGCATAAATAGTGAAACATGTTTATGTAACCTAGCAAGATCAGTGTGGTAGTACGAGGCTAGGGTTGGACCACAGATAATACCTTCCGCCTACATCTATTTGTTTACACTTATTAGTAGCCTTTTCTTCATCTTTTTACTATCAAGGCTAAGAATAAAATCTATGTTGACCCGCTACCATTAAAAGTGCATAAGTGTAAAGCATGCTAATTGGACAGTTGCTACTCTGCAGTGTGTCAGGGTTGAATCAATCCGGGCTTAGCATGGTTGAATCAAACTATTTGTGTTCATTTCCTGATTTTAAAGGATCTCACTCCCTGTCTAAAAACATACGGGGAAATAGAACCCGCCACATATGGAGTCGTCAAGCTTCAGGCCACTAACCGAAAGTTGCAAGATCCCCCAGCCGTCAAGGCGAAGTAACATGCTACCCAGCCCTTGAGCAAGGCAGCCCCCCCGCACCTCTCTGATTCAGAGGGGTTGGGTTAAATGCTGAAGACATATTTCGGTTGAATGCATTCAGTTGTGCAACTGACTAGGTATCCCCCTTTCCCCTGTTCCACTGCAACACCAGGAATGCATCCCAAATAGTACCATATTCCTATGAAGTGCATTACTTTTGACAAAATTAGTTCGTTATGAAGTGAATAGGGACCTAAAGCCATTTGGGACGCAAGCCTGCTGTCATTGGAAGGACCTGTCCACCTGACTACACGTCCACTGCAGTGTGTGACTTCAACATGGAGGGAACACACAGACACGGCAACAGACTAATCTCACCTTTAGGTGCCACTGTGGCATGTTTTGGCCTGGGGCCTGCTCTGTCAGAGGCTAAATTGGTGCCCCCTGAAAGCTGGCGGAGAGATAGTGAGATGTGGGGGGGAGCAAAACAGATGACAATTGGATGAGAGGAGAGAGAGAGAGAGCAGAGAGAGAGCAGAGGGTGGAGTCAGTGGTGGAGGTGTGAACAGGTGGCGTCCAGGACTGCTATTGCCTGTGTAAACTGCAGCCAGGAAGGACTCTGGGGTGTACTGTAGGACTGCCATTTAGTTAGAGTGTCCATCAGAGAGGCATGCGCAAGCGTGTGTGTGTTTGTGTGTGTGTGTGTGTGTGTGTGTGTGTGTGTGTGTGTGTGTGTGTGTGTGTGTGTGTGTGTGTGTGTGTGTGTGTGTGTGTGTGTGTGTGTGTGTGTGTGTGTGTGTGTGTGTGTGTGTATTCATGCCAGCCTATTAATGTGTGCTCACCACTCAACGCCAGACTCTGTAACTCAACCCCGGCCCCTCTCTTCCTTAACAATGACCCCAGTCAGATGTATTGCTTGGGGTAGGTAAGTACAGACAGTTGGGCTGGGCACACAGTCCATTCCAGATAAATCCTCGTCCTCGACTAAAATCCACCTTTTATGGTGAATCTCCAAAGAACAATTTCCAGGACTAGGCTTAAATCTTTGTCCAGGAAGCCAGGCCATAGATCCCTCTGTTCTGTGTGTGTGTAAACAACAGGGCGATCCTCACCTAGCACAGCTGGCCCTGATGGCACCGTGTGTGACTTGTTTAACGCTTGTTTATGACTTATCGACTCTGCGGCGAGAGGCACTCGAGTAACGCTGATTGTCTCTTTCATTATCCCGGCAGAGGGGAAATAACCAGAGCAACAATGGATTTCCCACCCTGGTGAATGACTTGTAATGAGAAAGATGGAGGAGAGGAACGATGGAGGGATGGGGCTGCCGGGGTGAGGAAGGATGAATGGGGTCAGGTTTGATACATCTCTAAGGGTGGACTAGCCCTGTGCTACCACGCGGATCTCATGAGCTTGCATAAATAGTGAAACATGTTTATACAGTCGTGACCAAAAGTTTTGAGAATGACAAAAATATTAATTTTCACAAAGTCTGCTGCCTCAGTTTGTATGATGGCAATTTGCATATACTCCAGAAAGTTATGAAGAGTGATCAGATGAATTGCAATTAATTGCAAAGTCCCTCTTTGCCATGCAAATGAAATTGAATCCCAAAACAACATTCCCACTGCATTTCAGCCCTGCCACAAAAGGACCAGCTGACATCATGTTAGTGATTCTCTCGTTAACACAGCTGTGAGTGTTGATGAGGACAAGGCTGGAGATCCCTCTGTCATGCTGATTGAGTTTGAATAACAGACTGGAAGCTTCAAAGGGAGAGTGGTGCTTGGAATCATTGTTCTTCCTCTGTCAATCATGGTTAACTGCCACCATCATTGCTTTGCACAAAAAGGGCTTCACAGGCAAGGATATTGCTGCCAGTAAGATTACACCTAAATCGGATCATCAAGAACTTCAAGGAGAGCGGTTCAATTGTTGTGAAGAAGGCTTCAGGGCTCCCAAGAAAGTCCAGCAAGCGCCAGGACCGTCTCCTAAAGTTGATTCAGCTGTTGGATCGGGGCACCACCAGTACATAGCTTGCTCAGGAATGGCAGCAGGCAGGTGTGAGTGCATCTGCACAGTGCGGCGAAGACTTTTGGAGGATGGCCTGGTGTCAAGAAGGGCAGCAAAGAAGCCACTTCTCTCCAGGAAAAACATCAGGGACAGACTGATATTCTGCAAATGGTACAGGTATTGGACTGCTGAGGACTGGGGTAAAGTCATTTTCTCTGATGAATCCCCTTTCTGATTGTTTGGGGCATCTGGAAAAAAGCTTGTCCGGAGAAGACAAGGTGAGCCCTACCATCAGTCCTGTGTCATACCAACAGTAAAACATCCTGAGACCGTTCATGTGTGGGGTTGCTTCTCACCCAATGGAGTGGACTCACTCACAATTTTGCCTAAGAACACAGCCATGAATAAAGAATGGTACCAACACATCCTCCGAGAGCAAATTCTCGCCACCATCCAGGAACAGTTTGGTGACAAACAATGCCTTTTCCAGCATGATGGAACACCTTGCCATAAGGCAAAAGTGATAACTAAGTGGCTCGGGTAACAAAACATCAATATTTTGGGTCCATGGCCAGGAAACTCCCCAGACATTAATTCCATTGAGAACTTGTGGTCAATCCTCAAGAGGTGGGTGGACAAACAAAAACCCACAAGTTCTGACAAACTCCAAGCATTGATTAATGCAAGAATGGGCTGCCATCAGTCAGGATGTGGCCCGGAAGTTAATTGACAGTATGCCAGGGCGGATTGCAGAGGTTTTGAAAAAGAAGGGTCAACACTGCAAATATTGACTCTTTGCATCAACTTCATGTAATTGTCAATAAAAGCCGTTGACACTTATGAAATGCTTGTCATTACACTTCAGTATTCCATAGTAACATCTGACAAAAATATCTAAAGAAACTGAAGAAGCAAACTTTGTGGAAATTAATATTTGTGTCATTCTCAAAACTTTTGGCCACGACTGTATAACCTCGCAAGATCAGTGGGGTAGTACAAGGCCAGGGTTGGAACACAGATAATACCTTCAGCCTACATCTATTCTTCCAGCTACATCTAAAGTGGACTAATCTCTACTGAAGGTGGCACTGTGGCCTGTTTTGGCCTGGGGCCTGCTCTGTCAGAGGCTAAATTGGTGCCTCCTGAAAGCTGGCGGAGAGATAGTGAGATATGGAGGTGGAGGGGGGAAAAGAACAACTGATGAAAAATGGAGGAGAGAGAGAGGAGAGGGTAGACTCAGTGGCAGAGGACTGAACAGGTGGCGTCCTGGACTGCTGTTGCACTTTATGTAAACTAAAGCCAGGTGTGTGTGTGTGTCTGTGTGTGTGTGCCTGCGTGTGTGTGTTCGTGTGGTGTGTGTGTGTGTTTGTTGTAGGACTACCAGCTAGTTAGTGTGTCCATCAGCTTCTGACCTGCCTGGCTGAGATCCTCCAGAGAGGAAGCCAAGTCTAGATGTGTCTGCGTGAGTCTGCATATTCATGCTTGCCTGTGTGCCTTCTTGCGTATGTGTTTGTGTGTGACTTTGTGCCTATGCATCTCTGTGCGCTATTAACTCAACGCTAGAAGCTGTCACTCACCTCCCCAGTGACAGGCGTCAAATGGTCAAGCTGTCTAACTCGCTCTGCTTATCACAATTGTCTCACCTTTGACCCATGTCACTTAATGGCCCTTTGTCTTCCTCAACAGTGAACCCAGTTATATTTATAGTTTGGTGTAGTACAGGCAGTCGGGCTTGGCACACACATACACACACACACATACACACATACACACACACACAAACACACACACACACACACACACACACACACACACACACACACACACACACACACACACACACACACACACACACACACACACACACACACACACACACACACACACACACACACACACACACACACACACACACACACACACACACACACACACACACACACACCAGACTGCTCAACTCCGTTAAGCTGAGCCATAGATTCCTGACAGACATTCTACTTCACACACACAGACCTGGGGATTGAGGCTTGTCCTTGAAGGGAGGGGGGGGGGCTAAATCAATAGCCACATGGGAAAGGGGTTATCTCTCTCTCGCCCTCTCCTCGCTCCTTTCTATCTGCTCTCTCTCCCTCTTCCCACCTGCATTTAAACGGGGAAAAAAATGTATCCATTTTTTTTAACTTGATCATTATATGGCCTAGTGTTTAAGAGTGTTGGGCCAATAACTGAAAGGTCGCTGGTTCGAATCCCTGAGCCAACTAGGTGAAAAGTCTGTCGATGTGTCGTTAACCAAGGCACTTAACCCTAATTGCTCTGCATCAAAGTGTCTGCTAAATGACTAACATGTAATAAATTCCCTGGTATTCCAGAAATCTTGGTTGGATAATTCCAGATTTCCTGCTATTTCCGTGCAGATTCTAGGAATCCTCCAACTGCGATTTCAGGGAATACCAGGGAATTTATGTAAATTAGATTTTCTAAATGTATGTCTAGAATATGGGAGAGTAATTATACACACACTAAAAGTAAAAAATAATGTAATGAATGGCAGAATGTCAGCTCTAACACAGGTTACATTCACTGTTTTTCCCAACCAAAAGCAACGGATGGAATGATACTGTGGAGAGGACTGGAGAGTGTGATAGCTAAGTCAAGAATCCTGTCAGCTGTGAGTGCCAATTCGCAGTACACAAGCTCCAAAATGGCCACCAAGTTGCATCACCCTACCCAGGTGTTTCCCACGCTACACAGACAGTGGCTTGAAATGAGTCACTCTTTCTCTCTCAGTTTCATCAGTTGTTATGATGATGGAAAGGGGGGGTTTTAGTATAAATGAGACACAGATGGCTAGCCAGAGGAGAGCAGAGGAGAGGTGGGGAGGGGAGAGGAGAGAGCGGTTTAGAGAGGGAGGGAAACAGAAGAGGAGAGAAGAGGAAAGGGGAGGGGGAGAAAGAAAGAGAGAAAGGTGGGAAGAAGCTTCTTCAGCAGCAGTGGGTGGGTGGTATAGACAAAAAAGCTGACTAGTGTATTGGAGTAGGAATCAGCAGTATAGGATGTACAGGGAGGTGAGACAGTTTAGCTGAGGTTGGGGCAAACTAGATCGCCCAGAGAGACACTCGTAGGCAGAAGTCTCAGCAGCAGCTAAATCAAAAAGAAGTGTGTGTGTGTGTGCGTGCACGCGTGTGTGTACTTGCGTGCGTGCGTGTTTGTGTACTTGCGTGCGTGCGTGTTTGTGATGGGGAGAGAAGGGGGGAGATACTTCCGGTCAGACTTGGCAATGCGCTCCCTCACTCCGTTTCCTCCCTCTCTCTGTTTCCTCCCTCTCTCTGTTTCCTCCCTCACTCCGTTTCCTACCTCACTCCGTTTCCTCCCTCACTCCGTTTCCTCCCTCACTCCGTTTCCTCCCTCTCTCCGTTTCCTCCCTCTCTCCGTTTCCTCCCTCACTCCGTTTCCTCCCTCTCTCCGTTTCCTCCCTCACTCCGTTTCCTCCCTCTCTCCGTTTCATCCCTCACTCCGTTTCCTCCCTCACTCCGTTTCCTCCCTCTCTCCGTTTCCTCCCTCACTCCGTTTCCTCCCTCACTCCGTTTCCTCCCTCACTCTGTTTCCTCCCTCACTCCGTTTCCTCCCTCACTCCGTTTCCTCCCTCACTCCGTTTCCTCCCTCACTCCGTTTCCTCCCTCTCTCCGTTTCATCCCTCACTTCCATAAGGCAAAAACACAAATCACAGTGACGGCTCCGGTTTGAAGGTTAATGGCACACTGCGATTTACGGCCTTTTTGATTTGTTTGTGCGGAAGTCGGAAGTGTTTTTGTTTTTGTTTTCCTACGAGGAGTCTATTATGTCACGACGCGAGCAGCGCTGTCCTCCTGTGATCTTATAGGCCTTGAGGATGTCTTTGTTGGCTGCGTGTTGCGTTCTGCCACTCAGGTTCCACTAAGCACTTTGCAGAATATTTACGCATTCACTTCATTCATTGTACTTTCATGACTTCTCTCTTGATTTATAGTTGGGCTTGGGAAGGGGGGAGGAAAACAAATCCATTCCAACACGGTCACGTTTAATTCCCTTTATCATTTCTCAACTGGAATGAGTGAAATTGCTCCTTTACCATCAGCAACTTTCCTCATTAAGCGTCTCGGAGAACATTTAGCTATTTCTATTTAAAAACCCTAGCCCTGTACAAATTTTCCCAATAGCCTATTTTACGCTAATCCAGTAAGTGGATTAAACTGAATTAAAAAAAGATTAATTTTAGAGAGAAAAAAGGAAAACTGTTTTTGTAGCACCTTTTATGTTTGGTGTATAATAACCAGCCCCAGTGTTTTTAATACGTTTATGTGTATTTTTGTCTGATTTACCTTTCTGACTTAAGCTTCTAATTGATTTTCGTCACTTCACGGTAAACAGAGGAGAGAGAGAGAGAGAGAGAGAGAGAGAGAGAGAGAGAGAGAGAGAGAGAGAGAGAGAGAGAGAGAGAGAGAGAGAGAGAGAGAGAGAGAGAGAGAGAGAGAGAGAGAGAGAGAGAGAGAGAGAGAGAGAGAGAGAGAGAGAGAGAGAGAGAGAGAGAGAGAGAGAGAGAGAGAGAGAGAGAGAGAGAGAGAGAGAGAGAGAGAGAGAGCTCTGAGGAGAATGACAATAATATCACACAGCGTGTTTGTCGGGGGTTTCAGGGGCATATCCACTAGCACATCAAATCTTTATTGTTGTTATCATCCCCCCCTCATTCTCATTAGACGTGCTTCTTCTTCTTCTTCACCAGTGATCCAGAGCCCAAATTCAACCTCCTATCCAAATTCATCCCTCTTATTGTGTTTGTTTCATCATGCCTCTCTGAATATTTTATATGTATTTCAACAGCCGCTCAGAGAATAGTATGTCATGTTTTTCTCTTTTCTTTATGCATCAGAAGGTTTTTGCGAGTGCCTCTCGTCTTGTTGTACTGACCCCCTTTTCTCCTCTGAAATGAGACGACGGCTCAGTGTAGACAGATAATGAGTACAAGCTGTAGACTGAGGCGCTTGCTGCTGAATCTGAAATTGTGAAGGCGGGCACGACATAAGTCGAGTGAGTCTATCTTACGCGGATTGGATAGTGTGTGTGTGTGTCTGCGCGCGCGCGCGCATGTGTCCCTAGTGTCCACTTGACAGTGAAAAGGGAACTGGCCGGCTCTAATCAGACTGGGTCAAACAAGGTCATGTCAATCCACCTAAATATTGTTTTGTTCTCTCAGTTTGTTCTCTGTCAGGTGGTTTAAGCGTAACCCATTGATTCGGCTGTTATTGCTCAAGCAGAACCACAGCATTAAAACAATTATTAAAGGCCCAGTGCAGTCGAAAAAACATGCCTTACCTGTGTTTTATATGTTTCCAGACTATGAGGTTGAAAAAACACTGTGAAATTGTGAAAATTATGATAACGCTCTTTTAGTTTAAGAGCTATTTGAAAAGCCCGTTCCAAACCGTTATGCCAATAACAGCTAGTTTTCCGTTTTCCCCTCCCCACTCAGATCATTTCCAGACAGTCCTAGCAAAATTATTGCTTGTGAAACTGCTCTTGGCCAAGAAGCTATTGTAGTTTATGTTTGACCATTTTAATTGAAAACATCACAGTAAAGTACTGAATTGTTACCCAGAAAGGATTTGATATTGAGATAAAAATGGCTGCATTGGACCTTTAAACATTGCCTGCATCAGATCATCACGATTCGTCTGAAGATGATTATGTAGCTGTCCCACTCAACATGAATATATTCGGCACGATTGCCCTGGCATTTATTCAAATTCAACACCCCTCCTGTGAACGCACAAAGAACATACAGATACTCCGTTGGCAGCGCTTGCCAAACTAATATTCCCGCTAAATGCCAGCCATTGTTATTGTCGGAGTTCGCAACTTTTTGTTTTGCAGCCTTTTGTTTTGGCAATGAATTTTCAGTCCCTCATCAGCAACCTGTTAACTTGAGTGGCTGTCAACCAGAGCTAGCGTACTAGCATGCTAGCACTGACAGATTAATAGGTGAATGGCTGCCAATCAAAGCTAGCACATTAGCATCCTAGCACTCACGCGGTGATAGGTGACAGACAGCCGCTCTCCCGGTAGTGTAGCCAAGGTGAAACTGCTAATTGGCGTGCGAAGGGCACTCGGGCGCCCCATCCCTGTGGTACCAGATATCTGGTGACATCTCGTCTTTTTCTCGAGAGGCTACATTGACAGAGGCTGGGACCCTCGCTTCAGAAGATGTATTTGACGCGCAGAGTGTGTCTCCTTGGTTTGAGAATAGAACACCCACACCTTGTCTTACATAGACACACACACACGTCTCTTTCGGTATTCCACCTCTCTCTCAAACCAATGTGCCCGTCCCCCCCAGAGGGAAAGATACACTTTGGTTTTTCAGACATCTCTCTCTCTCACACACACACACACACTGAGGAAGGCACATGCTGCAACACTAAACTATAAAAATATATTAAGTGAGTGCACCTGAGTCAAGTAAGTTCTGGTCGCCATTCTTATTGTTATCTCTTTTTCTGTCCCTTTCCCTCCCTCTCTCTCCCTCCCTTCTTCCAGTCATGCCCCGTTTTGCTGAACAAGTGGAGGTGGCCATCGAGGCACTGAGCACAAACCCCCCACAGACCTTCGAGGAGAACGAGTTCATCGACGCGTCCCGCCTGGTCTACGACGGCGTGCGTGACATCCGGAAAGCCGTTCTTATGATCAGGGTGGGTCCATTTCCTAATTTCCTCCTTCCTTCTCAAAGCATGCTGGGAACAGACTCCGTATATAATTACACAGGCTATTCCTATTATAGTACACTACTTTTGACCAGAGCCCATAAAAAGTAGTGCGCTATATAGAAATATGGGTGCCAATTGAGACACTCTTTTTCTCTCATTGACATCAATGCATGACCAAGAGTACATAAGGATTCGCACCTATGACTGCCGAAATGTCCATTTTCAACAACATCAAAAATCTCCAATTCTAAGAATGTGTCCTGCGTGAGGTCACATGAAATGTCCATTTTCCCAAGATGAAACACAAACCATCTCCCTGATTTGATGTTAGCGAGTAAGAAATTAAATAACATGGAAATTAAATTACAAAGAACTTCACGGTTCATAAGAAATCAAATCAAATCAAATTGTATTGGTCACATACACATGGTTAGCAGTAGTTATTGCGAGTGTAGCGAATTGTTATGCTTCTAGTTCCGACAATGCAGCATTATCCGGGGCGGCAGGTAGCCTTGTGGTTTTAGCGTTGGGCCAGTAACCGAAAGGTTGCTGGATCGAATCCCAGAGCTGACAAATTAAAAGTCTATTGTTCTGCCTGAACAAGGCTGTTACATTCACAGCCATATAAGGAGACGATGGGAAACAGAGCCTCAAAAATTCTGCTCATTTCCTGTTTGAGGTTTCATCTTGGTTTTGCCTGTAGCATGAGTTCTGTCGCACTCACAGATAATATCTTTGCAATTTTGAAAACGTCAGAGTGTTTTCTTTCCAAATTTGTCAATTATATGCATAGTTGAGCATCTTTTCGTGACAAAATATCTTGTTTAAAACGGGAACGTTTTTTTATCCATAAATTAAAAGAGCGCCCCCTATATCCAAGAAGTTAACTGAGACAGAAGCTGTCTTTCAGTCTCTCGGTCCCAGCTTTGATGCATAGGACATAACACTTTAGGGCTGGTTAGAATAGACCAACTCAGTGGCCTTGTGGTTACAGTATCCACCCTGAGATTGGAAGGTTGAGGGTTCAATCCCTGGTTGAGTCATACCAAAAACGTAATAAATGGTAAACAATGCCTCTGCTTGGCACTCAGCATTACGGACATGGATTGGGGGTATGACCCAGAGATAGACTAACTTCCTGTCCAAGGGGCTGCTACCCTACGGGCTCCTCTGACAAGACTTGTTTACTTGTAACATAATACTGTAAGGCTAGTTCCAGGCTAGACTTCTGTATCGATGTTACAACAAAGCCTATTACAAAGTAATTTTGTAGACTCAGCCACACCACACTGTATCCACTATGGTAGGCCTAATAGATGTTGTTTGTCTAGTGTTTTATCTCTTTTCATACCCTCCTCTTCTCCCAATACCACCATGCAAATTTGTGTATTCAACTTTGGACTGCTGGAAAGTTTCCCAGTGCAGTTGCGAGAGAAATCTAATTACGGGGAAATAATTTGATGTTGGTAAATAATGTAAAACAGGGGCTTTGAACTGGCCCGAGACCGACCCACCAGACCCATAATCTATTTCCAAGTTAAATTACTCTTGGAGTCTTGGAGGACTATCTATGATTTCTCGTCATTGTGTAGCCTAACTTCCGTAATACAATGTGTCGCCTTTCATATGAAACGTCTGAAGAATGTTTTTGTGGTGTGTTTTTTAGCTTCCATGTAAGCTGGTGTACATGGATTTCTTTAGAAAATGATTTCTTTAGAATCTGCTGGCAGGGCCTCGTTGTACCCTACAACAGCAATGGATTCTGGGGGCAATTCTCCATGGTGTTCATTTCAGAAGTTGAGTATGGTCGGGTGTGTGTGTAGAGGGTTAATTAAATAGCATTCTACACGCACACAAATGCACACGCGCACGCACGCACACACACACACACACACACACACACACACACACACACACACACACACACACACACACACACACACACACACACACACACACACACACACACACACACACACACACACACACACACACACACACACACACACACACACACACACACACACACACACACACACACACACGTCCGCAGACATCTGCTATATGTCCACTCCAGAAAATGGAACGTGCCACGCAATTCAACTAAGACAAGGCTTCAATGTTCACGCTCATTTCCACACACAAAGGGAGCACACATCCATTCTTCTGGGAACAAAGGGGAAATTATTAACCTGCAGGAGATGCAAGCAGTCAAACCCCATCCAGGGTGCGTCCCAAATGGCACCCCGTTCCCTTTTATAGTGCACTACTTTTGATCAGGGCTCATAGTGCTCTGGTCAAAAGTCGTGCACTATATAGGGAATGGGCTGCCATCAAATAAAATACAACTGTATTCATCGCATGCTTTGTAAACAACAGGTGTGGACTAACAGTGAAATGCTTGCTCATGGCCTCTTCCCGACAATGTAGAGAAAAATAAAATAGAGAAATAATAGAAAAGTGCAACACGTAATAATAGATACACAATGAGTAACGATCGGTCATAGGAAACGATGGTGAAAGCATGAGGTCCAAAAAGCTCAGATCAGCACAGAAACACACGCTGAATATAGCAGAACTGGTCAGGAGCTCGTTGAACATCCGCTATACACTCCAAGCTCCGTCTCCCATGTATATGGAACGCACACACATCACAGTCTTCTCCCCGTCTTCCTCTATGTACCACGCAAAGAACGGATGTGCGAGATATTGATATTGTCGGATATAGAGTCTGATATCATGCCTGCCTTTGTGTCGTGTAGAGGCGCACAACTGTAACGTCTTCATGTTCGTGTGGTGGATTTGCGAGAAATTTGGTTTGTTTTCGAGAGAAGCGGGTATTAAACCATCTTTTCTGACGAATGGCCTCTTCAGCTTGTAGAGGAGGTTGTTATGTCTGGAGACGAGGACTGTATAGATGATGTT
This sequence comes from Oncorhynchus keta, assembly GCF_023373465.1. Lineage (NCBI taxonomy): Eukaryota > Metazoa > Chordata > Actinopteri > Salmoniformes > Salmonidae > Oncorhynchus > Oncorhynchus keta. The sequence goes on along the minus strand of NC_068436.1, from coordinate 2,734,393 downwards.
TACAGTGTTGCCATGACGGTAGACATGTCATTGACAAACAGACAGACAGGTGGGCGACTGAGCCACTCATCCCGACCTTCTCCTCAGCTAACTGTCTCCCGATTGTCCCGGAAGCCCCAGATCCCTGCTCTTCATTGGTTCGAACACATGAACCCATTCGTCCCTGAGTCCTGCCTGTCTAGAACATCTGTCTCGTACCCCACCCTGTCTCGTTGTGAGATAGCAGTTGACAACAAGTTGAAGACTGAAGAAGAAGAAAAACTCAATCACAGAATCTCTTGAGGCCATTTACCCTTTGTGCCGTTTGATCTCACGATTTCAGGCAGCTTTATGGTGCTCTTATGGTGCGTGGCGTGAACCACCACCGAGACGTCTTAAAAACAATGATGCAAGGGACTTGAAATCAGAGTGTATAAAGCATATGAAAAAAAAGGGGGCTGAATAATTCAACACAAGGAGATCTGACTTGCTGTTAGTTGTGTGACATCTCCTGCCAGCCACCCCTCGCGTGACGGCAAGGCCTATCTGACTCTGGCTGAGAACAGACTCAACCCAGGACAGCGAAGCTGAAGAAGAAGTGTGTGAGTGAGAAGTACAGTAGAGGGAGAGTGGAGATAGAGATGTGTCTGAGGACTGATCTACCCAAAAAAGTCTGTGTTTTGTGACACTGCAGCTGTTGGTCTAACAGTCGACATGTTTTTATCTCTCTCTCCTACATCTTCTATTTCTCATCTCCCACACACCTTTCCCTTCTCTCCCTAATACTTTCTCCTTCTTTCTCTCTCCTACCCCTTTTGCATCCCCCCTCTCTATCCCTTATCTCTTTCTACCCCCCCCCCTCTCTCTTTTCCCTCTCCATCCCCTCTTCACCTTTCTCTGTAGACACCTGAGGAGCTGGAGGATGACTCAGACTTTGAGCAGGAGGACTACGACGCCCGCAGCAGGACCAGCGTCCAGACGGAGGACGACCAGCTCATCGCCGGACAGAGCGCCAGGGTGAGTAGGACTCTCGAACCAGCTCTCGAACCCGACTATAGCCATACACTAGAACCCCAGTCCAGAACCTGCTCTGGAACATTCCATAGCTCGCTGCATAGGAACATGATTATGGTTGGGTCGGAAATGGGACCCAATATCGCGCACTACTTTTGAGTCAAGAGGTGCCCAGCGTAGGGAATAGGGTGCCATTTCCGATGTGCCCAAGGATACCCCTATTTATCACAAAGTTCTTTCACATTGTCCTTCCCTGCACAGTTCCAGCAACTCTGGTGGATTCGTAACCAGGTCAGCAAGGTAAACCTAGGCTTGGCTCAGTTGGGCTCATGCTCAGTAATGTGAAAAGGGTATTGTTGTAGTGTGTCATATTGGAAGTCGGCCTTCCCTTTCATTACCCAAAGCCTCTTGTTGCACCACTTCAATTTCACTCTTGTTCAACATCATGTCAATTCCCAGTGGGTTCTGCGCTGGATAAACCCCACTATTGTATGATCTTAATATCACAGGATTCCATCATACGGAGAACGAAGAGTACATTGAAATGATCATAGCCTAGTTTGATTGTTTTGAAATGACTAAAACATGATCCCACTCGGGGGGAGAGACGGGTGTAAAATTGCGAGCGCAAATGAAGCCGTGGCAATTACCGTATCCCCCCTCCGATATTACCGGGAATGCACACTCGACCCGTGCCAAGCCTGGATGGTGCCAGTGATCACATGGGGCTTTGGGCTTTGTGCACATTAGTGTTTTTTTCTATGTATTATTTGTACACAGGGGCACTGCTTAAAGTACATTAAAGGGTATCAGTGCTTACCACCCCTACAGCAGGGATAGTGGTTGGCTGTTGAGGTTGGATTGTGGAATGCCGGGTGGTAGGAAAAGGTTTGGCCTCATGCCTCCCCTCATCCTGAGAGGCCTGCTGCTGCTAGGAAGCCTTCCTCAAAGTCGGAGGGAGTCCGGGAGAGAGAGAAAGAGAGTCTGTGTGAGAGAGAAAGAGTGTGAGAGAGAGAGAAAGAGTGTGAGAGAGAGAGAAAGAGTGAGAGAGAGAGAAAGAGTGTGTGAGAGAGAGAGAGAGAGAGAGAGAGAGAGAGAGAGAGAGAGAGAGAGAGAGAGAGAGAGAGAGAGAGAGAGAGAGAGAGAGAGAGAGAGAGAGAGAGAGAGAGAGAGAGAGAGAGAGAGAGAGAGAGAGAGAGAGAGAGAGAGAGAGAGAGAGAGAGAGAGAGAGAGTTGGCATTATGAATGGGAAATGGATTGGAGAGGGGAAACACTGAAATTAAACCAAAGCCTGTTGGCACCAACCGGCCTCATAAACACACACACCACCACTATATTTCTCTCCAAACTAACCCGTCAAAAAGTTAAAAGGAGGTGAAAACAAACAGAGAGAACGGTTGTGTCAAACTCCATGATTATAACAACTGACTTTGGCCATAAGGTGGGTACAGCATTGTACTTTTGGGAGCAAAGACAGCCGTTGTTCTGGGACACTGATATGGGGTCTGGCAGGGGCTCCCGTGCCTGTTTCGCCAGGGTGAGAAGTGGGTACAGTTGGGTCTCATCGAATCCCACTGAGTCGTCCCACGGTGTCCCGTGGCTCAGACACGCGCACACACACGCGCACCCACACACACACACACACCCACGACCTCCTGCAGCGAAGGCCATCTGAGCTCAAACGCATCACACACAAGTGCCTACGCAACTCTGTGAGTGGGCGATACCTCCTGCTGCTAGTTAGTTTGAGGTGCATGCTCCCGAGTCTCATGTTGAAAACGGATGCCACTTGAAATGAATCGGTGCTGTTCATTTAGAAATGTAGACATGCACATGATATATAGACATGCTTGCTATCACACTCACACACACACACTAACACACACACACACACACACACACACACACACACACACACACACACACACACACACACACACACACACACACACACACACACACACACACACACACACACACACACACACACACACACACACACACACACACAAGTGCAGTACATTTGCTGATAAACACAAACACGTGGACCCACATTTTCACATAGAAACTACATGCATAAAAGATGCGGTTAGCCTGGACACGGGTGTCCTACCCACGGGTGTCCTGCCCCTAACCTGTCATGTCACGATAAACCCTGTTTACCTTCTCCCGGGTCACGCAAAGTGCACAATGGTACACCACAGCGTGTGTTGTTATTAGACGAGACAAGAGGAAAGGTGATCGGCCGTCTTCTGTGTCTTCTCAGTGTGAGCCGACATGGCGAGCATGTCCAGGTTTACACCCACTGTTCCTGTCACGCTGGGAATGTGTAAGGGTATCATGCAGCACACACCGCGCTGACACGAGGTCAGCTATTCCCCACCGGGCAAGAACTGCTTCAATCGACAGTGTTTTCACATCATTTCAACCCGCCCCCCCAAAAAAATCTATGTGATGACGTTGAATCAATGTGGAATTAGATTTCCGAGGCGTTATCAACGTAAGGGAATTATGTCATTTTTTTCACCCACTTTGAACCTAAATCCAGTGAACGGGTGAGCTTGATTTCATGTTGAATTCACGTTAGTTGACAACTCAACCGAATGTACATCCAAACTAGACGTTTAACTGACATCTGTGCCCAGTGGGTCTCTCTTTGCGTCAAACACACACAAACCACACGACACCAGGTTATCCTCCCACTCACTCTTTCTTCCCCTCCCTCTGTCTCTATCTCACATTCTGACACTACGGGTGTGATGCATCGGAAATGTCTGATCAATTTGACTGCACAACAATTATTACACTGCCATTGTGTTGCTTATCCAGTGTGAACAAGGCTTTATTTCTCTTCCTGTTGGTCTCTCACACATACTCACACAGAGACAGAGACACACACATACTCACACAGAGACCAAGACACACACATACTCACACAGAGACCGAGACACACACATACTTACACAGAGACAGAGAGACACACACATACTCACACAGAGACAGAGACACACACATACTCACACAGAGACAGAGAGACGCACATACTTAGACAGAGACACACACATACTCACACAGAGACAGAGACACACACATACTCACACAGAGACAGAGACACACACATACTTACACAGAGACAGAGAGACACACACATACTCACACAGAGACAGAGACACACACATACTCACACAGAGACAGAGACACACACATACTCACACAGAGACAGAGACACACACATACTTACACAGAGACAGAGACGCACATACTCACACAGAGACAGAGACACACACATACTCACACAGAGACAGAGACACACACATACTCACACAGAGACCGAGACACACACATACTCACACAGAGACAGAGACACACATACTCACACAGAGACAGAGACACACATACTCACACAGAGACAGAGACACATACATACTTACACAGAGACAGAGACACACACATACTCACACAGAGACAGAGACACACACATACTCACACAGAGACAGAGAGACACACACATACTCACACAGAGACAGAGACACACACATACTCACACAGAGACAGAGACACACACATACTCACACAGAGACAGAGACACACACATACTTACACAGAGACAGAGACGCACATACTCACACAGAGACAGAGACACACACATACTCACACAGAGACAGAGACACACACATACTCACACAGAGACCGAGACACACACATACTCACACAGAGACAGAGACACACACATACTCACACAGAGACAGAGACATGCACATACTCACACAGAGACAGAGACACACACATACTTACACAGAGACAGAGACGCACATACTCACACAGAGACAGAGACACACACATACTCACACAGAGACAGAGACACACACATACTCACACAGAGACCGAGACACACACATACTCACACAGAGACAGAGACACACATACTCACACAGAGACAGAGACACACATACTCACACAGAGACAGAGACACACATACTCACACAGAGACAGAGACACATACATACTTACACAGAGACAGAGACACACACATACTCACACAGAGACAGAGACACACACATACTCACACAGAGACAGAGACACACACATACTCACACAGAGACAGAGACACACACATACTCACACAGAGACACACACATACTCACACAGAGACAGAGACACACATACTCACACAGAGACAGAGACACACACATACTTACACAGAGACAGAGACACACACATACTCAAACAGAGCCAGAGACACACACATACTTACAAAGAGACAGTGACACACACATACTTACACAGAGACAGAGACACGCACATACTTACACAGAGACAGAGAGACGCACATACTTACACAGAGACAGAGAGACGCACATACTTACAAAGAGACAGAGACACGCACATACTTACACAGAGACAGAGAGACGCACATACTTACACAGAGACAGAGAGACGCACATACTTACAAAGAGACAGAGACACACACATACTTACACAGAGAAAGAGACACACACATACTCACAGAGACAGAGAGACACACACATACTTACACAGAGACAGAGATGCACATACTTACACAGAGACAGAGAGACACACACATACTCACAGAGAGACAAACACACACATACTCACTCAGAGACAGAGAGACACACGCTCACACATAGAGACACACACATAAACTCAGAGAAAAAAACGTCCCTTTTTCAGGACCCTGTCTTTCAAAGATAATTCGTAAAAATCCAAATAACTTCACAGCTCTTCATTGTAAAGGCTTTAAACACTGTTTCCCATACGTGTTCTATTAACCATAAACAATTAATGAACATGCACCTGTGGAACGGTCGTTAAGACACTAACAGCTTACAGACGGTTGGCAATTAAGGTCACAGTTATAAAAACTTAGGACACTAAAGAGGCCTTTATACAGGCTCTGAAATACACCAAAGGAATGATGCCCAGGTTCCCTGCTCATCTGCGTGAACGTGCCCTAGGCATGCTGCAAAGAGGCATGAGGACTGCCGATGTGGCCAGGGCAATACATTGCAATGTCCGTACTGTGAGACGGCTAAGACCGAGCTTCAGGGAGACATGACGGACAGCTGATCGTCCTCACAGTGGCAGACCATGTGTAACAACACCTGCGGGACGGGTACAGGATGGCAACAACGACTGCCCGAGTTACACCAGGAACGCACAATCCCTCAATCAGTCCTCAGACTGTCCCCAATAGGCTGAGAGAGGCTGGACTGAGGGCTTGTAGGCCTGTTGTAAGTCAGGTCCTCACCAGACATCACCGTCAACAACGTCGCCTATGGGCACAAACCCACCATCGCTGGACCAGACAGGACTGGCAAAAAGTGCTCTTCACTGACGAGTCGCGGTTTTGTCTCACCAGAGGTGATGGTCGGATTCGCGTTTATCGTCGAAGGAATGAGCATTACACCGAGGCCTGTACTCTGGAGCGGGATCAATTTGGAGGTGGACGGTCGATCATGGTGTGGGGCGGTGTGGCACAGCATCATCACTGACTGTTACTTTTTAACCCCCCTTTGTTCAGGGACACATTATTCCATTCCTGTTAGTCACATGTCTGTGGAACTTGTTCAGTTTATGTCTCAGTTGTTGAATCATTTTATGTTCATTCAAATATTGACATATGTTAAGTTTGCTGAAAATAAACGCAGTTGACAGTGAGAGGACCTTTCTTTTTTTGCTGAGTTTACACGCAAACACACACACAGAGAGACACGCACACACACACACACGAAGCCCCTGATAGGTCAGCCATAAAATTGATCTCGCTAGTGTCTGGGCATTTTATTTCAAATGAAACAAATTAAAGTCATTTCGCGATGCCCCTGCCTGTGAAGAAACCCAGAAAGCGCCGTGTCTAATCCCTGCCGAGCCGTCGAGTGTATTGGCACGTGCTCTATAGGATGGGATTTGCCACTGCGCTAAGCTCCCAAGGCCCGCTCTTGTTGTTATCAGTAAGCAGAGGAAGGGATTTTGGGATAAGTGAATTCTGGAGAGTGGGAGAAGAAGAAAATATTCTCGCCTAGTACCCCCCCCCCCCCACCCCTCCTATTATGACATCCCAATTGGCCCCTGTGCTTCTTTGTAAATCCCCATTGAGAAAGTTTGAGGACTAAGCAAACCTTTAGAGCCGCCATCTTCATGTCATTGACAGTTGGGGTAGATTCCCTATAATTCAGCGGAGGGATTGGAACCAGACCTGTACACTTTTTACAGTAATGGTAAACACTTAATTGATCGAGGTAAGAGGTGACACAGTTAAGCAATAGTTGACCTATTTAAGTAGACTTCATCACAAACCACATATTAAAGTTGGTTTGTCATGTGTATTGTGGGAACTAAATACGATACCAAAACGCAAATTCTCATAAGGCTTCGCTGTTTGGGGTTGTGACTCTCCAATTAGACTCGATACAGGTGTGTGACAGCCGTACAGCCAGAGCTGGCCATGTTGCCAACCTTTTTTTCTACCTCTGCTTTTTGTCTTTGTTGTGTTTGCAGTTGCTTGCTGACCAAGATCCTTTTTATTTCATTTTAGTTGTTGTTTTCACTGTGGTTCACTGTCATTGACTGACACTTCCTGTATCAGTATGAGTAAATGGACTTCCAGTTTCAAGCTAGACCAGGTCTGGTCATAGTCATAGTGCCCCTCATAGTGCCCCCGGAGAAAGGTGAACTTGGTTGGGGAGAACTTCTTTCAACTGCCTGCTTCCCTCTAAAGGGGGTAGCTCAAAATGTCTGCATCCAAAAAAGACTCCACACCCCAAAAGGCTTTGCTGCTGTGACCAAGCTGCAAGTGATGTTGCTGATTGATTTATTAGCAGTGTAGCTCTCCATTTGAACATACTAAGTTAAGGTGTGGAACTAAACAGCCAGCAGGAAACTAGAGACGACTGTACAACCATTAAGGTTAATTGTCAGATCCAACAGAAGATCTCTTTGTTTCTTGGGACCTAGAACTAACATCTCTGTTTTGTCCAAGTTTAAAAGTAAAACATGTTCCGCCATCCACTTCCTTATGTCTGAAACACAGGCTTCCAAGGAGGGCAATTTTGGGGCTTCGCCATGTTTCATCGAAATGTACAGCTGTGTAGCATACGCATAGCAGTGAAAGTTAACATTATGTTTCCGAATTACATCACCAAGAGGTAAAATAGCTAGCATCGCAGTGCTAGCTGTGCCACCAGGGACTCTGGGTTCCCGCCCAGGCTCTGTCGCAGCCGGCCGCAACCGGGAGGTCCGTGGAGCGACGCACAATTGGCCGTGGCATCGTCCGGGTTAGGGAGGGTTTGGCCGGTAGGGATATCCTTGTCTCATCGCGCACCAGCGACTGTGGCAGGCCGGGCGCACTAAATGCTAACCAGGTCGCCAGGTGCACGGTGTTTCCTCCAACACATTGGGCGGCTGGCTTCCGGGTTGGATGCGCACTGTGTTAAGAAGCAGTCTTAGTTGGGTTGTGTTTCGGAGGACGCGTGGCTTTCGACCTTTGTCTCTCCCGAGCCATTACGGGAGTTGTAGCGATGAGACAAGATAGTAACTACTAACAATTGGATACCACGAAATTGGGGAGAAAAGTGGAGAGAAAAAAATAATTATATATATATATAGTGAATAAAATAGTGGCCCTAAAACGGAACCTTGAGGAACACTGAAATGTACAGTTGATTTGTCAGGAAAAACCATCCACAGAGGCAAGCTGATATATTTCCCGACAAATAAGATCTAAACCAGGCCAGAACTTGTCCTTGTAGACCAATTTGGGTTTCCAATCTCTCCAAAAGAATGTGGTGATCGATAGTATCAATAGCAGCACTGAGGTCGAGCAGCGCGAGGACAGACGCAGAGCCTCGGTCTGACGCCATTAACAGGTCATTTACCACCTTCATGAATGCAGTCTCAGTCCTATGATGGGGTCTAAAAACCAGACTGAAGTGTTTCTTATACATTGTTTGCGCAGTGAGTTCGCTGCGCAACAGCTTTTTCTAAGATGTTTGAGAGGGATGGGAGATTTGATAGTTTAACGAGGGGCGATATTTTAGCGCTATAAGAAGATACATTGAAAGGTACGGTTATGTGGTAGTGAAAGTGGGAGTATGGTAGTGTTGAACTCTACCATGTATGTCAATGTATTCCTAGCTCCAAAATGAAGATTAAGTATTGCATTCAGATGTATAGAGGAGTGATGAGAAAACTCAATGAGTCTTTAACAGTTTATCCAGATCCAATACCTTTGTAATACACCTCGGTGTAAGGGTTTGTGCTTCAACAAACACCTTGACAATACATGTACATTACAATACATTAGATTGGTTGACATGGGAAGGTTTCTCGCTCGTCACCACAACCAATAATTGTAGAGGTCACGGTTGAAAACTACTGATGTTTAACATGATGTTTAACAGAGTGATAACCCCTAATATGTTAAAATATGTGGTTTGATCTGGTCAACAACTCAGGTTTCAGAATGTCTTGGTCAGCGACTTCACTGGTGGGGAATTAGCAGCAAAGAGGGATTTCTCTGTCAGCTTGTCCACGGCCGTATTCAGTGTGATTTCTGATCTCTGAACAGGAGTGAGGATTTCAACACAGTACATACATTCTGCTGATTCACACAGTGCATGCATATAATGTAATATATCAAATATACTGGATAAATACACTACCGTTCAAAAGTTTGGGGTCACTCAAGAATGTTCTTGTTTTTGAAAGAAAAGCACATTTTTGGTCAATTAAAATAACATAACATTGATCAGAAATACAGTGTAGACATTGTTAATGTTGTAAATGACTATTGTAGCTGGAAACGTCTCCATAGGCGTGGAATATCTACATAGGCGTACAGAGGCCCATTATCAGCAACCATCTCTCCTGTGTTCCAATGGCACGTTGTGTTAGCTAATCCAAGTGTCTAATTTTAAAAGGCAAATTGATCATTAGAAAACCTCTTTGCAATTATGAAAGCACAGCTGAAAACTGTTGTCCTGATAAAAGAAGGAATAAAACTGGCCTTCTTTAGACTAGTTGAGTATCTGGAGCATCAGCATTTGTGGGTTTGATTACAGGCTCCAAATGGCTAGAAACAAAGACCTTTCTTCTGAAACTCATCAATCTATTCTTGTTCTGAGAAATGAAGGCTATTCCATGCGAGAAATAGCCAAGAACTGGAGATCTCTGTGTACTACTCCCTTCACAGAACAGCGCAAACTGGTCAAACCAGAATAGAAAGAGGAGTGGGAGGCCCCGGTGTGCAACTGAGCAATAGGACAAGTACATTAGTGTCTAGTTTGAGAAAAAGATGCCTCACAAGTCCTCAACTGGCAGCTTCATTAAATAGTACCCGCAAAACAACAGTCTCAATGTCAACAGTGAAGAGGTGACTCCGGGTTGCTGGCCTTCTAGGCAGACTTCCTCTGTCCAGTCTCAATGTCAACAGTGAAGAGGTGACTCCAGGTTGCTGGCCTTCTAGGCAGACTTCCTCTGTCCAGTCTCAACGTCAACAGTGAAGAGGTGACTCCGGGTTGCTGGCCTTCTAGGCAGACTTCCTCTGTCCAGTCTCAACGTCAACAGTGAAGAGGTGACTCCAGGTTGCTGGCCTTCTAGGCAGACTTCCTCTGTCCAGTCTCAACGTCAACAGTGAAGAGGTGACTCCGGGTTGCTGGCCTTCTAGGCAGACTTCCTCTGTCCAGTCTCAACGTCAACAGTGAAGAGGTGACTCCGGGTTGCTGGCCTTCTAGGCAGACTTCCTCTGTCCAGTCTCAACGTCAACAGTGAAGAGGTGACTCCGGGTTGCTGGCCTTCTAGGCAGACTTCCTCTGTCCAGTCTCAACGTCAACAGTGAAGAGGTGACTCCGGGTTCCTGGCCTTCTAGGCAGACTTCCTCTGTCCAGTCTCAACGGCAACAGTGAAGAGGTGACTCCGGGTTGCTGGCCTTCTAGGCAGACTTCCTCTGTCCAGTCTCAACGTCAACAGTGAAGAGGTGACTCCGGGTTGCTGGCCTTCTAGGCAGACTTCCTCTGTCCAGTCTCAACGTCAACAGTGAAGAGGTGACTCCGGGTTTCTGGCCTTCTAGGCAGACTTCCTCTGTCCAGTCTCTATGTTCTTTTGCCCGTCTTAAAATGTTCTTCTTATTGGCCAGTCTGAGATATGGCTTTTTCTTTGCAACTCTGCCTAGAAGGCCAGCATCCCGGAGTCGCCTCTTCACTGTTGACGTTGAGCCTGGTGTATAGTTAAGAAACGTTTGTTTTTGTTTTCTGTTACAAAACATTTTGCTACGGCGTGCATTAATGAATAGACCCCATGCTCACAATCCACCTGCCTCCGCTCTGCTGGCACCCCGTATAATTAGTGAATAAAAGATGTGGCGGGAAGGGAATTCTAACGTCTGACCCCTGACCGTGGGGTCCGTGGTGCTGAGCCGAGCCGCAATTGCCCTTCGCAACTGTCTGGGGGAGGGTGGGTGGTGTCGCTCACGGTCGGGATGGGGTCGTCTCTCTCTCTCGCTGTATGCACTAACCTGTCGCGATTGATTCCACTCGGGAGTTTCATACAGGACTTCCTCCCACCTGCCCTCTGTTTGGCTACTCAGTCTCACGTTAAATGCGATATTTAACAGAGCGTGTCTGTATTCAGTGTCTATGAAGAGTGCTACAGGATAAAGCTTCCCCTGAGGATTTTCCCTCTTCACTTGTAATTTTGGTTCCTGTTGGGTTTAATTACAGACTAACACTGTGCCGTGTGTTTAAGTTTAACCTACCACTGTTCTCACCCACCCATGTTGTTGTTTATGAATAGGATAGGCGGCACGCTGTATCGTGTGTGTTTTGGCTCAGAGCAGCTGAACGAAATCTAGCTACACTCAACACTGTTGGGGTTAGGTTTGTTTATGTGTTTGCATTGCTTTAAACAGAGAGGAAGAGGCAAAGTGAGAGGGATAACCCGGGCCAAAATCTGTCTAGTCCAGCAGGTGGCGTTTGCATGGAGGTAAATGAGTGTAGAATGTGGTCAACAAAAATGTAATGGCTTATTTGCTACATGAGTTTATTTGATTTATCGATTATACGTTTTGTAATACTTAGGTTGTAATACGAGTGTACTGATATAAGTAGGACATGTGACACCCCGGCAACTTTGAGAAAAAACACTTTATATCGGAGTTGTGCTTTTAGTGCTATCTGGGATCCGTGGGATGTTCATACCCTAACCCTTACCTTAACCATAACCAGTTACTTTAACCATTTGAAATATCAACTTCAATCGAGTAGGGACGTCCCAAGGATCCCGGTTAGCAAGGACGGTTGTGGTTGTTCACACGGGTATCTGCTCTCTCATTGGCTAGAATGGTCCCACCTGATCTTGCACCCTCCCGACTGCCTTCTATTTTTAAAGATATCTATTGTAATTGTTAGAGCGACCAATGGAGTATGTGGTCAATATAATGGAACATCTGTGCTTTACATCAGTGATTCTCCAACCGCTCCTTGGGGACCCCAGCCGTTTCACAATTTTGTTTTAGCCCTGAACAAGCTCATCTAATTAATCTAATTAGTTGACAAGTTGAATCAGGTGTGCTAGCTCTGGAATAGATAAAATACATGGAACGGCTGGGGGTCCCTGAGGAGAGGTTTGAGAACCACTGCTTTAAACTACTACTCAAACGCCAGCCTGAGGCATGTAAACGTGGGCACTTGCCCAATTCCTTTCTCCTTGACTCCTTGCCTCGCGTCCTCTCTCCTTGCCTCCTTCTCAAACCCCATTGGAGGAGAGAGAGAGGGTGCGAGGGGAAGGTCCTTGGATCTTCACCGCCAATGCGTTTTCAAGAACCTTGTGAGGAGAGAGAGGACGCAAGGAATCTCGAAAATACTAACTGGTCCAGCTTGCTCCGAAACAGAAACCAAGCAGGGCTCCGCTGGTGAAATAGTTCCACTTGGGCAGCAATACCAAACATATAATATCTGGCTCCGAGACTGTAGAGAGGGAGTGATCAGTAGGGTGACATCTGGTGCTGTGTGATGAGATAGCAGTGTCTGATGACACCTAAAACAGCTTTGTGCCCCTCTCTGCATCTCTCTCACGCTTTCTCTCCTTCCGTCCTGAGCTACTTTAAGAGAGGAAGACGAGTCATTTGTGGTTGTTATTCTCTTCCTCACACCTCCATGGAGGGATGGGTGAAAGGTGATACCCGCTCACACTGAGCTCATCCTGCCGGTCACCCCCACACACCAGCTTTGCTGTGAAAGGAATGTGGGAGGGACGTAGACAGACGGAGGAGAGAGAGGAGAGGGGATAAAATGAAGCAGAGTGGGGAAGTCATGCTTTATAAAGACATTCTACGTGGTCTAAGGAAGAGTTTGAAGGCTGTGCCTGGAAACCTGTCATCAAAACCTTGCTTTCAAGGTTTCTACCTCACATCTCCTCCATTGAGCTTGGAGAGGGAGGCGAGGAATCGAGGAAACAAGACAGAGTAGGAAATCATTAAGCATAGAGTTTACACTGTTAAAAGTTAAATCTCAGCAGACCTAAATATCTTATGAGTGATAACTCACTTACATTTTTATTTTTTCTTACCAAGCTACATTTTCTAACGTCAGTGGCAGATAGTTTTGCTTATTTTAACCTAAAAAAGGCTTCATACAAGTAATTTATCTTATTTCAAGATTTTTTTCAAGATATTTGACCTTTAATAAGAAAATTAAGCTAAAATATCAAAATATCTTGAAATATGATACATTACTTGTATTAAGCCTTTTTAAGGTTAAAATAAGAAGAAGAAATCTGCCAATGATGTTAGATAATTTAGCTTGGTAAGAACAAGTACACATTTTAAGTGAATTATCACTCAATATGTACATATTTAGGCTTGCTTTGATTTCACCTTTTTTCAGTGTTTGGAGGGTAAGGTTAAAAACAATATCATCCATGCAATGGATCCTTCATCTTTCCTTCTCAAATCAATAGTACAAAACGAATAGTGCCCGACTTACTTTTCTCCCCTGCACTCACCTCAGAACGTTGAACAAATACATTATTCATTGACTGGCATGAGAAGTAAAGTAATTAGACATTTATCTCCCAAATAATATCGGAGCCTCTACTGCACTTGGTGACCTTGCCTAGAGATTTATGTCATCTCAGACCTGCCTCGAATGGCTATGGCAAGAGAAGCACAGAGTGTTCTCACGGCAAAACGAGCCGAGGAAGGGATTCTTCTCTTCACAAGTATAAGATGTCAAGGGGTTTTAGGAGCGCTGGTTGATTAATCGTCAAGTTTATAACTTTATTCGGAAACCTTTCGGGAGGGCAAAGTCAAACTCTTAACGCAATATCTATTCTCGTTGAGTATACTCAGGACTATAGGCTCCTCAAGGTGGCAGCCAGCTAAATATTTGAAGGGCAATTGATGCTTAATCTTTGGTATTTCTTGTGTCATGGTAAGCCTTTTCACTGCCAGTGTTTAATTGTTTGATTATTCCTTCTCTCTCTCCACTCCTTCTCTTCCTCCTCAATCTACTCTTCCCCCCTTTCTCCCACTTCCTCTTCTCCCTGTGTGTTTCACTACTCATCCTCTCTTTTTGACTCCACTACTCAACCTTCCTCTACTTCCCCCCTACATCTTCCTCCTCCTGCCCCTCTCAGGCCATCATGGCCCAGCTGCCTCAGGAGGAGAAGGCGAAGATCGCCGAGCAGGTGGAGAGCTTCCGGCAGGAGAAGTGCAAGCTGGACGCCGAAGTGGCCAAGTGGGACGACAATGGCAACGACATCATCGTCCTTGCCAAGCAGATGTGCATGATCATGATGGAGATGACGGACTTCACCAGGTGCAGTTACAATGTGGCTAAAGAGAACCTAGTTGAAGTGACTGGTAGTACTTATGAATGTCAATGTAATAATTACAATGATATAGATTTACTAGAACGGGTGTCACCATTCAAGTCAACAGGTTTGTTATGTTGTGGACCGGTGGCTATTTGGAAATGTTGCATAACAATACCATGTCAGCTATATTTGAGTCTACCCATTAGTTTACCAGTAAAATTGCCGTGGACAGAGGCTCTGTGTTACCCATTCTAGTAATTATATTTATATGGTAGATCAATTCCCTGAAACCAATAGCACACCTCAACAGGGCACATCTTTGTGGAATATTTAGACTTTCGGAATGTAGTGAAAGAAACATGTAACAAACAACTGAAGTTTAGCGGGAACTGGAATACGCTGTCGATCCAGAGCAACCCAAACATGTTAATTTGGTGAAATGTCTGGTAAGTATGCATGCCATGGAAGAACTGGGACATTTTCAGCTTTCAGGAATTGTGTACAGATCCCTGCGAAATGGGGTCATGCTGAAACATGAGGTGATGGTGGCGGATGAATGGCACGACAATGGGCCTCGGGATCTCTTCATGGTATCTCTGTGCATTGAAATTGTCATTGATAAAATGCAATTTTGTTTGTTGTCCGTAGCTTATACCTGCCCATACCATAAACCTCCGCCACCATGGGGCACTCTGTTC
Organism: Oncorhynchus keta; assembly: GCF_023373465.1. Lineage (NCBI taxonomy): Eukaryota > Metazoa > Chordata > Actinopteri > Salmoniformes > Salmonidae > Oncorhynchus > Oncorhynchus keta. The sequence goes on along the minus strand of NC_068436.1, from coordinate 2,718,872 downwards.
ACAACGTTGACACCCACACGACGCCATACATGTGGTCTGCAATTGGGAGGGCGGTTGAATGTACTGCCAAATTCTCTAAAACTACATTTTTCTAAAACGACATTGGAGTCAGCTTATGGTAGAGAAATTAATATTCAATTCTCTGGCAACAGCTCTGGTGGACATTCTTGCATTCAGCATGCCAATTGCATGCTCTCTCAAAACTTGAGACATCTGTGGCATTGTGTTGTGTGTCAAAACTGAACATTCAGTGTGGCCTTGTAGTGTCCCCCAGCACAAGGTGCACCTGTGTAATGATCATGCTGTTTAATCAGCCTCTTGGTATGCCACACCTGTCAAGGGGATGGATTATCTTGGCAAATGAGAAATGCTCACTAACAGGGATGTAAACAAATGTGTGCACAACATTTGAGAGAAATAAGCTATTTGTGCATACAGAACGTTTTATTTCAGCTCAAGGAACACGGGACCAGCACTTTTCATGTTTCATTATTTATTTTTGATCAGAGTAGTATTTTACATGCTCCTTACCTTGGAAAAGCTGTTGTTTATCCCTATCCCTGGATACATCAAAAGGCTTGTTCAATTTCCCCCTTTTGAATGGAACAATCCCCTTTGTTGTGCTAATGGCTTGCCATGTTCTGTTGTTCCCAGTTCCTAGCCATGCTAATGCTTCCTTTGTGCATCCATTTGAATTTAAGCATTACTAGTTATGGGTGTGAATAGTATCGGTATGGGTAGGATCAGCAACCACACACAGGCAACTCACTTCGCTACACTAGGCTGTCCGGGCTTTTCGTCACAGCCAAAACACTAACGCAAATCAAATCAAACCCACCTGATTCAACAACTCAGCAAATAAAGAAGTCCTTGATTGGATGAATCAGGTGCTTTCGCGGCTAGGCTGGAATAAATCAAAATCCAGGCCCTGCTATTGGTCAGGATAGCGGGTGTGAGCTGGGAATAGGCTGTGTAGACCAGCAGCAGCTGTCTACCTTTACACATTGTTATTTAGTAGACTAACAGAGGTCCAACAGTCTTGTATTCCCATTGAGTCAGATTGAATATCTTGTAGCCAAACCAGGATGAGTGTGATCCTGTGTGGTGTTTACAGTGTGGATGTTGATGTTCTCTGGGAGGCAACAGCTTTTCTCCGAGCCCCCACCATCTGTATATCATGTCATAGCTAGCCCTGTGCTGAACCCAATGTTCCTATTCCAAGGCATGGCACTATGATTCAGTGGACAGAATATGCGAGCTGTACAGAGCTCAACAAGGGGAAGATGTTATGTGTTCTTCCCAAATGCCACTCTATTCCCCATATAGTGCACTACGTTTGACCAAACCGCCGTGGGGAATAGGGTGCCATTTGGGATGCATCCATGCAGTTTGATAATGACGAACGATCATGGATGTGGTGTGTTGGCGATGATTACACTGCTTTAGTCAAGTGACCCTTGTGGTGACATTTGTGGAATTGGCAAATATAATGTCGCCATGCAAATCTGATAACCAAATGGCAACCTATGCCCTATGTGGTGGACTACTTTTGACCAGATCTCCATGGGTCCTTCTCCAACGTAGTGCACTATGTAAGGAATTGGGTGCCGTTTGAGACTCAGCCAATGACACATCATGCATGGATTCACAAATGCCCAATTACCGTGATGTCAGCCAATATAAGTGACTACTGCTGTAAAGTCAGTTTGTTTTTTCAGTCAGTGGGGGTGCCTGACATCCTACAGCTAGGAAACTACATGAGCCAGGCAACACCAGTAGAGAAGTGATGCCATACTTTGGTTAAACCGTAGGCTAAGGGCTCTATTCAGTCTGATCCGCTTCAGCCGACATCCGAATAGCGGTTGTGTTTGACGTGGCTCCCGGCATTATGACAAAGCTGACATTGCCGTTGGCTGCACAGAGTCGCAACAACAGAAATCCCGTCCCGTCTTGTGTAAGTTTGAACGCTGGAATGTGAGATGTAATCTACACCCCCATTAGGATGATAGAAGTCATTATTTTCCCTGAATGATTTTTTCAATTTGAGCGTAATTATTTCGATATAGATTAGCCTGCACTTTCTGGTTCTGAACTTCTAACGCGAGTGGGGCGGTTGTGGCTTCTTGACAGTGATCGCAAGAGCAGCTGCTCACCAATTTGACGGCTCCAACGCAGTTCCACCTCAGACACCGCCAAAACATCAGCTGTGTGGGCGTCTGCTGTCACCGGTTAACGCCCAATCTGATAGAATTTAGGCCTAGATCCAATCTAACCTGTTACCAGATCTATTATAGCCCTGCCAACTCCATTGCCATTATTGTCTAACCTGTTACCAGATCTATTGTGGCCTTGCCAACTCCATTGCTGTTATTGTCAAGACAATTCCATAAGGAGTTGGCAAGAGAGCAGAAACAGACTGGCACCAATGCTGATGAGCTTTGAGAAAGACCTATGTTGACAGCTTTCAGCTTACTAATGACAGAGCACCATGATTTGAGAATACATTTCTAGTTGCAGCCCACGTTTTGTTTTTTTGGGGGGCATTGTGATCTTTTTTTTCAGTTTTAGGAAGATTACAACTGGAGTTTGTATCTTATGCATTATTCATTAGTGGCAAAGTGTCTAGTGAATATAAAATGGAGCTTTTAATCTGTTAATATCAGGTATTTCAGATAGTGTTTGCTGTCTGCAGTTTGATTTATTTTTTTAAACGTTGAACTTTCAACATAATAAGTCCTGTTTCCCTGTGTTCCACACCAGAGGCAAAGGGCCCCTGAAGAACTCCTCTGATGTCATTAACGCCGCCAAGAAGATTGCAGAGGCAGGCTCCAGGATGGACAAACTGGCCCGCGCCGTCGCCGACCAGGTAACACTTACCCCAGTTATGTGTATGTGTATCTGTGTTCAGGATAGATCCCCTTTCAGGATTTTGAAATTCAACAGAGGACAGCATTTTTTTGGGGGGCCAGTTGTTTGTTAAAATCCCGATTGGCGCAGCGGTCATCTGCATCGCAGTGCTTAAGGTGTCACTACAGACCCGGGTTCAATCCCAGGCTGTGTCACAGCTGGCCGTGTCTTGGAGACCCATGAGCCGAGATTTCCTTGTCCCATCGCGCTCTAGCAACTCTTGTGGAGGGCCGGGGCGCATGCATGCAGATGTACAGTGTTTCCTCCGACACATTGGTGTGGCTGGCTTCCGGGTCAAAAGAAGTGCTACGTAGGGAATACGGTGCCATTTGGGACGCAACCTTAGTGGGTTTGTTTGTGGGCAGCAATGGATCTGGGCACAGTGGGCTGTCTTGGCGCGGTGCTGTCCGTCCCAATGGGACTTCCTTGTACTGTGAGAGGAGCAGGGAGCTAGGGGCTTTGTCTGTGTCTTTAATCTAATTAGTGGCGCTGAGGTGTTGCATCCATTCATTATCAGATGAGTACCCTCTCCAAAACGCGCTGACAGTCTATTTTCAATATCGAATCAATCAAAGCGGCTGCTCCTCCTGGCTGGGGAAGATAAAGGGAGAACGGGGTAGAGAGGTGTGTGTCTGTGTGTGTGTGTGTGTGTGTGTCTGTCTATCTGGGTTTGTTAGTACTTAATAGTAGCACTTCAGGTAATACATGATCTGCCTCTTCATTTTCATCCGTCCTGAATAAGCTGTGAGAATTAGCCTCATGTAGCCTCATGCACAAAGACTTGTTGATTCATTAGGACTCCGTGTTCTTCTTCCTGGTGTTGTCAGAACTACTGTGTGTAATACTCAGAGAGAGCTGCGCTATTACAATCAGTCTGACGACATTCAAATGAAGAGGACGTTAGTGCAGCAGTGGTGGCTGGTGGCACTTTATATCAGAGGAAGACTCATAGTAATGGCTGCGATAGAATACATGGAATAGTATTAAACACATGGTTTCCTTGTGTTTGACACCATAGCATTCACTCACCAGTATCCTATGTGTTGCAGAAGGCAGAGCAGTGTGCTTGTTGGCCCGAGTCTTGGGGTGTGTGTGTGTGTGTGTGTGTGTGTGTGTGTGTGTGTGTGTGCGTGTGCGCGTGCGCGTGCGCGTGCGCGTGCACGTGCGTGTGTGCGTGCGTGTGTGCCATATTTGAAGAAACACACAGAGCTGCTGGCTAGTGTGTTGTTGAACCGTGGCCCCGAACCGTTCACTCTGCAAGCAGGGCTGGGTTGGAGTCAGGCGGTGAATATCTGTCATATAGCAAATCACTGGCAGCCTACCCTCGGACTGAATCAACAAACGCTGAAACTGAGCAGGTGGCTTGCCATTTTTAATTTCGCCTTTAAACGATTCTTTGACTGGTGTTTGCTGAATATTCACAGCCTTCTGTTGCCCTCCTCTCATGCTAGATGATGAGTGTGCGTGTGAAATGACACCCTATTCCTTATATGCAGTAGTGAACTACTTTGACCAGAGCTTTATGGGAACCCATTAGGCTCTGGTCAAAAGTAGTGCACTATATAAGGAATAGGGTGCCATTTTGGATGAACCCTCATTCTGCAATGTTATGCTGCTCAGCAAGAGGGGCCTGATTTTCTCCCAATTTAAACAGGGATTTGTTGTAAGAGTATTTCTGTGTGGAGCAATGTGATACACACATCATCCAGGTACAACATACCGTAAATGTGTATCAACATATTCAAACATTTAAGAGTTTGCTTTTATCGTCAAATTGAAGGATTATTTGATCTTGAGTTTCTCTGGCAAGCCACTGTGTTTTTCAGATCTAGTCTAATTCCACACCGCCTTTCATAATATAACCTACGACAAATAACTGTCGTACCTTTTATGCCTTGTTTTTCAAGAGGACAAGTATTTTGCATTCACACATTGCTGTACCATTAACCTGTGGCTGAAGGACGCAGTCAGGCGTGACAGGGGGATTGAAGCGCGCACCTGTGTGTGTGTGTGTGTGTGTGTGTGTGTGTGTGTGTGTGTGTGTGTGTGTGTGTGTGTGTGTGTGTGTGTGTGTGTGTGTGTGTGTGTGTGTATGTGTGTGTGTGTGTGTGTGTGTGTGTGTGTGTGAGTGTGAGATTGAAGCTTTGCGGTGCCACAGTAGGACAGGTCTCTCAAGTAGCAACCCTTATTGACGCGCTCCACGTCAAACCCTATTGAAGAGCATGGGAAGAGCAGTCTGTCAGTCTGACAGTTCTGCGAGATGGATGGGAGATTGAGGGGGAGGTGTGTGTGTGAGAGAGAGAGATAGTCGGGGGGGGGGGTCTTAAAGGGAAATTTCATTGCGGTTCTATTGCACCGTGTATGTTATTAACATCTCATATGTGTCACAAACGTGACTAGCTTGACTTGTGGTGGTATCGACAATGCTCTGATATTGTCCGAATCTATCACCGGATTGTACTGTACTGGACACAACACGTGTAAAACGAGACCTGACGTTGCTAGCTAGCCACCGACAGCAAAACAACCTACTCGTTTGTCATCTACCATCCTGAGTCCTGGTAGATGGCTGCTTGCTGGTCTCGCACTTATTTTTCTCACTGTCTCAATGCATATTTCTGCGCCAATAAATAGGACTGTATGGTCCTATGTAAAAGAACATCAATGTTTCGTAATCCAGCTCTTTTTGGAAAGGGGAAACAGAAAGCAGCCATGGTGGCTAATAGACCGTGCATGGTAACATAGCTCCGGTGAACCTGTAAACTAGTATAGTACCTCACCCATTTTTAGAAAGCCTGCCTTCGAGGGTGGGAACAAGGAAGTATGGCCCCCCAGATAGGAACACCGTTGAGACTAGTCCAATGGCTCTATTGAACAAGGACAACTATATCTACTCGCTGCCAGGCGTGATCGGTGAAACACAAAGGCCAGAATAATTGCTACAAAACATGACTCATTCCTTTTTTGATCATACAGCAGGCAGGTTACTGTATAATAATGTCTGAAACACCTGTCATCACTCATGATTCTGTAAGTAGACTGGAATTACAGTAATGTCTAGTGCTGAAATTTCCCTTTAAATATTCTGCTAAGAGAAGCACGTGGCATGGCATTACCTCAAGGCAGCTCGCACCATTTCACCACAGAGTAAAGAATAGGAGGATGGAGGGGTGCCTCTTTCTCCTCGTCTCTCACTATTCTCCTTTTGCTGTCATCTCTTTCCCTCTAATCTTCATCTGCTTATTTCTCTCTCTCTTTACTCTTCTGTGTCTATCTTCCACCCCCCCCTCTCTTGTTCTCTCTCTTTCTTCCTCCACTGGGGTTGTTTCTTAAAACATGAAGCCCACGGCGTACCAGCAGCTCAGGCCTATGCGTAGACCAGGGAAACTTGCCAAATGTTCTACCTGCTGGGAACCCGCTGTGCTACTGCCTACCATAGAGATGGGAGGACAATGTACAGTCGTGGCCAAATGTTTTGAGAATGACACAAATATTAATTCTCACAAAGTCTGCTGTCTCAGTTTATATGATGGCAATGTGCATATACTCCATAATGTTATGAAGAGTGATCAGATGAATTGCAATTAATTGCGAAGTCCCTCTTTGCCATGCAAATTAACTGAATCCCCCCCAAAACATTTCCACTGCATTTCAGCCCTGCCACAAAAGGACCTGCTGACATCATGTCAGTGATACTCTCGCTAACACAGGTGTGAGTGTTGACGAGGGCAAGGCTGGAGATCACTCTATCATGCTGATTGAGTTTGAATAACAGACTGGAAGCTTCAAAAGGAGGGTGGTGCTTAGAATCATTGTTCTTCCTCTGTGAAACATGGTTTCCTGCACGAAACACGTGCCGTCCTCATTGCTTTGCACAAAAAGGGCTTCACAGGCAACGATATTGCTGCCAGTAAGATTACACCTAAATCAACCATTTATCGGATCATCTAGAACTTCAAGGAGAGCGGTTCAATTGTTGTTAAGAAGGCTTCAGAGAGCCCAAGAAAGTCCAGCAAGTGCCAGGAACGTCTCCTAAAGTTGATTCAGCTGCAGGATCAGGGCACCACCAGTACAGAGCTTGCTCAGGAATGCCAGCAGGCAGGTGTGAGTGCATCTGCACAGTGAGGCAAAGACTTTTGGAGGATGGTCTGGTGTCAAGAAGGGCAGCAAAGAAGCCACTTCTCTCCAGGAATAACATCAGGGACAGACTGATATTCTGCAAAAGGTACAGGGATTGGACTGCTGAGGACTGGGGTAAAGTCATTTTCTCTGATGAATCCCCTTTCTGATTGTTTGGGGCATCTGGAAAAAAGCTTGTCCGGCTCTGAGAAGACAAGGTGAACACTACCATCAGTCCTGTGTCGTTCTCCCTCACCAACAGTAATGCATCCCTTCCGTCTTCAAGAGGCCATTCATTTCTGTGGCTGTTCCACTGGATTCATAAATCAGTGAATGCATTCAACTGAGACCTCGCTCAGCCAAGGGATGCTCAACAGTGGACTCACTCACAATTTTACCTAAGAACACAGCCATGAATAAAGAATGGTAACAACACATCCTCCGAGAGCAACTTCTCCCAACCATCCAGGAACAGTTTGGTAATGAACGATGCCTTTTCCAGCATGATGGAGCACCTTGCCATAAGGCAAAAGTGATAACTAGGAACAAAACATTGATATTTTGGGTCCATGGCCAGGAAACTTCCCAGACCTTAAACCCATTGAGAACTTGTGGTCAATCCTAAAGAGGTGGGTGGACAAACAAAAACCCACTAATTCTGACAAACTCCAAGTATTGATTATGCAAGAATGGGCTGCCATCAGTCAGGATGTGGTCCAGAAGTTAATTGACAGCATGCCAGGGTGGATTGCAGAGGTCTTGAAAAAGGAGGGTCAACACTGCAAATATTGACTCTTTGCATCAACTTCATGTAATTGTCAATAAAAGCCTTTCACACTTATGAAATGCTTATAATTATACTTCAGTATTCTATAGTAACATCTGACAAAAATATCTAAAGATACTGAGGCAGCAAACTTTGTGAAAATTAATATTTTTGTCATTCTCAAAATGTTGGGTCACGACTGTATGTATCCAAAATTGAACCCTAATCCCCTATTTAGTGCATTTCTTTCGACTAGGGCCCATAGGGTTATGGGTCAAAAGCAGTGAACTATACAGCAAATAGGGTTCCATTTAGGATGCAGACTTGGTCAGGTGGGGTTGAAGAGAACTCAAGGCATGGTCATTTCCTAGGACCCCCTGCCAAGACACATTAAAAGGCCATTGTCAGGAGACCACGGAATCACAGAGAGAGTGTACTATGTAGAGGAATAGGGAAGCATTAGGGGGTGCAGATTAGGAGCATACTGACATTGATTATAATATGTATGTAATTATTCATATTTGTGTTGCCGCTCTATCCATGTACAGTTGAAGTCGGAAGTTTACTTACACCTCAGCCAAATACATTTAAACTCAGTTTTTCACAATTCCTGACATTTAATCCTAGTAAAACTGCCCTGTCTTAGGTCAGTTAGGATCACCACTTTGTTTTAAGAATGTGAAATGTCAGAATAATAGTAGAGGTAAGGATTTATTTCAGCTTTCATTTCTTTCATCACATTCCCAGTTGGTCAGAAGTTTGCATGCACTCAATTAGTATTGGGTAGCATTGCCTTTACATTGTTTAACTTGGGTCAAATTTTTTGGGTTGCCTTCCACAAGCGTCCCACAATAAGTTGGATGAATTGTGGCCCATTCCTCCTGAGAGAGCTGGTGAAACTGAGTCAGGCTTGTAAGGCCTCCTTGCTCGCACACACTTTTTCAGTTCTGCCCACAAATTTTCTATGGGATTTAGGTCAGGGCTTTGTGATGGCCACTCCAATACCTTTACTTTGTTGTCCTTAAGCTGTTTTGCTACAACTAGTATGCTTGGGGTCATTGTCCATTTGGAAGACCCATTTGCGAGCAAGCTTTAACTTCCTGACTGATGTCTTGAGATGTTGCTTCAATATATCCACATAATTTTCTTTCATCATGATGCCATCTATTTTGTGAAGTGCACCAGTCATTCCTGGTGCAAACCACCCCCACAACATGATGCTGCCACCCCCGTGCTTCATGTTTGGGATGGTGTTCTGCGGCTTGCAAGCCTACCCCCTTTTTCCTCCAAACGTAACAATGGTCATTATGGCCAAACATTTTTTTTTGTTTCGTCAGATCAGAGGACATTTCTCCAAAAAGTTTGATCTTTGTCCCCATGTGCAGTTGCAAACCGTATTCTAGCTTTTTTTAATGGCGGTTTTGGAGCAGTGGCTTCTTCCTTGCTGGTTATGTCAATATAGGACTCGTTTTACTGTGGATATAGATCATTTTGTACCTGTTTCCTCCAGCATCTTCACAAGGTCCTTTGCTGTTGTTCTGGATGGATTTGTACTTTTCGCACCGAAGTACGTTCATCTCTAGGAGACAGAACGAGTCTCCTTCCTGAGTGGTATGACGGCTGCTTGGTCCCATGGTGTTGATACTTGCGTACTATTGTTTGTACAGATGAACGTGGAAATTGCTCCCAAGGGTGAACCAGACTTGTGGAGGTCTACCATTTTTTCTGAGGTCTTGGCTGATTTCTTTTGATTTCACCGGATGTCATGCAAAGAGTTTGAAGGTAGGCCTTGAAATACATCCACAGGTACACCTCCAATTGACTCAAATGATGTCAATTAGCCTATCAGAAGCTTCTAAAGCCATGACTTAATTTTCTGTAATTTTCCAAGCTGTTTAAAGGCACAGTCAACTTAGTGTATGTAGACGTCTGACCCACTGGAATTGTGATACAGTGAATTACAAGTGAAATAATCTGTTTGTGAACATTTGTTGGAAAAATGACTTGTATCATTCACAAAGTAGATGTCCTAACTTACCTGCCAAAACTATAGTCTGTTAACAAGAAATGTGTGGAGTGGCTGAAAAACGAGTTTTAATGACTCCAACATAAGTTTATGTAAACTTCCGACTTCAACTGTATTTATTGTATTAGATTGTGTCCTTATGGGCCCTGGTCAAAAGTAAGGCACTATATAGGGAATAGGGTGCCATTTGTGAAGCAGGCAGAGTCATGGGCGCGAGCTCTGTTTTTTTCCACATGCCTGATTATAAATGCAACACACCATCAATATAGAGGTGTGATTTAGTGATGCTTTTGTGTTTGTGTGTGGGTTCTGACAGAGCTTTGCCCCCTGGTTTAATAACAGAAGTCCTGCTGCTGAGTCACCCATGCAGAGAGGCTGATTTATTTCAGGTCTAATTATGCAAAAACAAAATGGCTTCTTCCTTCCTATTGAAATAAAGTTTCCACTAGCCTTGAATCCAAACTGGATAGAGCGCAATAGATCAGTTTTGTTTCCAAGCTGGAATTCCACTCTAACTGGAGAAGAAGAGAGGAATTCTAGCCTGTAATCCAAACTGAATAGCAACATGGTTTCACTACATTCAGTTTGTATTTCAGGCTATAATTCCTCTTTGGAAGGAAGGTTTGGAAAGAGAAATTCCAGCCTGAAACCCTAACTAAATATTGTTCTGTTTCACAATATTCCGTTTGGATTCCAGGCTAGAATTCATCCTCCCCAATCAGTGGCAGGAAAGAGAGGGAGCCAGTTAGAGGGAGAGAATGAAGCTGCCTGCTTTCCTTGGCGGCCTTGGCAAGGTAATGGTCCGTGCTGTTTATTTACACCAGGAGGGAATCTGCTGAGGAGATGGCCGATTAGTCAGGCAACCATATTGTCATCTGCCTGCCTGAACCGGGCTGGCCAGGAGCAGGGAGAAACTCGTGGTTTTCTGGTGTGATGGAGAAAGGGGGTTGTGTGTGTTTCCAAGTGTTTGTATACAGCGTGTGTGTATTTGGTTTGTGTGTGTTAGTGGAATTAGTGGTAATGCTAGCCAGGAGTGGCAGTGGGTGCAGTAATCATGTCCTAGGAGCTGCTTCCACTTTCTGCCTCACTGGCTGCAAGATCAGCATGCAGCACTGCATGAACACAGCTTTAAGGGGGCATTAGTGCGTGTGTGTCTTGTAACCCATTGTGTTTGCGGAATCTGACCCCCGTGAGATCATTAACGTAACTGAAATCCTCATTTTTCAAAGCTCATTCTGTTTGATCATACCCAAATAATGTTGTTGACTCATCCTACTTGAAGTTGTGGCCAAAGCATATTAAAGAATAAAAAACCTCAGTAAATCCCTATCTCAAACACGTTTTTGCACAGTTTCAAAAAACGCTTGACATTTGCTTAGATAATGGCATCATCCTCTTTGGCAGAGACAGGCCCCTTTGTAATTGGTCCAGCAGCTTTCTCCAAATTCTCTGGTGGGGAGACATGGCCGTGCCCGAATACCAATACTAGCGTACAACATACTGCATCCTTAAACTGCATCCTATGTACTCATCGTTGCATGCTATTTAGCATGTACTGTTTCAGTAAAAAGTGTGCAGTATGCCACGGCCACAACACAGTAGCAGGTATGCAGGTGGGTTTTTCTCAATTCAACAGACATGCATCACATTAACCAGTCTGATAATATCTCATTTCCAATTTGATACATTTACCTATACTCAGGGGGGGGGGGCTCTTGGAGGGCTAGTGGCATGGCATTTGGGAGCTTGGGCTGGTGGCTGATATTTCGCTGGTTTCGGGTTCCCGTTTTTGACCTTGTGAGAGACCTGTCGACGTGCCCTTCAGCAGGGCGTTGACCCTGGTTGCGTCTGTGGGTCGTTCTGGATGGGAGTCTGTTAGATGACTGAATGTAATGTAAATGTTACGCAGCTTCAAAAAAGCACAAAAGAGAGTACAATGACCAAGGCGTGACATGATGAAGACCAAGAGAACAAGAAAGCCTATTCAATGAGAAGTTATTTTTCAAAGATGTAGCCTACGATTCAATACTTGTGATCGTTTTAAGGAGAACAAGAACTACTCAGCCTACATTTGAACACCACCTCAGAAGCTTCTCTATGTGGCAACTTCCCAATAAAGTAGCCGAGTTTTGTTGCTTGGCTACTTGAAGAGAACTAGCGCCTATCGCTCATAGTTCACCTCTTCCAATGCATTGTGGGAATAGTGTGCATCAAAAAAGTGTGCATCAAATTCCACTAGATTTAGAGACGAAATGAGTATAACATCCTGGCATTAAAATCATACCCCATTTTCTAAACTTCACATAACTATAAAACATTCTATTTCTACATATTGAGAACGTGTCATGTGTTATTGGTTCATTTTGGTATCACAAACCCCATATCAGATTATCAGCTGTTGCCAAAGCCCAAACTAGTATGAGATCCAGGCATTTAAAGTATACTTGATTTTTTTTTTAAATGTCACATACTATGAAACTTAATTTCTTTCACACTCAAATGGCCTACTATTTAGGACACACGTATGGGTATTTGAACACGGGCTCGGGAATGCACAACACACTCACAGCACACTCACAGCACACTCACCGCACACAAGCAAGCCAAGCAATCCTTAGCTGGTGTTAGCAAAAGAGACAAAGCATCTGCAACAACTGAAGTATCTCGCCAGTCACTTCTATTTCAAATGATGTGGTTTGTAGTTTCAAGTTGTATTAGTCGTATACACAGGATATACATGGTATATACACTGTCCAACGAAGTGCTTACTCACTTGTGCGGTTTGTAAGAGTTGTCCTGCTTGATGTTCGGAAGCCGTCAGCTAACGTTAGCCGACAAGAAAGCAAAGCCAAAGCCGATCCTCCGCACATCAACCATCTGGCCTTTCCTGTTTTATGTCAAGAGGAAACCGAGTTAGCTGTTGTTGACTGTAAAAGGTAGCAGCTGAGCTGCCAATAATTAGTTTTAGTTTTTTTAACCAATATACGCCCAAACCCCTGTTGTTTCTAACAGGCCAAGCAGGGGCACAGAAAAGCTGATTTTTAACGTCCTTAATCATTAAAAAAAAAAAATCTAGTTCATTCATCCATTTTGTGTATTTATTCAACCGTTATAGCGTTGATTATAATATCTCTGATCAATGTGATCTGCACATTGACTCGGCACCAGTACTCCTTATACAGTATATAGCCACATTATTGTTATTTCTTTGTTACTAATTCCTTTTTTATTTAGCCATTTTTTATATTGTTGGTTAAGTGTTTGTGAGTAAGCTTTTCACAGTAAAGTCTACACCTGTTGTATTTGGCGCACGTGACAAATAAAGTTGGATTTGAATCTTTGAAAGACGCCAAGTCATTATTTACTGTACTTTGAAGTATACTGAACAGAAATGTAGTGGGTGCGTGTTGGTGGCAGGAAGTCAGGCGCAGGAGAACAAAGAAATAACAAACTTGGCATAAACGGAGTCGTTTAATAAGTGCTGACCAAACTCCAAAAAAAACAAAATATATAAAATAACAAAAGTGGGTACAAAACCCGTCGAAGACCAACACAATCACATACAATCAAACAATCTCCGACAAGGACGTGAGGGGAAACGGAGGGTTAAATACACAACATGTAATCGATGGGATTGGAACCAGGTGTGAAGGAAGACGAGACAAAAGCAATGGGAAATGGATCAATGGCGGCTAGAAGGTGGGTGACGTCGACCACCGAACACCGCCCGAACAAGGAGAGACAAAAAAATATGAAACATGGAACAATTACAGTTCATATAAAGAAATCAGATCATTTAAATAAATCCATTAGGCCCTAATCTATGGATTTTACATGACTCGGAATAAAGATATGCATATTTTGATTCGAGATTTAAAAATGTAGGGGGCATTGATCAGAAAACAAGTCAGTATCTGGTGTGACCACCATTTGCCTCATGCAGCATGACACATCTCCTCTGCATTGATCAGGCTGTTGATTGTGGCCTGTGGAATGTTGTCCCACTCCTCTTCATAGGCAGTGTGAAGTTACTGGTTATTGGTCGAGAACTGTAATAGCTGTAGTACACGTTGATCCAGAGCATCCCAAACATGCTCAATAGGTGACATGTCTGGTGAGTGTGCAGGCCATGGAAGAACTGAGACATTTTCAGCTTCCAGGAATTGTGTACAGTTCCTTGAGACATGGGGCTGTGCTTTATCCGGCTGAAACATGAGGTGATCCTGACAGAAGAATGGCACAACAATGGGCCTCAGGGTCTCGTCATGTTATCTCTGTCCATTCCAATTGCCATCGATAAAATGCAATTGGGTTCGTTGTCTGTAGCTTATGCCTGTCCATACCAATAACCCCACCGCCACCATGGGGCACAATGCTAACATCAGCAAACCGCTCGCCCACACAACACCATACACGTGGTCTGCGGCTGTAAGGCCAGTTGGACGTACTGCCAAATTCTCTAAAAGGACGTTGGAGACGGCTTATGGTAGAGACATTAACATTACATTCTCTGGCAGCAACCCTGCAGTCAGCATGCCAATTGCATGCTCCCCCAACATCTGTGGCATTGTGTTGTGTGATAAAAATGCACATTTTAGAGTGGCCTTTTATTGTACCCAACACAAGGTGCACCTGTGTAATGATCATGCGGTTTAATCAGCTTATTGATATGCCACACCTGTTAGGTGGATGGAATACCTTGGCAATGGAGAAATGCTCACTAACAGGGAAGGAATCAAATTTGTGCACAACATTTGAGAGAAATAAAGATGACTTCGTCAACCATTTTGAAAAGAAGGTCGACGACATCCGATCCTCGTTTGCTAAGTCAAACGACACCGCTGGTTCTGCTCACACTGCCCTACCCTGTGCTCTGACCTCTTTCTCCTCTCTCCAGATGAAATCTCGCGTCTTGTGACGGCCGGCCGCCCAACAACCTGCCCGCTTGACCCTATCCCCTCCTCTCTTCTCCAGACCATTTCCGGAGACCTTCTCCCTTACCTCACCTCGCTCATCAACTCATCCCTGACCGCTGGCTACGTCCCTTCCGTCTTCAAGAGAGCGAGAGTTGCACCCTTCTGAAAAAACCTACACTCGATCCCTCCGATGTCAACAACTACAGACCAGTATCCCTTCTTTCTTTTCTCTCCAAAACTCTTGAACGTGCCGTCCTTGGCCAGCTCTCCCGCTATCTCTCTCAGAATGACCTTCTTGATCCAAATCAGTCAGGTTTCAAGACTAGTCATTCAACTGAGACTGCTCTTCTCTGTATCACGGAGGCGCTCCGCACTGCTAAAGCTAACTCTCTCTCCTCTGCTCTCATCCTTCTAGAC
This sequence comes from Oncorhynchus keta, assembly GCF_023373465.1. Taxonomy (NCBI): domain Eukaryota; kingdom Metazoa; phylum Chordata; class Actinopteri; order Salmoniformes; family Salmonidae; genus Oncorhynchus; species Oncorhynchus keta. Next base: position 2,703,721 of record NC_068436.1, on the reverse strand, counting down.
CTATCGGCTGCCTTCGATACTGTGAACCATCAGATCCTCCTCTCCACCCTCTCCGAGTTGGGCATCTCCGGCGCGGCCCACGTGATTGCGTCCTACCTGACAGGTCGCTCCTACCAGGTGGCGTGGCGAGAATCTGTCTCCTCACCACGCGCTCTCACCACTGGTGTCCCCAGGGCTCTGTTCTAGGCCCTCTCCTATTCTCGCTATACACCAAGTCACTTGGCTCTGTCATAACCTCACATGGTCTCTCCTATCATTGCTATGCAGACGACACACAATTAATCTTCCCTTTCCCCTTCTGATGACCAGGTGGCGAATCGCATCTCTGCATGTCTGGCAGACATATCAGTGTGGATGACGGATCACCACCTCAAGCTGAACCTCGGCAAGACGGAGCTGCTCTTCCTCCCGGGAAGGACTGCCCGTTCCATGATCTCGCCATCACGGTTGACAACTCCATTGTGTCCTCCTCCCAGAGCGCTAAGAACCTTGGCGTGATCCTGGACAACACCCTGTCGTTCTCAACTAACATCAAGGCGGTGGCCCGTTCCTGTAGGTTCATGCTCTACAACATCCGCAGAGTACGACCCTGCCTCACACAGGAAGCGGCGCAGGTCCTAATCCAGGCACTTGTCATCTCCCGTCTGGATTACTGCAACTCGCTGTTGGCTGGGCTCCCTGCCTGTGCCATTAAACCCCTACAACTCATCCAGAACGCCGCAGCCCGTCTGGTGTTCAACCTTCCCAAGTTCTCTCACGTCACCCCGCTCCTCCGCTCTCTCCACTGGCTTCCAGTTGAAGCTCGCATCCGCTACAAGACCATGGTGCTTGCCTACGGAGCTGTGAGGGGAACGGCACCTCAGTACCTCCAGGCTCTGATCAGGCCCTACACCCAAACAAGGGCACTGCGTTCATCCACCTCTGGCCTGCTCGCCTCCCTACCACTGAGGAAGTACAGTTCCCGCTCAGCCCAGTCAAAACTGTTCGCTGCTCTGGCCCCCAATGGTGGAACAAACTCCCTCACGACGCCAGGACAGCGGAGTCAATCACCACCTTCCGGAGACACCTGAAACCCCACCTCTTTACCTAGGATAGGATAAAGTAATCCTTCTCACCCCCTTAAAAGATTTAGATGCACTATTGTAAAGTGGCTGTTCCACTGGATGTCATAAGGTGAATGCACCACTTGTAAGTCGCTTCTGGATACATTGCAAGCCCAAATTAACATGGTCCCTTAGCTAGCTTTTTCGGCCAATTAACTTGGCTTTCCCAATGTATCCTAGCCCCCTTAAAGACAAGGAAGTGACCCCTGTGTGAATGTATCCCTTCCCTTCAACTCTATACATGCTGCCTGAATGTTGTAGTTAGGACCATTTACTGTTAATGGTGGAGAAAAAGGTGCCTGTACAAAACGGTGCCCGGGAGCGTTTTAAAAGTAAAGTAGCAAACGCACCAGTCTTTCATTACCCACCAGGAAACTTGTGGGCCGCTGCAATTTTCGCTGCATGACGTCCAGAACATATTACAGCTACTTCGTGTGCATTTACAAGTGGGACTGAAAAGCCTTTGTCCCGCTCCCTCTCTGTGCCTGTGCCTCAAATGGCACCCTATTCCCAAATGGTCCCGTGGGCACTGGTGTAAAGAAGTGCACTATTTAGTGAATAGGGTTACCTTAGTATATACTAGAGGTAGACTCATATGGCTTCTCAACAATAGAGGGCCCGGAAAGGACTTGCTAATTGCCCCTGCTATTTCGATGATTGGGTTGTTTTTCTGCTGTAGGAATGAGTACAGTGGATAAATGACATGCCATTAGTAAAGAAAATAGTGCACAACCATTTTATAAACTACTTCTGATGTACAAAACAAGACTATTTCTTAACCCTGCTTCTTAACACATTTTTCAGCTATTTTCCCTGTTTTTAAACTCACCGTGTTTCTGCGTGTGTGCATGTCTCAGTGCCCTGACTCGGCCTGCAAGCAGGACCTGCTGGCCTACCTGCAGAGAATCGCCCTGTACTGCCACCAGCTCAACATCTGTAGCAAGGTCAAGGCCGAGGTCCAGAACCTGGGAGGAGAGCTCATCGTCTCTGGGGTAAGTCTCACCACACAACACCCTAACATGGTACAGTCAAGGCTCTGGGTCTCCGTCAATAATTGTATTCAGGTGCATAAAGCATTGGTGAGCAGCAATGTTCTGTCTGTGGGCCTCATTCCTTTATCTCAATAGTTACAAGGGACCTTCCCTATGCTTCCTCCCTCCTCGTTTCATACAATTCCTCTCAAAGGGCATTGGAGGAGTTCTGAGAGAGAGCCTTGGATCCTCTCATTCAATGCACTTTGAGAGGAATATATTAAACAACAATGGAGGAAGCAAGGATTTGAACGCTAGTAACGTTTTCAGACAGCTCTAGTCTGTTCTCCATCAGCGCTTGTCTAAAAACACAGGACAGATGACGGCAGCGTTATGGTGGATGCTAACTACTGAACTGCTTAGACGCATGTCAGTTAGTTTCAACTTTAAATGGTGTTTTAAGCTGACGCTGAACAGGTGGAAATTAAATGCATGCCAAATCTCAAATCCACCCCACTATGCACTTGTGGGGTGAATCTCAATCATGTCACTTGGCATCCTTCCCGTGTCCACTTGTCTTGATCGAGAGGGGAAAGAAAGCTAGTTGATACTGTTGATTTACACCCCATTTCTAGGAAATGGTATGGCGTTTTGGAAAGGACTTTATCCTTAGGCTCTAGTATAAAATGCCGGCTGCCAAAAAGACCACCTTTCAGAGAGACTCAGAGTTTGATATTTTTTTTACCGCAATTACCCTATGATTTTACATAACATTATAACATTTCAAAATTATTACACAATAAATGTGGCAGTATATTGTCCAATGGCAGTAGAAACGTTAATGGATAATATTGTAGCAATCCTTGCCATACTGAGCCACGTTCTCACCAGTCAACCCTATTGGCGCGATGCGTAGGCTGTTTGTCGCCTTTCACGCCAGCAACCCGGGTTCGTTTCCTTGCCCTGCCATTTTGCTACAATATGCTAAAAGCTCAAATGATGCCAATCAATAGAGCAGTGATCAAATGTTATTGGATGTGTACACAATAATCTACATGGCCAAAGGTATGTGGACACCCCTTCAGAGCAGCGACCGTGGACCCTCTGCTGCTGTCTCCCTCTCTCCGCTGAGACTAATGTCGTGTTCAAAACAACTGAGAACTCGGAAATCTCCGACTTCCAACTTCAGTGCGTTCAAGGGAATTCTGGAGAAAAAAAAACGCGATCTGACTGGGAAAAATTATCCACCTCGGAATTCCAAGTTGGAAACTTGGAAAACTCTTTCTAGAGCTCTGACTTTCCGACCTGAAGATCACAAATGTCATGATTTGACCTCGTTTTTTTGAGGGGGGATTTCCTTCCTAGCTGTCTTGAATGCACCGTGACCATCAGAAGCATGTACCATCAGTCACGTAAAATTTAAAAAAGCAATTATTTGAAAATTAATTGAAAATTACCATCACAATAAGCAAAGCCAAGTGTCGGCTGGAGTGGTGTAAAGCTCGACGCCATTGGACACTCTGGAGCAGTGGAAACGCATTCGCGTCACCATCTGGCAGTCCAACAGCCGAATCTAGGTTTGGCGGATGCCAGGAGAACGCTACCTGCCTGAATGCATAGTGCCAACTGTAAAGTTTGGTGGTGGAGGAATAATGGTATGGGGCTGTTTTTCATGGTTTGGACCCCTTAGTTCCAGTGAAGGGAAATCTTAACGCTAACAGCATACAGTACAATGACATTCTAGACTATTCTGTGGTTCCAACTTTGTGGCAACAGTTTGGGGAAGGCCCTTTCCTGTTTCAGCATGACAATGCCCCCGTGCACAAAGTGAGGTCCATACAGAAATGATTTGTCAAGATCGGTGTGGAAGGATAACTCATCTCAACTCCATTGAACACCTTTGGGACGTGTTGGAATGCCGACTGCAAGCTTGGCCTAATAGCCCAACATCACTGCCCAACCTCACTAAAGCTCTTGTGGCTGAATGGAAGTCCCTGCAACAATGTTTCAACATCTAGTGGAAAGACTTCCTAGCAGCAAAGGGGCAACCAACTTCCTGTGATTTTGGAATGAGATGTTCAACGAGGAGGTGTCCACGTACTTTTGGTCATGTAGTGTATTTTCGCGCACGTCCCTCCATTAAACACTCTCACTGAATTCTCGGAATTGTTCAATTCAGGAATTGTAAAAATGTCCACAATCATCTGTTGAAATAGACCTCCTATTCTGATTGGCATATTATGGCGAGAAACACTCAGGTCCTCGAGTAACACTCCTCTCGATCGTTGTTTGGCAAAACTGTCATTCTCTCTTTCCCTTCGCGGTGCCAACCCCAACCCAGGGAGTCCTCAACACAACTGACAATTAAGCGTTGAAAAACATGGCCCTCGCTATACGACACCTACTTTTTTTCCCCCCAGACACTTCTTAATTAGCAGTTGGTGGAGGTCAGGTGTACCTCTCTTCTCTCCCTGCGTTTTGTTTGGCTGACATTTAGAGGCTGCGGCTGGCCCCCCCAACACCCTTGCCCCCCCACCCCGAGAAGGGAGTCAACCGCTAGAATTAATTGGCTCCGAACTCCAGCTGGTCACTATAAAAAGGTTAGCAGCACGGTGGGTGCCCCTGATACCCCGAATTATGCTTGAAATACCAAGTAATATGCAGCCATTTAATCCCGACAAGATGAGCTGAAACTCTATGGGCACTACGTCTGAAATGGCACCCTATTTTGACCAGCACAAAATGTGTTCACTATCACAGGCTCTGGTCGAAAGCAGTGCGCTATATAGGGAACCACATAACCATGTTCTGTTGGACACCCGCTTTCTCTTAATGAGCCTGTCATATCAGAGATGTGTTGGAGGCACAGCGGTCACTCTGACCCTGTCCAGCTACTCAGGGCTCTGATAAGACGAGTGAGGGACCTGCTATCGCCCTGCGGGGGAGACCAGAGACAGAGATCTCACCTCTGTACTGTAAGAACCGCTGGCTTGATAAAGCCTTCTTCAGTGAGAGCTCTTTGCCGCAGGCAGTCCTTGTTATCTTGCAGCGTGACATGGGATGTCTGAAAGACTCTGAAGAAAGGGGTGCATCTCAATACCCTTTCATTGAAGAAATAACAGGTCTCCAATTGGTTGGTTAGTATTAATGCTTACACCTGCCCAATAGATATGCTTCATTGAAGTCCTGAAAGAAATCCAATTGGTTGGATTATTGCTTATTGCTCACCTATCCAATCACTTAGAGCTTCCTTTTCCCCTCTCCTTCTTCCCACCTCTCCCTCCCCTCTCCTTCTTCCCACCTCTCCCTCCCCTCTCCTTCTTTCCACCTCTCCCTCCCCTCTCTTTCTTCTCACCTCTCCCCCTCCTCTCCTCCCTTCCTCCCCTCATGGGGTCTGCAGAATGTTGCATGTGCAGTTGATGATGCAGGTTTGCGGTTGACCTGACCATGGCTTCCATTGCAGGTGTTATATATGTGATGGTTTTTCACATGTCCATTTTAATGTATTAAGCTGACCGAGTAAAAGCAGTTCCTATGTAACTACAATGTTGTTACCACAGTAGTGAAATAGGTGTATCCGTGCAACGTAAGATATGGTGTTGGTACAAGGATCTTAACTTCTAAGTTGTCCTCTGTCTCTCTCCGTAGCTGGACAGCGCCACCTCCCTCATCCAGGCGGCCAAGAACTTGATGAACGCTGTGGTGCTCACAGTCAAAGCCAGCTACGTGGCGTCCACCAAGTACGCCAAGGTGTACGGCGCCGCCGCCGTCAACTCGCCTGTGGTCAGCTGGCGCATGAAGGCGCCCGAGAAGAAGCCCTTGGTGAAGCGGGAGAAGCCCGAGGAGTGCCAGACCCGCGTTCGACGGGGCTCGCAGAAGAAGCACATCTCGCCCGTCCAGGCCCTCAGCGAGTTCAAGGCCATGGACTCCTTCTAAAGATGTCCGCCGCCACGACGGATGTCACTGGAACCAAGAAAAACAACACCGACAACGAGAAGTTTAAGAAAACTCCCCTTCTTTCTTTGTGTTAATTTGTTTCTTTTGGTGAGATGAGAGTTGTGCTGATAATAACACCGCCTCCTTTCTTCCTTTTGAGCGAAGGGTCGATGAAAAAAAACCTACCCGGAGGACTTTGCTATCCCGCCACCTGTTCTGAACTACAGCTCCCATGAACACTTTGGGGCTTCTCGGCCAATGGGGAGCCAGCGTGCTCCCACCCATATTTATGACTATTATTACTACTGTAGCTTAACCGTGTGAGAGCCAAATGTGTGACACTTAAAACAAGAACTTACTTAAAAAAAAACGGGAGATAAAAAGTTAAAAAGAAAACATAGCAGAAGAAGGGCACCTAAATGACCGTCAATATTATTGCTATATCATTACTATTGTGGTATTGACCGGCTGCTCGTACACACATTAACTGTCTGAATGGAAACGATGAATGGCGCAGTAGTGAAATCACTGTTACAAGAGGATTGATCCATCACGGCTGATAAACTTTGGGCGGCATTTTCGTGGTGCAAAAAGAGCGCAGGTTTGTGCAAAAATGACTGTAAAACCTCGAAATAATCAGGCAGGGAGATGTAATTATTTCTTCGACAATGTGCATTATAAGGAGACGATTGAACGAGAGGTTAGTTTACTGAGTAATGCATGTGCAGACCTGATGAAACGTTTCAACTGAAATCACACTGCCTGACTATGAAGAGGTTTATAGTATTACCCCCACAGATCTGTGCTTTTGATAATATTCCCCTCCTAACTTAATCTTGTATGTTGTCCACGGTTTGAACGTTACCTTACCTGTAGAGCTAGGAATAACTTATATTTAAGGTAACTGAAAGTGTTTGGCATCCAAGTCATTTGTTTCCTTGTTCCTTCCCGACCCATAACGGCGTTCCTGAACGATGCACACACTTTATGGTCCTATGGTATTGCCTTTAAAAAAAAAATTAAAATTCTCATGATGATATCACTAACTATATCGCAGCCTGATTGGATTATTGTGTAGAGTCTAATAGTAGACACGGAGAGGTATGACTAGTTGTGGTTTGCTCAGAGAACATAAGGCTGCGTTTAGACAGGCAGCCCGATTCTGATATATATTTTTTTACTGATTTGTCTTTTAATCAGTTCAGCTATCAAAAAGATCTGATGTGAAAGATCTGATGTGATTAGTCAAAAGTGAAATTAGTGGAAAGATTATCAGAATTGGTGTGCCTGACTAAATGAAGCACGAGAGTCCTACATACATACATATACAGGTAATTGCCAAAATAATGGAAATGTGAGTAAATGAAGCATAATGACGTATATTAAAAGCAGATGCTTCCACACAGGTGTAGTTATTGAGTTAATTAAGCAATTAACATCCCAGCATGCTTAGGCTCATGTATAAAAATGCTGGGCAGGCCATTATTTGGGCTACCTACCATGGCCCCCATAGAATGACAATACCATCCACACAGCATGAATGGCCATGGAATGGTTTGATGAGCATGAAAACGATGTAAACCATATGCCACGGCCGTCTGTCACCAGATCTCCACCCAATTGAACACTTATGGGAGATTCTGGAGTGGAGACAGCATTTTCCACCACCATCAACAAAACAGGAAATGATGGATTTGGGTTGCATCCCTCCAATATAGTTCCAGACACAGAATCTATGCTTAGGCACATTGAAACTGCTCTGGCTCGTGTTGGCCCACTGCCCTATTAACACACTTTGTGTTGGCATTTCCTTTCTACTGGCAGTTACCTGTACATACATACAAACAAGTACCTTTATATTCACTGTTCTCTAATAAACCCCTCAACTTGACGGACCACCCTCCACGCCTGTTTCTTCATCACTCACAAGCGCCTATATTTTTTTATAACAACAGATATTATAATTATACGGTGGGTATTCAATTCAATTTCAGATCATGGCTTTCCAGAATGTGATTGATTTGCACACTAGTGGAAACCTATTATCTGCAATTGCCTGAATACCAGTCTATTTCTGATTTTTACCCACCGTAGAATGTCAGACGTTTCCTGGTTCCTTAGAGGGGCTAATACAAATGTATCTACAGTGGGGCAAAAAAGTATTTAGTCAGCCACCAGTTCTCCCTCTTAAAAAGAGGAGAGAGGCCTGTAATTTTCATCATAGGTCCACTTCAACTATGACATACAAAATGAGAAGAAAAAAAATCCAGAAAATCACATTGTAGGATTTTGAATTAATTTATTTGCAAATGATGGTGGAAAATAAGTATTTGGTAACCTACAAACAAGCAAGATTTCTGGCTCTCACAGACCTGTAACTTCTTCTTTAAGGGGCTCCTCTGTCCTCCACTCGTTACCTGTATTAATGGCACCTGTTTGAACTTGTTATCAGTATAAAAGACACCTGTCCACAACCTCAAACAGTCACACTCCAAACTGCACTATGGCCAAGACCAAAGAGCTGTCAAAGGACACCAGAAACAAAATTGTAGACCTGCACCAGGCTGGGAAGACTGAATCTGCAATAGGTAAGCAGCTTGGTTTGAAGAAATCAACTGTGGGAGCAATTATTAGGAAATGGAAGACATACAAGACCACTGTTAATCTCCCTCGATCTGGGGCTCCACGCAAGATCTCACCCCGTGGGTTCAAAATGATCACAAGAACGGTGACCTAGTGAATAACCTGCAGAGAGCTGGGACCAAAGTAACAAAGCCTACCATCAGCAAGGGTATTGAAGATGAAACGTGGCTGGGTCTTTCAGCATGACAATGATCCCAAACACACCGCCCGGGTAACGAAGGAGTGGCTTTGTAAGAAGCATTTCAAGGTCCTAGAGTGGCCTAGCCAGTCTCCAGATCTCAACCCCATAGAAAATCTTTGGAGGGAGTTGAAAGTCCGTGTTGCCCAGCAACAGCCCCAAAACATCACTGCTCTAGAGGAGATCTGCATGGAGGAATGGGAGAACTTGCACAATTGGTGGCTGACTAAATACTTTTTTGCCCCACTGCATGCCAGGCAGTACACTATTTACCTTTGTAAGAGTTCAGATATTCATATTGCCTATTCAACTTTGTACCTGAAACTGAAAGAGGACCAGAAATCACAAATACCGACACTCACCATATCATTTCCCAGGATGGCCATGTCACAATTCTCCAGCCTTTTCCCAAAGAGTGCACATCGTGGATTTAACATGATAGGAAGTGTGCAAGTGCACATTTTGGGAGCTGGGTGGAAAATGTGGACGAAGCTTTATGAACAGGCGAGAAGTTAAGAAAATCCAAATGAGATTCTCCCCAATGTTCACAATGTGTAAGCCCTGTGTCAGAAACATTCAGACAGTGTACTGCAGACCGACATGGATTTGAAAAGAACAGAGTGGTGGAGGGAATATGGTGGAATACTCTGTATGATGCCAATAACACATAAGCTTCATGTAGCTCACCGCAACAAGCAAACAGACAGGGTAGTGCCGAATAAATCAAATCAAATCAAATGTATTTGTCAAATACACTTGGTTAGCAGATGTTAATGCGAGAGTAGCGAAATGCTTGTGCTTCTAGTTCCGACAAAGCAGTAATAACCAACGAGTAATCTAACCTAACAATTCTAAAACTACTACCTTATACACACAAGTGTAAAGGGATAAAGAATATGTACATAAAGACCCAGACCCTAAGCTCTGCTGTGTGAAGGCATCGGAGTCCATATCGAACAGATGAGCTCTCGTCAATTGCCATTAGAGAGGGAGAGAGGGAGAGGGAGCAGTGAAGAGACAGTAGGAGAGGGAGGGAGATAGGGAAGGAGAGAGGGAGGGAGACAGGGAAGGAGAGAGGGAGAGGGAGAGAGAGAGGGAAGGAGAGAGGTAAGGAGAGAGGGAGGGAGAGAGGGAAGGAGAGAGGGAAGGAGAGAGGGAGGGAGAGAGGGAAGGAGAGAGGGAAGGAGAGAGAGGAGGGAGAGAGGGAGCAGTGAAGGGACAGTAGGAGAGGGAGGGAGAGAGGGAAGGAGAGAGGGAAGGAGAGAGGGAGAGGGAGGGGAGAGAGGGAAGGAGAGAGGGAAGGAGAGAGGGAGGAGAGAGGAGCAGTGAAGGGACAGTAGGAGAGGGAGGGAGAGAGGGAGAGGGAGGGAGAGAGGGAAGGAGAGAGGAAGGAGAGAGTGAAAGAGATAGGGAGCATTGAAGAGACAGTAGGAGAGGGAGGGAGATAGGGAAGGAGAGAGGGAGCAGTGAAGGGACAGTAGGAGAGGGAGGGAGAGAGGAAGGAGAGAGGGAAGGAGAGAGGGAGAGGGAGGGAGAGAGGGAAGGAGAGAGGGGAAGGAGAGAGTGAAAGAGATAGGGAGCATTGAAGAGACAGTAGGAGAGGGAGGGAGATAGGGTAGGAGAGCGGGAGAGGGAGCAGTGAAGGGACAGTAGGAGAGGGAGGGAGAGAGGGAGGAGAGAGGGGAAGGAGAGAGGGAAGGAGAGCGGGAGAGGGAGCAGTGAAGAGACAGTAGGAGAGGGAGGGAGATAGGGTAGGAGAGAGGGAAGGAGAGCGGGAGAGGGAGCAGTGAAGGGACAGTAGGAGAGGGAGGGAGATAGGGTAGGAGAGCGGGAGAGGGAGCAGTGAAGAGACAGTAGGAGAGGGAGGGAGAGAGGGAAGGAGAGAGGGAAGGAGAGGGGAGAGGGAGCAGTGAAGAGACAGTAGGAGAGGGAGGGAGATAGGGTAGGAGAGAGGGAAGGAGAGCAGGAGAGGGAGCAGTGAAGAGACAGTAGGAGAGGGAGGGAGAGAGGGAAGGAGAGAGGGAAGGAAAGCGGGAGAGGGAGCAGTGAAGAGACAGTAGGAGAGGGGAGGGAGAGAGGGAAGGAGAGAGAAGGAGAGAGGGAAGGAGAGAGGGAGGGAGAGAGGGAGCAGTGAAGGGACAGTAGGAGAGGGAGGGAGAGAGGGGGAAGGAGAGAGGGAAGGAAAGCGGGAGAGGGAGCAGTGAAGAGACAGTAGGAGAGGGAGGGAGATAGGGTAGGAGAGAGGGAAGGAGAGGGAGAGGGAGCAGTGAAGAGACAGTAGGAGAGGGAGGGAGAGAGGGAAGGGGAGAGGGAAGGAAAGCGGGAGAGGGAGCAGTGAAGGGACAGTAGGAGAGGGAGGGAGAGAGGGAAGGAGAGAGGGAAGGAAAGAGAGGGAGCAGTGAAGAGACAGTAGGAGAGGGAGGGAGATAGGGTAGGAGAGGGAGAGCGGGAGAGGGAGCAGTGAAGGGACAGTAGGAGAGGGAGGGAGAGAGGGAAGGAGAGGAGGGAAGGAGAGAGGGAGGAGAGAGGGAGCAGTGAAGGGACAGTAGGAGAGGGAGGGAGAGAGGGAAGGAGAGGGAGCATTGAAGAGACAGTAGGTGAGGAGGGAGATAGGGTAGGAGAGAGGGAAGGAGAGACGGAAGGAGAGAGGGAAGGAGATAGGGAGGGAGAGAGGGAAGGAGAGAGGGAAGGAGAGAGGGAGCAGTGAAGAGACAGTAGGAGAGGGAGGGAGATAGGGTAGGAGAGAGGGGAAGGAGAGCGGGAGAGGGAGCAGTGAAGGGACAGTAGGAGAGGGAGGGAGAGAGGGAAGGAGAGAGGGAAGGAGAGAGGGAAGGAGAGAGGGAAGGGGAGAGGGAGCATTGAAGAGACAGTAGGAGAGGGAGGGAGATAGGGTAGGAGAGAGGGAAGGAGAGCGGGAGAGGGAGCAGTGAAGGGACAGTAGGAGAGGGAGGGAGAGAGGGAGAGAGGGAAGGAGAGAGGGAAGGAGAGAGGGAGGGAGAGAGGGAGCAGTGAAGGGACAGTAGGAGAGGGAGGGAGAGAGGGAAGAAGAGAGGGAAAGAGAGAGGGAGCATTGAAGAGACAGTAGGTGAGGGAGGGAGATAGGGTAGGAGAGAGGGAAGGAGAGACGGAAGGAGAGAGGGAAGGAGATAGGGAGGGAGAGAGGGAAGGAGAGAGGGAGCAGTGATGGGACAGTAGGAGAGGGAGGGAGAGAGGGACTGTTCTGTAGTAAACAAACCCCCACTAGTCAGCAGCTCAACAATCAGAAGGGGAAGACACCTTCAGCACTGCTGTATGGCCCTGGAAACCAGCGCAAGATTTGGATACAAGAGCTGAGCATGCTAAAGCATGGTCCAACATAATGCTGCGACATATGCCACCAGACCTGGGTTTCAAATACTTGAAGAATCATTTGAAATACTTTCTCTGTGCCTGTTTGAGCTTGTCCATCTTATGTTAACCAATGGAAAAGTCCCAACACTGCAAATCTCACCCAAACAGACTCTAGAAAAAGCTCAATGTATTTCAAAGATTCTTCAAGTAGTTCACACTCTCATCACCGTACTGAGCCGCGCTGTCCTGCGCCAGCCTGGTTACGCACAGCAGAGTAGTGCAGTTTTAAAGCGAATTTCCTGTAATTCAATCTATTTTCCTTTGTGTTCATGTACTCTCTGGGGAGTGGGGGGCCCACACTACGCCAGCGGCTACACATCCATCCACCATAGTTGCTGGAACCGTGCCAGAAAGGATGTGAAAATTAACGATCCGAGCCAACACAGTACAGTTCGTTCAGGTCTGCACGACAGTCCACCTATTGCATCAGAGAACCTTGAGAGTTCTATAGACATCAGAACAGTTCTCTCTGTAATGTATTTACGACTTGAACGTGGCTCAGGGCCATGCCAAGGGAAATCAAGGCCTTAAAGGCAATAAAGCGAAATGTTCTGAACGTAACAGAAAGGATGCCTTCCAAACGGCCCCCTATTCCCTATAAAGGGTGCTACCTTTGACCAGAGCCCTACGGAAACCACTTGGAACACAGACAGATTAACACCCTGAATTGCACACTGTATACGTAAGATCGAAGGTTATAGCTTTTCTATTCAGCATTGAGATCCATTGTTCTTCAAATTCAGAATGAGCCGTTTAGATATGCGTTATGCTCTTGATGTCGTACTTGCTTTACGTGCACGAACGCACGCGCACACACCTTGTCCGTCTGATACAAGGGTTTGATGGAGATCCTCCGTCCTTTCATCGCTGCTCAGAATCCCTCTCTGTTGGATAGGAAACACACGTTGAACAATGATCAATGCCATCCACTCGAACGGGGGGCGCTTTCCAATCATAACGCATTGACAGGCTTAATCGCCCGCCACTCCACACCATTACACATTAGAAACAGGGTTAAAAAATGATGTTTTTTTTACCCAATAAAGCCCACGGCAGAGAAATAGACCATTACTTTACATTCAATTGGCACAGTCGGATATCGTTACTTTACATTAGATGGGCACAGCCATGTGTGGTGTCGGTAATGGATGAACAGAACATGCATGCTGTTACCAATGAATAGCTATTAGCTATTATCAATGAATAGCTGTTATCAATGGATCATAAGATGGCCATTTCAAGTCAATGGCAGCTGCTACCAATAGACCAACCGCTCTCCCACCCTGCATTTAAAGGCCAGTGTGAGGTGTCGTGCAGTACAGTGTGGACCGTTCTCTAAGTCATTCCTTTAAAGGGGCAATCCGAGATTCGAAAAATCTAATACAAGTGGCCACCCTGACACTTTTTGGGAGGTCAACAGCAAGGATGGGGCAGGAGAAATGTAACCACTCTGAAACTCACAGAAAGAGCTATAGATGCAAGGACCATCATTTTGAAGCTACGGTACACAATGTATCACAGGGGTCATTATACAATGTCTACATCATCATTCATTTAAACGTGCAGCCATGGATGTACCAATCCCAGATTGTCCCTTAAAGAGAACAGCGTCTAATATAAGAGGAGTGAGTCCCTTGAAAAGCAAAAGCTCTCGACAGACATCCCCAGCAGTCTTAAAGTAGTATTAAAAAGCCTGCAGTGTTGCTCGGATCTAATTAAACAAATATGGCCTCCCCTGCTTCCAACACAAAAAGAGGAAGAGAAGGAGACTTCAAATGAATTATTGTCCCCCGTGGGTATGTCTATACAGCTAACAGACACTATATTATGAGACTTCATGATGGTTTGTGGCCACTAGTCCCTTTAGTGAGAACGAGTGGTTTCCCAGCCCGTACTTGCATGGGTAGCCCTCAACGTCACTAGTGTACATCTCAATGATGTGAAGTGGAGACAACGAAAGGAAACCACTTGAGTCTATTGAGATGCCCCTTACCCAGGTCAGTTGGCTCTAAACATACCTTGGTTCAATAGTATTTGATTTTTTTTTTAAGATAGACTTTTGATTTAATCCATTTCCTAGTCCATAAAGAGCAAACTCCACCCAACTGGCACTCCAGGCAGGCAAAATCAACATTTTAAAAGTATTTGCAAAAAAATAGATACTCTTGGAACCGAGGTCTGACTGCAGAAATGCCACACTGCCTAACCCCGGCCCTTATCCGGAAGATGGTGGTAAACAAACAGATTTTAATGATACATTACACCAGATGGCAACTTAATGAGACAAAGCTGTCACCGTTTAAACGACTCAGAGCGAGAGAAAGAGAGGGAGGAGAGGAAGGAGGGACAGAGGGATTGGAGGGGGAGGATCATAAATGCCATTAAAAATTTGAACAAGGTCATAATAAAGTTAGAGACGGTCCCCAAAAAGACTGGACTGAAGAGAAACGTCCCTGATTTATTAATGTCTGTAATGAAATGGAGAGAAAGAGAAGGAAGAGTGAGAGAGGGGGAACAAATAAAAGAGGGGAGAGAGAGAGACGAAGGGAGACAGCGAGAGAATGAGAGAAAGAGGGGGAAGGAGGGGAAGAGAGCGAGAGAGTCAGAACCTGAGCCAATGAGGAGCAGGTCCTATCCCACACCTGGGAAATGGAGGACTCTGTCTGATCGAGCCCTTAACTTAACACTATTAAGTAAACACAATTAAGTTTTTAGGGAGAGTGAACGATGTTACTGGGTCTCAGCTGCCAAAGTCCAGATCTTTGTCTCAAAAGGCACCAAATTTGAATAGGGCTTTGGTCAAAAGTAGAGCATAACATAGGTACAAAAGGGGTGCGTCCCAAATGCCACATTATTCCCTGTCAGACCATCCATGAGGGATGTTTTCTTTTGAGGTTAAAATGTGGTTGAGCATTGGTGCTTTTTATGAAGTCTCCTCCTGTAGCCTCTTGCAGTTTATCGTACTACACAATAAGCCACGAGCAGAATTGAACCAGAGGGGCTACTGTGCATAAATTCCAAAAAACATAATGAGTATTGTGCACACACACAAAATACCAGTTTGTCCATCCTGGAGCCATCCTCTGCGGTCTTCTTGGTGGGGTCGATGACATCAGAGGAGTTCTTTTCAGGGGCTCTTTGCCTCTGGCGGGGAACACAGGGAAAGGGCTGTAAGTATTAGTAGTCTTGCAAAAACTGGAAAAAGATAGTGCCCCCAAAAAAACTCCCAAAACATGGGCCGCCACAACTACACTTGAATTGACTGAGAGTCATTTTCAAAACATTTTCACATCAAACATAATGAGCATGATATTGATTAAATGACTGTAGGGAGGGCCTCCCGAGTAGCGCAGCAGTCTAAGGCACTGCACCGCAGTGCTAGAGGCATAACTACAGACCGAGTTCGATCTTGGACTGTGTCACAACCGGCCGTGATCGGGAGTCCCGTAGGGCGGAGCACAATTGGCCCAGCGTTGTTGAGATTAGGGGAGGGTTTGGCCATGGGGGCTTTACCTGGCTCATTGCGCTCTAGCGACTCCTTGTGGTGGGCCGGGCGCCTGCAGGCTGACCTCGGTCACCAGTTGAACAGTGTTTCCTCCGACACATTGGTGCGCCTGGCTTCCGTGTTAGGCGGGCGGGTGTTAAGAAGCGCGGTTTGGCGTGTCATGTTTCAGAGGACGCATGACTTGACCTTCACCTCCCGAGCCCATTGGGGAGTTGCAGCGATGAGACAAGATCGAAATTGGGGAGAAAAAGCAATGACTACATGCTCTCTGTCATCTATCCAGACACAAAACTATGTGTGGGCGATGATTGCTACAGAGATTTTAGATTTGATCTAGATCTCTTTTAGTCCTCATTTGGATTTATCTTCCAAGTGTCCTTAAACATTCATATACAATGTATTTTATTATATAATATGAACACATTTTAAAAAATAAAATAGAATTCGAACACATTTTCAAATATAACACACTGTTACAAACAGACAAAATACACTAACATACTGACCAGATAAATACTCACTTTAAAAAGATATATTGATTCTTCATCGACCATAGTCCAGCACAACTTTCCTATGTATTATATTTAAATGGTTTTAAAGTATTGTTTAAATGTACATATTGAAAGAGAGTACATGTCATTTTCAATAAACACTCGAAACGTGGGCCGCAACTACGTACCGTGCATTCGGAAAGGACTCTCCGTTTTCGCTTTGTCATTATGGGGTTTTGTGTATAGATTGATGAGGGGAAAAAAAAAAATGTAATCCTCAATGTGGAAATAGTCAAGGGGTCTGAATACTTTCCGAATGCACTGTATTTTATCATCAATTCATGGTGCTCCATCATAAAAAGAGCATTACACAATACCAGTGACATGCAGTCAGGTTAGACAGGGGAAGCAGCGCTTACCCAGTGATAATCAAATGACAAGAAGCTGTCATGAAATACAAATTAAATAAAAAAATCGGCATTCATTTTTGTTATCTCATGTTTTATATCATTATGGTGGTTTTTATGGTCAAGATGTCAAATAAAATGCTACAACTGAGTCAAAAGGTCAGGGGTCAGAGTATTCATGCCTTCCTTTCTTTTGGAATCCAATTCAAATCCTTTACTGACTCCAGTCTGTTAAAGTGATAGGGGTGATAGGGGAAAATGTTGATTTCAGCCTAAATAGACATACCCGAATGTAATTATTTTTCATGAGATGGTCATAAACAATAACTGGTAATGTTTCATAGTTTTAGAAAGGTCTTGAACTCACCTTTCTGGTGAAAATAGTTATAAATTGCTGAGGTCCCTTTTGCACTTTTGAGGACAAAAGCTCGAGTACATAGTAGGGCTTGAAATGATTGAAATGCGTTCTAAATATAGTAACAATCAAATTATAAATTACTTACTATAAGATTTCACATTTCTTGTAACTGTAAAATAAATATGATCATACTTGGTGACAATACAATATTGGCACTATTGCATTACAGCTGTCGACAGAGAATTTTCTCCTAAACGGGGCACAGAGACGCCATTCAAATGTGTCCAGACTCATTACAACTTCAGCTTTAAGCACAAAGTGGTCTTCTTTCAATTCTATGAAATTATTTAGTTTTTTTTTTTTTCATGTTGAGAGCTTTAAATCCTGCTGAGAATATCCCAGCGAGATGACCACAATGTCTGCACTCGCTGGGCTCCCAAGCTGGGCTCGCTCTCTCAGAGGACGAGATAATCGATTCTTTGTCTGGATCGGAGAGAAAATGTGACACGGTCACTCCCTGTGCAAATGTGGGGTCTGAAACTTGACACTTCATGTCAACTCTGCTTAGAGAAACTGAGAACAGACAGTTGTTCACAGAGCACTTTGTACACCAAAATGTCAGTCGGAACTGCTCCAGAACTGCTCAAAGTCCCCCTGAACAGGGGACTTAACATCTATTAAGGAACAGGGTAAGCATCACTGCTTTGCCTTGCTTGTACCTTAACTTCTTGCGTCGAGCCATCCCGGATCCGGGATCGTGACTACAGCCTCAAGCTATAGTCACTATTCATGAAAATCGCAAATGAAATGAAATCAATATGCTAGCTCTCAAGCTTAGCCTTTTGTTAACAACACTGTCATCTCAGATTTTCAAAATATGCTTCTCAACCATAGCAAAACAAGCATTTGTGTAACAGTATTGATAGCTAGCGTAGCATTTAGCGTAGCATTTAGCATTAGCATTCAGCAGGCAACATTTTCACAAAAAACAGAAAAGCATTCAAATAAAATCATTTACCTTTGAAGAACTTTGGATGTTTTCAATGAGGAGACTCTCAGTTAGATAGCAAATGTTCAGTTTTTCCTGAAAGATTATTTGTTTAGGACAAATCGCTCCGTTTTCTGCGTCACGTTTAGCTACGAAAAAAACCTGTATCCAGGATTGTGTAAATCTATCCGCAAGCTCATTAGCATAACACAACATTAACTATTCATGAAAATCGCAAATGAAATTAAATATTTCTATTTGCTCTCAAGCTTAGCCTTCTGTTAACAACACTATCATCTCAGATTTTCAAAATAGGCTTTTGAACCATAGCTAAACAAGCATTTGTGTAACAGTATTGATAGCCTAGCATAGGATTATGCCTGGCATTCAGCATGCAACATTTTCACAAAAACCAGAAAGGCATTCAAATAAAATAATTTACCTTTGAAGAACTTCAGATGTTTTCAATGAGGAGACTCTCAGTTAGATAGCAAATGTTCAGTTTTTACAAAAAGATTACTTGTGTTGACAAATGGCTCCGTTTTCTTCATCACAGTTGGGTAAGAAAAAAAACGAAGATTAAGTCATTAAAACGTGAACTTTTTTCCAAATTAACGCCATAATATCGACAGAAACATGGCAAACCGATGTTTAGAATCAATCCTCAAGGTGTTTTTCACATATCTATCGACAATAAATCCTTCGTGGCAGTTGACTTTCTCTTCTGAAGAAATGGAAAGCGCATGGACCTAGAGATTACGCAATAATTTCGACACAGGACACCGGGCGCACACCTGATAAATGTAGTCTCTTATGGTCAATCTTCCAATGATATGCCTACAAATACGTCACAATGCTGCAGACACCTTGGAGAAACGACAGAAAGGGCAGGCTCATTCCTGACGCATTCACAGCCATATAAGGAGACATTGGAACACAGCGCCTTCAGAATCTGGGGCATTTCCTGTATTTCCTCTTGGTTTCGCCTGTAGCATTAGTTCTGGGGCACTCACAGATAATATCTTTGCAGTTTTGGAAACGTCAGAGTTTTTCTTTCCAAAGCTGTCAATTACATGCGTAGTCGAGCATCTTTTCGTGACAAAATATCTTGTTTAAAACGGGAACGTTTTTTATCCAAAAATTAAAAGAGCGCCCCCTATCTCGAAGAAGTTAAACTGATTTCATATTTTGCGCATGCGTATTGCCTACACGTTGTTTGGGTAATTCCGGGGGTATGGGTGCACATTTGGGTGGCTCTACATAATTTGGTTCTCGTGTCTCCCTCTCCTAGCTGTCGGGCAGGTTAACAGTGAGTACTTGAGTGTCCACTTGTCTGAAACGTCATTACCAATTAATCCTTTTTACTCAGACTTTCACACATCTTGAACATTTACTTTTGCTTTGTTGATGTAGTGGGAACGGGCTTCTCCCGCCTTGGCCTCTACACGGATGAGGCTAACTGTACTACAACCATTGTGTATTCTGGTTGCCCTACTGTGGTGCATGCAGAACAAAATACTGGACATGGGATTCTCTGCTGTGACTCCTACAATGCTGTCACCGAGAGGGAAGGACAGACGAAGTGAAGGTAGTGAATGTGCATTTTGCTTTGCAATTTGCAGGTTAGGTTATTGTTGAATCATGAGAATATCCCTCCCTTTGAATGACTTTGATTTATCAGGCTCAAATTTTGTTTTGAACTTTTGAGAAATTTGATTGTTGATGTGGTATTTTCGCTAGAACCGTATTTATTAAACATACACCGTGCTAATATTGAGTTCCAATTTGGGTTCCATGTAGAACCCTCTGTGGAAAAGGTTCTAAATGGAACTGGGGAAAAAACAGTTCTACTTGGAACCAAAAGGGTTCTACCTGGAACCAAAAATGGTTCTTCAAAGGGTTCTCCTATCGGGACAGCTGAAGAACCAATTTAGGTTCTTGATAGCACCTATTTTATAAGCATGTACCCCGTTCCAAGGCACTTAAATCTGTTGTCCTGCCCATTCACCCTATGAATGGAACACATACACAATGTCTCAATTGACTCAAGGCTTAACCAATCCATCTTTTAGGTATCTCCTCCCCTTCATCTACACTGATTGAAGTGGATTTAACAAGTGACTTCAACAAGGGATCATAGCTTGACGTGTGGTGGGTTGTTTTACACAGGCTGTGTGTAGCCTGGTCCCAGATCTGTTTGTGATGTCTTGTTAAGTAGTTGTCAAAACAGTACAAACAGATCTGTGACCAGGCTAGGCTGTGCGCTTTTCTCCCACCATTGTTGTGACAGTAATAGTATGTGCTCTCTGTAGCACACATCGCTCACTAATAGTTTTGTAGACACACCAAAGAAAAGGTTGTTTTTGCCTACAATAATTCACTCAATATCAAGCTTATTATGTTCAATGTGAAAGAAGTAAAAACACTTTGTCTTTTGGCAGGAATTGAGTTGTTCATAAAATGTCTTTCATTCAGTTCAAGTGTATCTAATGGATTTGAGATTTGACTTATTTCCCCAATCAACTTCAGCCCAATGATACCTACTTTTCTGGAATTGAGTGAACTAAATGGAACACGTAAACTGAGTGGACACAATATTAAGAACACCTTCCTAATATTGAGTTGCCCTCAGAACAGCCTCAATGAATTGTTTAGCCTCAATTCGTCTGGACATGGACTCTACAAGGTGTCTGAAGCATTCCACGGGGATGTTGACTCCAATGCTTCCCACAGTTGTGTCAAGTTGGCTGGCTGTCCTTTGGGTGGTGGGCCATTCTTGATATACAGCCCAGCAGCATTGCAGTTGTTGACACTAACCGGTGCGTCTGGCACCTACTACCATACCCCGTTCAAAGGCACTTAAATAGTATGTCTTGCCCATTCACCCTCTGAGAATGGCACACACACACAATCCATGTCTCAATTGTCTCAAGGCTTAAAAATGATTCTTTATTCCTGTCTCTTCTCCTTCATCTGCACTGATTGAAGTGGATTTAACAAGTGACATCCATAAGGGATCCTATCTTTCACCTGGATTCACCTGGTCGGTCTACGTGTTAAGGCTGTGTAAGGGAGGCGAAGTCAGGTGCAGGAGAGCAGAGTGGAGTAAACAGGAGCAACTTTTATTCCGTTCAACAATAGGCACAAGGAAATTACATAAGTGCCCAAAAACACGGAACATAAACTATGAAAGTATCGCGCGTTAACGCTGTATGAACAATCACACACAAAGACATGATGGGGAACAGAGGACTAAATACATGTACTGTAGATTGATTGGGGAATGAAAATCAGGTGTGTATGAAAACAAGACAAAACAAATGGACATGTGACAAATGGAGCGGCGATGCCTAGAAAGCCGGTGACGTCGATCGCCGAATGCCGCCTGAACACGGGGAGGAGCCGACTTCGGCGGAAGTCGTGACACTATGTCATGGAAAGAGCAGGTGTTCATAATGTTCGGTGACTTTCCAAAAGTTCCCATTTTTTAAAATACTGGTTGAGATGTTCTGTAATTTTGCGGCGCTAATTCTATCACCATCTTAGTTTGACTCTCTATCCATGAGTGTAGGTTGCCTAGCGATGCACATACAACGTGTGGTTATTGACTCAATCTGGTGCCAGTGTGAGAATACAGACTCTGTCAAGTGAGTGGTGCTGTGTTGTTGTTCTTCCAGCCAGGTAGCTAGATTGATTGGATTTGGGGGCTTCCCCCTGAGAGCACTGTGGTCCTAGGGCAGGGCTCGACTGTGTGTGTGTGTGTCTGTGTGTCTGTGTGTGTGCGTGTGTGCGCTTTCATTTGTGTGTGTGTGTGTGTGCTCGTCATAGAGTGTGTGCGCGTACGTGGCGCTTGTGTGTGTGTGCTCGTCAGAGAGTGTGTGTGTGCATATGTGACTATTGCGTGTGTGTGGGGGGGACTTTGCTGATCTGTGGGAGCCTGGCAGGGCTCTGGGCTGACCTTGTATAGCTGAGGTGGCTCTGCGTACAGTCATTTATCAATTAGACAGAATTGGGCTCGGGGTAATGTGACAGCAGCCTGCTGTGACGACTCACTGGGCATTAGCTGCTTGGCCTGGCAGGCACCGTTGTTGGGCCAGGATAGAGCAAGTTACATGTGTGTTGGCTCTACTGTATTGCACTGTGTGTGTGAGGTCTGTGGCTGGGTAAGGCTGGGTAAGCACTTTGTTCTATCAAAGCCACATTTTCTCACAAATAAACCTTGATGGAGCCTAAATTTACAGTACAACAGATAGCTTCAACAACCAGAGTGACATAGACTATTAACTGAAATTGACCCCCTCCAAAATCTTTTTTGTTGTTGTAAATACCAATGTAGCCAAGATACACAAGCGATAGCCTCTGATGGCAGCATTTTTCATATCATCCGACTAAAATGGCACACTGCTCAACTCAGCTCAGTCATAACCAGATAATATAATAGTAATAATTTGCAAAGCAAACTCGATCGCCTTTTACCGTGTATTTACAATACTTGCTATGCACAGCAAACACACACACACACATAATAATATAATTATGTGAAATATTATTACACACACATACACTGAGTTTACAAAACATTAGGTACACCTGTTGTTTCCACGACATAGACTGAACAGGTGAATCCAGGTGAAAGTACTAAATTGTCATACTTGAGTAAAAGTAAAGATACCTTAATAGAAAATGACTCATGCAAAAGTGAAAGTCACCCTGTAAAATACTACTTAAGTTAAAGTCTAAATGCATTTGGTTTAAAAAAAATAATTAAGTATTAAAAGTAAATGGATTTTCTAAAAATGTACTTAAGTATCAAAAGTAAAAGTAGAAGTATAAACCATTTCAAAATCCTTATATTAAGCAAAACAGGCGGCACAATTCTCAATGTGTTTTTTTATTGACGGAAAGCCAGGGGGGACACTCCAACACTCAGACATATTTACAAACCAAGCATTTGTGTTTAGTGAGTCCGTCAGGTCAGAGGTCGTAGGGATGACCAGGGATGTTCTCTTGACAGTCAGTCTAACCTGGTCACCAAACTGTTTGTGCTGTCTCACCAACTCAACTGTCTTTCAAGAGAACACAAACAGATCTGGGACCAGGCCACACACAGTATGAAAACGTATGCACTCCCTACTGTAAGTAAATGACTAAAACGTACATTTCAAATGTAAATTCTTCCTCAAACAACCCTGCACAGATATCATCTAAAGTAGTCCGTCACTACTGTATGCACAGACAATTATGACCCCACCATTCCTCTACCAAACAACGTTAGCCCCTGGGTACAGTGTGTCCATTGGGTCGTTACCGTATCTCGCAGAAAAAAACACACATTCACACGCCCCCCCAACCCAAAGATGCTGTTATAATTCCATTCCAATGGCCCTCAAAACAGCTAAAAAAAAAAGGTGTCGCGGCGAGCACCAAGGAATCTACTAAAGGTGCGGACATAACCATTAAAACGTTCGACTCGTCATTAACGGGTCTGTACCCGGCGGTAAGTGGCACAATCCATCACCGTTACGACTGGAATATTCTCAATACGCGGAACCCCTATAGAGCACTCCGGTTTGAATACAGAAATATGGCCTAATTAATGTCGTGTCTTAGATGGTCTTACATGGAACAAAGCAAAGTAAAAGGAATATAGAAATGTCATGGCTCATCTTTGTCAAGCATTATATAATTAACTAATCAGTTGATGGAGCAACTTACTCAAATACAATACTCAATACAACATGGTAGTTGGCTGAGCAGGATGGAGGCCTCTTGGAAATCTAGTGGAGAGGAAATCGGAGTTGATGTAAGACACACAGGTCATTACACTTCATCTTTGTCAAATGTAAAGACAAGAATATCTTTTAAATGGGCAATCTGGGAATGAAACCACCAAAAAGTGATCCCCCCCCCCGCCCCCCTAGCTGAGGGATAAAGCTGAGGCTGTGGATGCAAGGACTGACCACCCATGAGATCAAAATGACAGTTTAAATCTTTTGAAGCCACAGTGTTTGTTCACAATGATATTGTTTACAAACAATGTAATGAGTAAATAAAACAAGATCTCATTTTAGGCCACAATGGAAAAAAACAGTACAATTAAGCTCAAAAGGCAACAGCTGTCATGAACATCGTTGTAAGGACCAAAGTGCAGAGTGGTATGGGTTCAACATATTTATTTAGTGAACCGGCACAAAAAAAAAAAACAATAAAGCCAAAACGAAACGTGAAGCTATGGCTAACCAAAAACAAGATCCCACAAAAACCCAGTGGGAAAAGGCTGCCAAAATATGATCCCCAATCAGAAACAACGAAAGACAGCTGCCTCTGATTGGGAACCATACCAGGCCAACATAAAAATAGAACAACTAGAGTACCCACCCTAGTCACACCCCGACCTAACCAAATTAGAGAATAAAAAGCTCTTCAAGGTCAGGGCGTGACACCGGTCTTACATGTACAGCACAACCCGCATATGAATAACAACCACTCAGACACCAGTACCTCTCCTGAGCACCCCCCTCCCCCAAAAAAATGACATGTGCCTCGCAAGACATGGCCTCAGTGTTGTGAGGCTAGGTAGAGTCTTCACTCACACACTGAGCAAATGATCCTGGTGAAGATCCTCTATCCCACTGAGTGGGTCTTTGTAGCTCATCTCAGAGCGTGTCACAATAACGCTGCTCTTGGCAACACACGTCAAAACTGTTCCAGGGAAACAAAGGGGAGGGGGGGAAGAAAAATAAAGAAGCCTTGACTTCTAAGAAGAGAAGTTCAGTAGGAGCTGTAAAGAGATGGAGCAATAACACGCCTGAGGGGATGAACCTAGTACTGTAACCCAGTGAAGTGATGCCTTGTCTGGGCTGTCACTGGGCCCCGACACCCCTCTTCCCATGCCATGGAGCTCCCTGCTAACGCTAGCTACAGACAATGAAGGAATCCCACTATGGTGAAGCTACAGTCAATCAAGTTACAGTCAATCAATAGCAGTAGCAGGGACATCACACCCAAGACATTGTTTCTTTTAGACAAAATATGGAGTTTAGCGGCGGCCCTCAAACAAGTTAAATGCATGATATCTCAGCTGATGTGTTGTGCTCCAAGTGAAGAAAAATAACTGACATGCTAAAGATCCAAGAACAACACACTGGGCCGGTTTCCCGGACAAGTCGTGGACTGAAAAGCATGCTCAATGTAGATTGAAATAATTTTTAAATCTACTACTAGGCTTAATCTGTGTCGGGAAACCAGTACCTAATGCATTGTAGTTTATGACGAGAAGTCGCTGGCGTGAAAGGCACACACCCTACACATCACGCCAGTAGGGTTAACCCACTTGATGGGAAATGTAATGTGACTCATAAAAAAACGAGAATTGCTCCACTGCCCCATATGAACAGAAGGCACTTCCCATACATCTTCCTACCGCAGCCGCCTCACATGTCTGGCTGTGCATTCAGATGACCTGTCGGCAGCAGTCCCACTTCTGACACCAACGTAGCAAATGGTGGGGAAGGGCAGTGAAACTGGGCCGTTGGCGTGAAAGGCCTAACATCCTATGCATTGCACCAATAGGGTTAGTCCATATGTAACGTGCCTCATGTAGCCAGGATCGCTAGAGTAGAAGTACCTTCAGAAAGTATTCACACCCCTTGACTTTTTTGTATTTACGTCCTGAATTTAAAATGAATTAAATTGAGATTTGTTGGTCACCGGCACACACACAATATCCCATAATGTCAAAATGGAATTATTTTATTTTCTGTTTTTGAAATGTCTTGAGTCAGTAAGTATCCAATCCCTTTGTTATGGCAAGCCTAAATAAGTTTAGGAGTAACAATTTGGTTAACAAGTCACATAATACGTTTTGGACTCACTCTGTGTGCAATAATAGCGTATAACATTCGTTTTGAATGACTACCTCATCTCTGTACCCCACACATACAATTATCTGTAACGGTCCTCAGTCGAGCAGTGAATTTCAAACACAAATTGAACCACAAAGACCAGGGAGGTTTTCCAATGCCTGACATTAAATATCCCTTTGAGCATGGCAAAGTTATTAATTACACTTTGGATGGTGTATCAATACACCCAGTCACTACAAAGACACAAGTGTCCTTCCTAGCTCAGTTGCCGGAGAGGAAGGAAACCGCTCAGAGATTTCACCATGATGCCAATAGTGACTTTAAAACAGTTACATAGTTTAATGGCTGTGATAGGAGAAAACTAAGGAAGGATCAACAACAGTTACTCCACACTACTAACCGAATTGACTAAGTGAAAAGAAGGAATTCTGTACAGAATACAAATCCCCCAAAACATGCATCCTGTTTGCAATAAGGCACTAAAGTAATACTGCAAAAAATGTTGCAAAGCAAGTAAGTTATTGTCCTGAATACAAAGTGTTGTTTGGGGAAAATCCAACACATTACTGAGTACCACCCTCCATATTTTCAAGCATAGTGGTGACTGCATCATGTTATGGGTATGCTTGTAATCGTTAAGGACCGGGAAGTCTTTCAAGATAAAAAATAAATGGAATGAAGCTACTGTAAGTACAGGCGAAATCCTAAATGAAAAAAAACATGTTTCAGTCTGCTTTCCACCAGACACTGTGAGACTAATTCACCTTTCAGCAGGACAATAACCTAAAACACAATGCCAAATAAACAATGTTGCTTACCAAGTAGGCACTGAATTTTCCTGAGTGGCCAAGTTACAGTTGACTTAAATGTACTTGAAAATATATGGCAAAGACTTGAAAATGGTCATCTAGAAATGATCAACAACCAATTTGATAGAGTATGAAGAATCCAGAAAATAATAGTCAAATATTGTACAATCCTTGTGTACAAAGCTCTTAGAGACTTACCTATAAAGACCCACAGTTGTAATAGCTGCCAAAGGCGATTCTAACATGCATTGACTCAGTAGTGTGTATCAATCTGCATTCATGGCCTACATAATATGTTAGGTAGATTATGACGTGAGGGTGATAAAATGGCCTTAATTTACCATCCATGTGTTTGCACAGTATTTCTGCAATTGCAAACAATACAGTACGAAAGTAAAAACAACAAAAACTACCCCACTAATTCTGTGCTCCAGTTTTCAAGCCCCATTTATTGTCATGGATTTTTAAAAAATCTAGAATTAAGTTGACATGTTGAGTGAGTAAGACACTTCAATTTGTCAACATTTTGAGAGTTCGCTTTAAATCGGCGCAAGGTGTGAGTTTTTCAAAGCCCTTTCACATGGCCATGTTTTCATCCACACACAGCTGCGACTACGTATTCACTCTGTCAGACCAAATGCCCACGATACGCCACATCACTTGAGGAGAGGATTTCTCTCCACTTTCTTTAAGAGTCCTCAATTCATTTGCGCCCATGTAACCAGCTTCCCTTCTATTCCCTCTAACTCAAAGTTAAACATTATATAGAGGTGGCGAACAATGACAGGTCTCTGATGTCTGATATGGGGCGATGCCGGAACGTTGGCCAGATGTTACGGGGTATTCCTTCTCACATTCCCTGTCATGTGATAATGCTTGGCGGATCGATCGGGCAAGGTTTTCACCATTGGCCTATGGAACAGGTTGTGACAGGCAGTGGAGTGTATTCATAGATGTCAGGGGAAGCCAGGATTCCCCAAAGACCTGAAAAATATATATAAATATATATAAAATAATGTATCTTTCGTCTCTCTGTGTTTCATTATTGTCCTTCAGTTCGCAAGATGCTGAACATATCTCACCGGAGAAAGCATCTGAGTGAACAAAACAGTGCTCCCCTGTCCCTGTATGTGTAGGCCATCTATCGGATGCTGTCTTGTCCAAAAGAGTATGAAATTGTTGCTGCCCGTGGCATTGAATACAAGGGAAGTCAGCAATTATTTGGCTTCCCTTGACAAAAAGTACAAAATAATAGCCAATCAACATGGAGCTAAACTGAATGATCTCAAATGGTCCTGGCACACCAAAACAAAGTCTCAAGGGAAGCCAGTTTGGATTTTACCGTCACTCCTATCAAATCGCATCGAGAGAATATGTCATTGACAGAAACAACATGACTTGTTGCATCTCGTTGTGTTGTTGTCTTCCAGTGGTTAGCTAAATTAGACATGGATGGAGAGGGATTTGGACTGGTTTTACTTAATTCTCCTTACTGGCTGATGATTTTAACAACGATTCTGATCCAACCATTCATTCATACAGTGTGCCCCTGTCCTGAGAGGATGTAAGCTCAATATCTAGGCTATTGATTACTTGCTCATGTTACCCATGAAAGAAAATGAGGTTAATGAACAAGTATTTTAGCCAGGGAGCCGAAGACAACAAAAAATAAAAGCGTGTACTGTATGACAGAGTGATAGACCGTTTCGTCAACTTGAAAGAGAGGAGGATGGCATTGGTGTTCCTCCACAAGTAGAATGAGTCAACATGCTTTTTTTCTATTTGCACAAACACACACACAAACACATGCAGTAACAGTCAAAAGTTTGGACATACCTACTCATTCAAGGGTTTTTCTTTAGTTTGACTATTTTATACATTGTAGAATAATAGCGAAGACATCAAAACTATGAAATAACACATACGAAATCATGTAGTAACCAAAAAGTTAAACAAATTAAAATATATTTTATATTTGAGATTCTTCAAAGTAGCCACCCTTTGCCTTGTTGACAGCTTTGTACGCTCTTGGAATTCTCTCATCCAGCTTAACCTGGAATGCTTTTCCAACAGTCTGGAAGTTCCCACATATGCTGAGCACTTGTTGGCTGATTTTCCTTCACTCAGAGGTCCAACTCATCCCAAACCATCTCAATTCGGTTGAGGTTGGGTGATTTTGGAGGTCAGGTCATCTGATGCCGCACTCCATCACTCTCCTTCTTGGTGAAAAACAAATGATAGTCCGACTAACATGGGATGGCATATCGCTGCAGAATGGCGTGGTTGCCATGCTAGTTAAGTGTGACTTGAAATGTACATAAATCCCAGACAATGTCACCAGCAATCAATCAATCAATAAGATGTCCATTTAAAGCCATTCTTACATCAGCCAATGTCACAAAGTGCTGTACAGAAACCCAGCCTAAAACCCCAAACAGCAAGCAATGCAGATGTCGAAGCATGGTGGCAAGGAAAAACTCCCGAGAAAGGGCAGAACATAGGAAGAAACCTAGAGAGGAACGAGGCTCTGAGGGATGGCCAGTCCTCTTCTGGCTGTGCCGGGTGTAGATTATTACAGAACATGGCCAAGATTTTCAAACATTTATAGATGACCAGCAAGGTCAGATAATAATAATCACAGTGGTTATAGAGGAGTAAATATTAGTTGGCTTTTCACAGCCGATCATTCAGAGTTCGAGACAGCAGGTGCGGTAGAGAGAGAGTCGAAACAGCAGGTCCGGGACAAGGTAGCACGTCCAGTGAACAGGTCAGGATTACATAGCCACAGGCAGAACAGTTGAAACTGGAGCAGCAGCACGGCCAGTTGGACTGGGGACAGCAAGGAGTCATCATGTCAGGTAGTCCTGAGGCATGGTCCTAGGGCTCAGGTCCTCCGAGAGAGAGAAAGAAAGAGGGAAAGAAAGAATTAGAGAGAGCACACTTAAATTCACACAGTACACCGAATAGGACAGGAGAAGTACTCCAGATATAACAAACTGACCCTAGCCCCCCGACACATAAAATACTGCAGCATAAATACTGGAGGCTGAGAAAGGAGGGGTCAGGAGACACTGTGGCCCCATCCGAGGACACCCCCGGACAGGGCCAAACAGGAAGGATATAACCCCACCCACTTTGCCAAAGCACAGCCCCCACACCACTAGAGGGATATCTTCAACCACCAACCTAAGATCTCCCCAACGTCACGAACCCAAGGGGAGCCAACCTGGACAGGAAGATCACGTCACATACTCAACCCACTCAAGTGACGAACCCCTCCTAGGGATGGCATGAAATAGCACCAGTAAGCCAATGACTCAGCCCCTGTAATAGGGTTAGAGGCAGAGAATCGCTGTGGAAAGAGGGGAACTGGCCAGGCAGAGACAGCAAGGGCGGTTCGTTGCACAAGTGTCTTGCCGTTCACCTTCACACCCCTGGGCCAGACTACACTTAATCATAGGACCTACTGAAGAGATGAGTCTTCAATAAAGGCTTAAAGGTCTTGTTCAAGTCTACGTCTCTCACATGAATAGGCAGACCATTCCATAAAAATGGAGCCCTATAGGAGAAAGCCCTGCCTCCAGCTGTTTGCTTAGAAATTCTAGTGACAGCAAGGAGGCCTGTTTCCGAATGACATCACTAAGAGGTCAAATATATAATGAAAAAAATAGTGGTCCTAAAACGGAACACCGAAATGTACAGCTGATTTGTCAGAAGACAAATCATCCACAGAGACAAACTGATATCTTCCTACAGATAAGATCTAAACCAGCCCAGAACTTGTCTGTGTTGACCAACTTGGGTTTCCAATCTCTCCAAAATAATGTGGTGATCGACAGTATCAAAAGCAGCACTAAGGTCTAGGAGCATGAAGACAGATCCAGAACAGCAACAGCTTTTTGAAACATTTTTGAGAGGAATGGGAGATTCGATATAGGCCGATAGATTTTCATATTTTCTGGGTCAAGGTTTGGCCTTTTCAAGAGAGGCTTTATTACTGCCACTTTTAGTGAGTTTGGTACACATCCGGTGGATAGAGAGCCGTTTATTATGTTCAACATAGGAGGGCCAAGCACAGGAAGCAGCTCTTTCAGTAGTTTAGTTGGAAGAGGGTCCAGTACGCAGCTTGAAGGTTTAGAGGCATCGGCGTCTCGGACCCCGTAACGGGTGGAGGAGAGACCAGAGAAGACTCTGACTCTGACTCGTTACTTAATTCATGGGGAGAACCGGTTGTAAGTTTATGTTGGCTGAATGAGCGGCATCGGTTGAGCATTCCTACAGCATTTTCTTCCAGAAGCCATGAGAAAATGATCCGGCTGCGGGGACTTTGCGAGGGGATTTATACTAATATCTGTACTTGTTGGTGGCACAGACACTGTTTCATCCTTTCCTACACTTAAATTACCAATGACTAATCAAATCAAATCAAATTTATTTATATAGCCCTTCGTACATCAGCTGATATCTCAAAGTGCTGTACAGAAACCCAGCCTAAAACCCCAAACAGCAAACAATGCAGGTGTAAAAGCACGGTGGCTAGGAAAAACTCCCTAGAAAGGCCAAAACCTAGGAAGAAACCTAGAGAGGAACCGGGCTATGTGGGGTGGCCAGTCCTCTTCTGGCTGTGCCGGGTAGAGATTATAACAGAACATGACCAAGATGTTCAAATGTTCATAAATGACCAGCATGGTCGAATAATAATAAGGCAGAACAGTTGAAACTGGAGCAGCAGCACAGTCAGGTGGACTGGGGACAGCAAGGAGCCTTCATGTCAGGTAGTCCTGGGGCACGGTCCTAGGGCTGGTCAGAAACTGGAGCAGGAGCATGGCCAGGTGGACTGGGGACAGCAAGGAGTCCTCATGTCAGGTAGTCCTGGGACATGGTCCTAGGGCTCAGGTCCTCCGAGAGAGAGAAAGAAAGAGAGAAGGAGAGAATTAGAGAACGCACACTTAGATTCACACAGGACACCGAATAGGACAGGAGAAGTACTCCAGATATAACAAACTGACCCTAGCCCCCTGACACATAAACTACTGCAGCATAAATACTGGAGGCTGAGACAGGAGGGGTCAGGAGACACTGTGGCCCCATCCGAGGACACCCCCGGACAGGGCCAAACAGGAAGGATATAACCCCACCCACTTTGCCAAAGCACATCCCCCACACCACTAGAGGATATCTTCAACCACCAACTTACCATCCTGAGACAAGGCCGAGTATAGCCCACAAAGATCTCCGCCACGGTACAACCCAAGGGGGGGGCAACCCAGACAGGCCGACCACAGCAGTGAATCAACCCACCCAGGTGACGCACCCCCCCCCAGGGACGGCACGAGAGAGCCCCAGCAAGCCAGTGACTCAGCCCCCGTAACAGGGTTAGAGGCAGAGAATCCCAGTGATGATTGTGTCTGAAGCTGGGCTTGCAGCACGGCTATCCTCGCCTTACGGCGATCGTTCTCCTGTATATTATGACTACTGCGACTGCAATTAGAAGGCATAATGTTAATGTAACTACTTAGCTTCTGCTGGTGGAGGTGGTGTAGAACCATGTCCAGATAAAGCGTCCGGGGCGAAAAAGTTGAATAAAAAAGTTGAGCGAGGGAAAAACAAATATATATAAAATGGTCATTAAAAAAGTAAAGACCGTAAAAGGGGCAGGTAGCAAAGAAACGTTAGCAAAGCACCCCTACACCATCACACCTCCATGCAGAGACCATCCGTTCAACCAACTCTGAGTCTCACAAAGACACGGCGGTTGGAACCAAAAATCTCCTATTTGGACTTACGGACAGATTTCCACATGTCTAATCTCCATTGATCGGGTTTCTTGGCCCAAGCAAGTCTCTTCTTCTTATTGGTGTCCTTTAGTAGTGTTTTCTTTGCAGCAATTTGACCGTGAAGGCCTGATTCGCCCGGTCTCCACTGAACAGTTGATGTTGAGATGTGTCTGTTACTTGAAATCTCTGAAGCATTTATTTGGGCTGCAATTTCTGAGGCTGGAAACTCTAATGAACTTATCCTCTGCAGCAGAGGTAACTCTGGGTCTTTCTTTCCTGTGGCGGTCCTCATGAGAGCCAGTTCCATCATATCGCTTGATGGTTTTTGATACTGCACTTGAAAAAAATGTAAAAGTTCTTACTGACCTTTATGTATTAAAGTAATGATGGACTGTTGTTTCTCTTTGCATATTTGAGCTGTTCTTGCCATAATATGGACTTGGTCTTTTACCAAATAGGGCTACAATGCCTTGCGTTTTTTCACATTACATTAACCTGTCATTTAAATGTATTTTTATTTGTATTTCATGTAATGTACACACACGAAATAGTCCAAGTTGGTGAAGTGAAATGAAAAACAACTTGTTTCAAGAAAATAAAAAAATAAAAAAGGGTGGTGTGTGCACATGTATTCACCCCTTTGCTATGAAGCCCCCAATTAAGATCTGGTGCAACCAATTAAGTCCACCTGTGTGTAATCTAAGATCTCAGTTTATATACACCTGTTCTGAAAGGCCCCAGAGTCTGCAACACCACTAAGCAATGGGCAACACCAAGCAAGCAGCACCATGAAGACCAAGGAGCTCTCCAAACACATCAGGGAAAAAAAGTTGTGGAGGAGTACAGATCAGGGTTGGGTTATAAAACATCCCACAGAGCACCGTTCAAAATGGAAAGAATATGGCACAACAATAAACCTGCCAAGAGAGGGCCGCTCACCAAAACTCATGGACCAGGCAACAAGGGCATTAATCAGAGGAAACAAAAAGACCAAAGATAACCCTGAGGGAGCTGCAAAGCTCCACGGCTGAGATTGGAGTATCTGTCCATAGGACCACTTTAAGCTGTACGCTCCACAGAGCTGGGCTTTACGGAAGTGGACAGAAAAAAGCCATTGCTTAAAGAAAAAAATAAGGGAACACATTTGGTGTTCGCCAAAAGACATGTGGGAGACTCCCCAAACATATGGAAGAAGGTACTCTGGTCACATGAGACTAAAATGTAACTTTCTGGCCATCAAGGAAAATGCTGTCTGGCGCAAACCCAACACCTCCATCACAACGAGAACACCCTGTTTTTAATCAGTAGTCGACTGGGAAACGGGTCCGAATTGAAGGACTGATGGATGGTGCTAAATACAGGGAAATTCTTGAGGGAAGCCTGTTTCAGTCTTCCAGAGATCTGAGACTGGGACGGAGGTTCACCTTCCAGTAGAACAATGACCCTAAGCATACTGCTAGAGCAAAACTGGAGTGGTTTAAGGAGAAATATTAAAATGTCTTGGAATGGCCTAGTCAAAGCCCAGACCTCAATCCAATTGAGAATCTGTGGTATGACTTCAAGATGGCTGTACACCAGCAGAACCCATCCAACTTGAAAGGGCTGGAGCAGTTTTGCCTCGAAGAATGGGCAGAAATCCCAGTGGCTAGATGTGCCAAGCTTATAGAGACATACCCAAAGAGATACCCAAAGAAATGCGGCTCTGCAAAGTATTGACTTTGGGGTGAATAGTTATGCATGTTCAAGTTCTGTTTTTTGTCTTATTTCTTCATATTTAGCATCTTCAAAGTGGTAGGCATGTTGTGTAAATCAAATGATTACAAACCCCCAAAAATCTATTTTAATTGCAGGTTGTAAGGCAACAAAATAGGAAAAATGCTAAGGGGGTGAAAACTTTCGCAAGCCATTGTGTCTTCTGTATACCACCCCTACCTTGTCACAACACAACTGACTGCCTCAAATACATTAAGAAGGAAAGGAATTCCACAATTTAACTGGCACACCTGTTAATTGAAATGCATTTCAGGTGACTACGTACCTCATGAAGCTGGTCGAGAGAATGCAAGAGGCAACTTTGAAAAATCTCAAATATATTTCGATTTTTTTTTTAACACTTTTTGGTTGCTACATGATTCCATATGTATTATTTCATAGTTTTGATATATTCGCTATTTTTCTACAATATAGAAAATAGTCAAAATAAAACTTTTGACTGATACTGTAAGTCTGAAAAATGTACAGGCGCATCATATTTAGATTATGTTGATTGGACTAAATCGTTTTTGGTATCTTTTAGTTGTCACTGTATTTGACTAAGCATAGATGATTGGTTGATGTTGCAGTTAAAATGGTGCTGGAAGAGTGGAGGCAGCTCCTGTTTTCTTTGCGACTTGGGGTAACTCTCTGCGGTTCTAAATCAATAGTTGTTTATAGTGGTCCACAATATGCTTTTGACTTCAACGGACAGAGGTTGCTTTCTGGTTTTGTGATGAAACATGTAGAAAATAGTAAAAAAGAGAGAAAAACCTTTGAATGAGAAGCTTTTCTAAAACTTTTGACTGGTTGTGTACCATGGTAAGCAAGGCCAACAATGCAAATATCACAACATGTAGGTTGTAATATAGCTTTTTTTCAGGTTTCCCCAGTGATTTTACCCACGCACCGCTAATGGTGAACAGGATGGAGGAATATTGGGAATGGCATCGAAACACTGCGTCTGGGGGGAAACGTTTCAAAATGTAGCTTTTCGTCTTGCTGACAGGCCCTGATACATATGAACATATGAACATGAATGGCTGTCGACAACCTGGAACAGCACACCAAAGGCAGCTTTAAACAACGTTTAACAGGCGTACGAAGCCTCCTCGCCTCGTTACACTTTATCTCAGGATTTGAAGCCTAAAGCTGCAATACTGACACACACACACAAACACGCAGATAAGCTAAATCAATCTTCACAGGGAGTGTCGTGTACAGGGAACTGGCCAAGCAACAGAGGACCTCAATTTGCATCAGTGAATCTGATCATTTTCGGCACATGAATGATTTGTTTATTTTGAAGTGGCCATTACAGCCCTTGTCTCTGGAGGGGCCAGGGAGTAAAAGCCAGAACAGAGACAGACTGCATCTCAAATAGCACCTTATTCCCTATATAACCATATGGGCCCAGGTCAAATGCAGTACGCTATCAAGGGAATATGGTGTCATTTTGGACACAACCACAGACTTTGACATAAACATATCAAATGCCATAAAATGGATAAAAAGGGTCGCTTCAGCACAGTCTTGGGCTACAGTTCCTGAGTTCATTTTCTTCTCTGGCATGATGTAACGACAGTATTGGACCTAACACGGTGACTGGAACCAAAGCACAGAATACTACACGAAAAGCAGCTTTCTACAGCTTGGCATGAGAGCTGGATTCCCCCCTCAACAGAAGCACTCTTCAACACAAGGCCTTTGAAATGTCACAAATGAGATGGTTTTTCTGTTGTTGCTGGGGGAGGGGGGTCACTGTTCTTATTGTTGTTGCTGTAGTCTTCATCCCCGGTTGTTACTGAGGTTTTGGGAAATGAAGCCAATAAGTGATGCTATGCCAACTGTTATGCTCTCCCACACACACACACACGCGCACACACACACACACACACACACACACACACACTCTCCCTTGGAAATAGTTTTCTCTGCCACACAACATACTTGATTACGTATTCCCATATTTGCATGACAGTTTGTTTTCATCGGGGAGCAGTACTTTATTTGGATTTGCATATTTCAGTTAATGCTCTCACTCCCTTTGGGTCTCCATTTCTGGAACGGTTTGTGTTGGGCCCATATTGGAGTACAGAGCTAAAGGGAACTTTCCTCTGCCCAGGTGTTGCTGACGCATGCCAGATCTTACAACTCCTGGGTTGGTATTTTAAGTATCAGTTAAGATATGTTAAAGCAATGTCAGTTGATGACACAGTCGTTGACGTGGCACACAACCATTGGTTGATGCAAGCAGGGGAATGGAACCTATGTGTGGAGGGCTGTAAGGGTTTGCATGAATGCAGTAACATGAGAAAGGTAGGGCTGGGGGGTTTGGCGCCATCCATCCAAAGTAACACCATTCCAATAAATCTCAATTCCTGAAACCTCTTCAGGCTCTATTCAATCTGTATAGCTAAAGTGTTTTTCATGAGATGGCCATAAACAGTAACTGGTAATGCTGCATAGTTTTATAAATGTCTGGAACTCACCTTTCTGGTACGTAAATAAATACATCAAAATTGCTGAGGTATAGCTCAACAAGTACACCGCACAAAAATGATACAAATATGAAAATATGAACAATCATACAGTCAACAAAAGTGGGGGAATAGGACTTGAATAGTAACAATAAAAACATGACTTACTATAATATTTCACCTTTCTTATAACTGTAAAATAAATATAATCATACTTAGTGACAGTATAAAAGTGGCATCATTTCATGACTGACGACAGATCATGTTCTGCCCAGCGTCCTCTGAGTGACGCAGAGACGCCATTCAAGTGCCCGCAGACTCATTACAACTTCAGCTTTAAGCACAAAGTGGTTTCGTCCCTCTGTGACCAAGAGAAAGCGGTCTTGTTTCAACTCTATGGAATCATTTTATATTTATATGTGAGAACATCACAAAGAGATGAGACTGCATTCGCTGCAATTCACTTCAAGGACAAAGCAACATTAGCAAGTCACAAAGAAGCCTTTGAAAAAAACGTCGCCTCTTTAATCTGTATGTGCACGGTATTGTGTCCAGCCTCCCCCTCCTCCCTCCACATCTCCCATCATGCCTTGGGAGCCTGCTTCAACAAATGAAATGGCTGTAATGAACTCTTTAGTCTATTCGCATGCCTGTGAGGAAAGCGCAGCACGGGGTCGACTAAATACCTAATGAAGTAAATGAACACTGTCGTTTTCCCTTCGTCTTTCCTTTAACCAAAAAGGAAAAGGAGAATGGTCGAGTCATTCTGATGTCATGTTGGCCAGTGACTGTGTTAACTGCGTTAGCCCCCAGAGTTAGGGGAGTGGACGAATGGAGGGATGGAGGGAGGGATAGCAGGAAGGGGAATGTTCATCACTCCGGGATGACAGCCATATAGGGAGCGATAATGGCAGGACTTGAATAAGCTCGGAGGCCCGCGCTAGCTTCGCATTCTCTTTCTAGCTATGCCATCCCATGCAAAAGGAATTTGGAATGGGCTCCATGCATATTTCATATGCAACTTGTTTCACAGATGTTTCTCCAGACATTTTCTGCCTCATGAAACAGGGCTATATTATTATTTTATTAACTTACATCTCCTGTTGTTGTGAGGATACAGTACGGGGGCCATCGGAGCAAGGTCTTTGATGTGGGAAATTGACTGGTACATGCATAAGTTAGGGCGGGGGAGAGAGAGGGGATGCTAACAATTCTTACAACAATTCTTACAACAATTCTTACAAACAATTCCCCGCTATTGTTATTTAATGCTGCTCTTTAATTATTTGTTGTTCGTATCTCATACTTTAATTGAACTTTTTTTTTTTTTTTTGGGGGGTATTTCCTTAAAACTGCATTGTTCGTTAAGGGTTTGTAAGTGAGCATTTCACTGTAAGGTCTTCAACACCTGTTGTATTCAGCGCATGTTACAAATACAATTTGTTTTGATTTGCTTTGCAACTCATGTTGATGGAGAGAGTGATAGAGACCATGAGGACAAACTTATCACAAGAAACGCTACTTTTGGAGTTTATTTCAATTACCAAAATACATTTATGGACTTATATAGTGTGATCCGTGCATCAGTGGCTCAGAGAGACCAATAATAACAGTATTTTGGTTCCTGCCAAGAGAAACGGACAGGTCATGCCTTCTCAGAAATTACCACTGAGGCTTTCGGCACAAAGGAGAGATTCACACAACCAAGAAGGAGGCAAAGTCCGTTTATCACTTTGTGAAACCTTACTGCAACTATAAAAGGGCAACCGGGAGCAAGCATTAGCCCAAACACCTATTCTCAAAATAGTAAAACTCCTAAATCCCCTCAACGCCTCCTCAAAGAGAAGCCGGCCTGCGAATGAATAGGCGTCGATCTACTTTTCCGCTTTCCGCCGAGGGCCCATCTTCAACCACCAACCACCTTTAATGGAGCTCGATTCCTACTCCACTTGGCGAAAGGCTTTGAGGTTCCACCTTTGAAAATGTTCGGGTTCTGTAATCATTTTAACTGCGCAGGGTCATGCTGTGCTGTGAAAGTGTTGTATACTGCTGGAGAGCTGGAAGATTCAGGGCCTGTAACCACCATCAACAGACTGAACGTGGCAGAAAGGAGAAGTGCTGGTTAGATCGGCCCCGGAAATACTTAAGCCTCCGTGTGTGGATTCTGATGTCTGGCCCCTTTTCTTTGAGAAGAAGAAGTTATATGGTGAATGGAATAAGTCAATTGCCAGCTGAATGGTGGGTAACCATGGCACTGGGGGCATGTTAAAAAAAACTGAATGGCCCATTATCAGAAGTGTTTCTTTTTGGACTAGGTCTTCGATTTCAATAATGCAACTGAACAGAGCGGCACTGCACTGCACTGAAGGGGAAAATACACTGCACTGAAGGGGAAAATACACTGCACTGAAGGGGAAAATACACTGCACTGAAGGGGAAAATACACTGCACTGAAGGGGAAAATACAAGATGGATTTTTTTTTTACATGTATTTATCTTTCCCCTTTGTTCTTCACTGGTGTCTAGCAACATTAACAGCAGTACAGTACATTTGTGCAGGGTGAAAATAGTTAATAAAGTATTCACACTTTTTGTCTCAAGATCAGAGAAGCCTGGATGAGGGATTTGGAAGCCTTCTACTCTGAAAGCCAACCCAGAAAGCTCAATATATCTGATGTACAGTAGCTACTTCTTCACTTTTATGTACAGTATATCATTTTTTTTTTTTTGGGGGGGGGATGCACTGACTTAAACATGCCAGAGCATAGCACTAAAAAGAGGCCTCAAAGCTCAGACAGCCTCAAACAGCAGGGCATGTCCCATACCGAGTCCAGGAAAACTTTGGTGCACACCACCCCGATCAGGGAACAAAGAGACATCCAAAAGCATAACAATGGCATCGTTTTCACAGTTCTTCGAGCTTGAAGACGACTGTTTGAAAGCCACCCAAGTCTTCCACATTCACTTCAGATCTCAGGAGAGAAGCAATAG
Organism: Oncorhynchus keta; assembly: GCF_023373465.1. Classification (NCBI taxonomy): domain Eukaryota; kingdom Metazoa; phylum Chordata; class Actinopteri; order Salmoniformes; family Salmonidae; genus Oncorhynchus; species Oncorhynchus keta. Next base: position 2,664,077 of record NC_068436.1, on the reverse strand, counting down.
ACACCTCACACAGAGGGGAAATTTGTCACAGCGAGAAATGTCTTTCAACAGGCGAATAATAGACCAAACGCATGGGCTTCCAGTTTGATCACAGCAGTGGAGGGGAAAAACTGTGGGGCTCAATTTGTCCGCCAAAGGAAACAAATGAGCGGAGATTTGCAAACTGAATGTTCACATGGAGAAGAGGATTTCACTGAGTACAATGGTGTATCTGAAAACCACGAGACTGTACTAAAGTAGGATCTTATACGAAAGGTATAGAATAGCCTAATTGGTAAATAAGAATTTGTTCTTAACTTCTTGGTGACTGGGGGCAGTATTGAGTAGCTTGCTGCCCAAAATGCATATAATTAGTATATTTGGATAGAAAACACTCTGACGTTTCTAAAACTGTTTGAATGATGTCTGTGAGTATAACAGAACTCATATGGCAGGCGGAAAAGAAATCCAGCCAGGAGGTGGGAAATCTGAGGTTGGTCGTTTTTTCAACTCATTCCCTATTGAAGATACAGAGCGATATTGGTCAGGCTTCCACTAGATGTCAACAGTCTTTAGAACTTTGTTTGATGCTTCTACTGTGAGGTGGGGCCGAATGAGAGGGGATTGAGCCAGGTGTCTGACAGATTGCCACGAGCTCGTGACAAGTGGTCATGTGAAAGTTAGCTTGCGTTCCATTGCTTTTCTACAGACAAAGGAATTCTCCGGTTGGAACATTATTGAAGATTTATGTTAAAAACATCCTAAAGATTGATTCTATACTTAGTTTGACATGTTTCTACAATCTGTAATATAACTTTTTGGACTTTTCGTCCGACCTTTCGGCTGGACCTGCACGCGCGTTTGGATTTGTTTACCAAACGCCCTAACAATGGAAGGTATTTGGACATAACTGATGAACTTTATCGAACAAATCAAACATTTTTTGTGGAACTAGAAATATCCGTCATTTTGGAGTCAAAAGAAGTTAGAAATAACACCATAAATATTCACTTACCTTTGATGATCTTCATCAGAATGCACTCCCAAGAATCCCAGTTCGACAATAAATGACTGATTTGTTCCATAAAGTTCCATTTATGTCCAAATAGACACTTGTTGTTAGCGTGTTCAGCCCAGTAATCCATCTTCATGAGGCGCAGGCACTTCGTCCAGACAAAAACTCGAAAAGTTCCATTTACAGTCCTTTAGAAACATGTCAAACGATGTATGGAATCAATCTTTAGGATGTTTTTAACATAAAACATCAATAATGTTCCAACCTGAGAATTCCTATATCTGAAGAAAAGCACTGGAATGAGAGGTAACTCTGTCAGGAGCGCGCGTCATGAGACCAAGGCACTATGCCAGACCACTGACTCAAACAGGTCTCATGAGCCCCTCCTTTATAGTAGAATCCTCATTCAAGTTTCTAAAGACAGTTGACATCTAGTGGAAGCCGTAGGAAGTGCAACTTGACTTCATAGATACTGTGTATTCGATAGTCCAGGCTTTGAAAAACTACAAACCTCAGATGTTCCACTTCCTGGTTGGATTTTTCTCAGGTTTTCGCCTGCCATATGAGTTCTGTTATACTCACAGACATAATTCAAACAGTTTTAGAAACTTCAGAGTGTTTTCTATCCAACACTACTAATAATATGTATATATTAGCATCTGGGACAGAGTAGGAGGCAGTTCACTCTGGTTACGCTATTCATCCAAATGTGAAAATGCTGCCCCCTATCCCAAAAGAGATAAGCACTTTGATGAAACTGGCTCTCATAATGACCACCACAGGAGTGGAAGGCCCAGAGTTGCCCCTGCTGCAGAGGATAAGGTCATTAGAGTTACTGTCCTCAGAATTTGCAGCCCAAATATATGCTTCACAGACTTCAAGTAACATACACATCTCAACATTAACTTTCAGAGGAGACTCCGTGAATCAGGCCTTCATGATCAAATTGCTGGAATGAAACCACTACTAAAGGACACCAATAAGAAGAAGAGACTTGCTTTGGCCAAGACACACAAGCAATGGACATTAGACCGGTGGAAAACTGTCCTTTGGGTCTCAAGTCTAAATAAGAGATTTTTGGTTCCAACCGCTGTGACTTTGTGAGTCGCAGAGTTGGTGAATGGATGATTTCTGCATGTGTATTTCCCACTGTAAAGAATGGAGGAGGGGGTGCATTTCTGGTAACACCGTCTGTGATTATTTAGAATTCAAGGCACACTTAACCAGCATGGCTACCACAGCATTCTGCAGCGATGTTCTCTCCCTGCTTTGTCATGGTTTGAACGAGATGCGTAATTTCAGTCCATATGATACAGTATGATACAATACAGTAAGGTAATGCAGTTCATACTCAAAAGATTGGCCTACTGGAGCTTGTTTAATTAAAAACGTCATAGGGATAGGGTCTATTTTTCCTGAATTTCAGCCTGACTGATGTGCCAAAGTAAACTGCCTGTTACTGCCTGTTACTCAGGTCCAGCCAGGATATGCTATAATTATATAATTGGTAGCATTGGATAGAAAACACCTTGAAGTTTCTAAAACTGTTAAAATAATGTCTGAGACTATAACAGAATTAATATCGCAGGTGAAAATTCCAAGAAAAACCAACCAGAATTTTTATTTTTAGGTCACAGGCTCTTATAATGGACACCTATTGTTCCTATGTAAATCCGTCTCCCAGATTGCAATTCATATGGCTTCCACTAGATATCAACAGTCTTTATTCAAGGTTTCAGCCTTGTTTTTAGAAAAACATGCAAGAATTTGGAGTTTTGGTTAGAAGAACACTGGAACAATATCAGTCTTTCGGCGCATGAGGGAGAGGGTTTATTTACATTTTAGAATACCCGAGGATGAAATATAAACGTCATTTGACTTGTTTGGACAAAGTTTAGCGGCAGCTTTTTGAACTCCTTTGTCTGCACGTTGAACGAGTGGATTACTGAAATTGACCGCGCCAACTAAACAGACTTTTTGGATATAAAGAAGGATTTTATATAACAAAACGACCATTCATATTGTAGCTGGGACCCTTGGGATTTCAAACAGAGGAAGATCTTCAAAAGTAAGTGATTTATTTAAATCACAATTTGTGATTTTATGAAGCTTGCGCTGGTTGAAAAATATGTTGATGTTGGGCGCCGTTCTCAGACAATCGCATGGTATGCTTTCACCTTAAAGCCTATTGTAAATCGTACAATGCCGTTAGAATAACAATAATTTAAACTTTTAAATTATATTAGGTTCTTGTATGTTCATGAATGTTTAATATAACGATTATTTATTTGAAACGCGCACCCTACAACTTCACCGGATGTTGTCGGCTCGTGTCCCGCTAGCGCCTTATTCTGAAATTAATTAAATTGTTGTTTTTCTTCAACAATCTACACACAATACTCCATAATGCCAAAAACAGGTTTTTAGACATTTTTGATAATTTATATAATATAATTTATATAATATACAATATAATAATGATAATAGACCCTTTGCCTTCATCCTGACTTGTCTCCCAGTCCCTCCCGCTGAAAAAACACCCCCACAGCATGATGCTGCCACCACCATGCTTCACCGTTGGGATGGTGCCAGGTTTCCTCCATACGTGGCTATTAGCATTCAGGCCAAATAATTGAATCTTGGTTTCATCAAACCAGAGAATGGTTCCCATGATCAGAGAGAGTCTTTAGGTGCCTTTTGTCAAACTCCAAGCGGGCTGTCCTTTTCCTTTTACTGAGGAGTGGCTTCCTTCTGGCCACTCTACCATAAAGGCCTGATTGGTAGAGTGCTGCAGAGATGGTTTCCTTCTAGAAGGTTCACCCATCTCCACAGAGAAACTCTATAGCTCTGTCAGAGTGACTATCTGGTTCTTGGTCACCTCCCTGGCGGCCAGTTCTAGGGAGAGTCTTGGTGGTTCTTAACTTTTTCCATTTAAGAATGATAGAGGCCACTGTGTTCTTGGGGACCTTCAATGCAGCAGAAATGTTTTGGTACCCTTCTCCAGATCTTTTCCTCTACACAATCCTGTCTCAGGGCTCTACTGACAACTCCTTTGACCTCATATGTCTTTGTCTTTGCTCTGACATGCGCTGTCAACTGTGGGACCTTATATAAACAGGTACAGTATGTGCCTTTCCAAATCATGTCCAATCAATTAAATGTACCACAGGTGGACTCCAATCAAGTTGTAGAAACATCTCAAGGATGATCAATGGAAACAGGATGCACCTCAGCACAATTTCGATTCTCAAAGCAAAGGGTCTGAATACTTATGTAGAGAAGGTATTTCTGTTTTTTTTTATTTTAAATATGTTTGCAAACATTTCTGAAAACCTCTTTTCACTTTGTCCTTGTGGGGTATTGTGTTTAGATTGCAAAAAAAGCTGTAACGTAACAAAATGTCACAGGGTCTGAATACATTCCGAAGGCAGTGTATGTGCTTTATAAAGCCTTTGAATTGTACTAGTTTTGGTGGGAAATATGGGGCTATCCGGGAGAGAAGTGATTTATTCTCAGGATGGAACATTTGTAAAAAAAAAATAGCCAACTCTAGTGAGAGCAAATGTCATGTATGTTTTATTCTCTAGTAGAGAGATACACTAGTGAACAGCAGTAGTGTGCTGCAGCAAAAGCAGCTAAATCCTCCAGGATTAAAGCTCTCTCTCTCTCACTGTATCTCTCCCTCTAAAAAAGCAAATTCTCAAAGCCTCCGGAGAACTTTAATTACCCATGGTGCATCTCTTCCTGGTGAGCCAGCCTTCTATAAAACTCACTAGGTCATAGGAGTGGCGCAACCCTGGAACGGCAGAGAAATTCCCAGGACTCGAGTGCCTAAATCCAGCTCAGAGTTGCACCACGGGCTTTCGTCTTTCACTTGCCACCACATTAATTCCCAGTCCCCCCTTTCTCCTCGGCTCTCCGACTAACCTCTCATGTACTGTACAGGCTTTGGGCTGAACTGCTCGCTATGCCTTCTGTTTGAATAAAACCACCACAGCTAGCAAGGCTAATGTCTCAGTCACCCTTTCAATATTAGACAGAAACCTTGGTCACCAGTTACACAATTCAAAAGACAACTCTACTAAACAGTTTGTGTTTTTGTGAAGGCAAATAAAACGATAGATAATATAAACTCACCACATAACTGCAACCAAGGTTTCAATCGAAAGGACTGAATGAAAAAAACATGAAGGTTGCTAAATTGCTCATATATTTATTCAAACACAAGCCTCTCAGAGCCAGTACATTGAATTTGAGTTTTATGTAACACACAACAATATTTCCTCAGTTGTCAAATCCTAGAAGGTTTTTGAAAATCATTGCTGTATGCTACAATATATTTAGATTTAACATTAAGACACAGTATTTAGGAAAATGTGTAAGATACACATTCCTCCCCCCTGATGTCAAAATCATGCCCAACACAATCCAAATAAGCAGGTCCTTGACTTTAGCTTTATTCACTGTGCAAATAGGCCTGTTTAATCACAAGGTGGGAAATGTGTAGGTCATTTGTGTTTTTCTGTCAAATGTGCATATTTCCAGTGTTAATAAACACGTCAAAGTCTTGAACTTTAGTAAAGACAACATGATGATGTGCCTAGTGCACGGGAGTGGATTATTAATTGTTTTGGGAAGTCAACTAACGACAGCCATGACGCTAAATGGAACAATAATATTAACTCAATCGAGAACCAGCTCTGAAACCTTAGCATAGTTAGGAATTGGTCCTCCCAAGAAGGAAGGAGTTCTGTTTTGGATTCGGATATATTGATACTCTGTATACATGGTAAAGCCATGTGCGAGGGAGACGGAGAGAGAGAGAGAGATGGCAGATGGAAAGAGGTGAGAGATGACAGATAGAGCAACAGAGTGAGAGAGCAGAGTGAGAGGGACACAAATAAAGAGAGAGTGAGAGAGGGCAGAGAGAAATAGAGTGAGAGAGAGCAAGCGAGAGAAAGAGAGTATGTGGGCAGAGGGCGTGTATGTGGCACTCGGTGTGAACGAGCTGACACTGTGGAGGAGGCCCCTGGGAAAGCCTCAAGCTTGACCCTAGGCAAGGCTGAACACAGGGGAGTGACAGGAGAGAGAGTGAGAAAGAGAAAGAGAGAGGGGTAAAACTGAGTGAGACAGAGAGAGAGAGAGACACAGAGAGAGAGGGAGAGGGCCAGAGGGAGTCTGGCAGCCCAGTAGCCCAACCCCTGACACTGCACAGCTCAGTCAGTGAGTCTAATCTTTCAGACAACCTTCCTCCCTCTCACCAGGCTTCTCCCTCTCTCTCCGAGTGCTACTACAAAATATACAAACTATCCACACCCCTTGACTTTTTCCATATCGTGTTGTGTTACAGCCTGAATTTTAAATGGATTCTATTTAGATTTTGTGTCACTGTACCCCATCATGTCTAAGTAGAAATAGGTTTATAGAAATTGTTACAAATGAATAAAAAAATGAAAAGCTGAAATGTCTAATGAGCTGAACGGACAATATTAGTGTTTAACATGATGTTTTAATGACTACCTCATCTCTGTACCTCACACATACAATTAAGGTCCCTCAGTAGAGCAGGGAATCGGATGGCAAAAAATGTAAGCAGACTTTGAATAACCCTTTGAGCATGGTGAAGTTATTAATTACACTTTGGATGGCATATCAATACATCCAGTTACTACAAAGTCCTTGCTAACAGGAAGGAACCGCTCAGGGATTTCACCTTGAGGCCAATGGTGACTTTCAAAGAGTTAAAGGCTGTGATAGGAGAAAACTGAGGAAAGATCAACAACATTGTACACTGAACAAAAATATAAACGCATGTAAAGTGCTGGTCCTATGTTTCATGAGTTTCATGGTTCATGAGTTGAAGTAAAAGATCCCAGACATTTTTCATATGGACAAAAAGCTTATCTCTCTAAAATATTGTGCAAAAATATTTTTACATTTAGTGAGCATTTTACCCTTTGTCAAGATAATCCATTCACCTGACAGGCGTGGCATATCAAGAAGCTGATTAAACAGCATGATCATTACACAGGTGCACCTTGTGCTGGGTTCAATAAAAGGCCACTCTAAAATGTCCAGGTTTGGCACACAACATAATGCCACAGATGTCTCAAGTTTTGAGTGAGTGTGCAATTGGCATGCTGCCTACAAGAATGTCCACCAGAGCTGTTTTCAAGGAATTGAATGTTAATTTCTCTATCAACATCATTTTGGAGAATTTGACAGTATGTCCAATCGGCCTCACAACCGCAGACCATGTGTAACCACGCCAGCACAGGACCTCCACATCCGGCTTCTTCATCTGCAGGATTGTCAGAGGGATCACTAAAATCGTGCCAACAGAGTGGGCTGCCTTGCTTCTAGCTCTTAGGAAACTTTGCAGTATTTAGTTTTTTCTTACCTTATTAGCCCAGAAAATGTTTTGTGTTATTACATACAGCCGGGAAGAACTATTTGATGTCAGAGCGGGGGTAACTCACCAGCACTACCAGCATTACGACCAGGAATATGACTTTCCAGAAGTGGATCCTTTGTTCGCACCCACCAGTGCAATTGAACTGATTCCAGAGGCCGACACAAAACAACGCCGGTGAAGGAAAGGTACTTGGAGTGGTCTCCTACTCCGACTTAGGTGTGCACACCACCCACCGCTTCCGAGTATATTACTCGGTAATGTTCAGTCTCTGGATAATAAAGTTGGCGAGATCAGAGCAAGGATTTCTTTCCAGAGTGACATCAGAGATTGTAACATACTCTGTTTCATGGAAACATGGCTCACTCGGGATACTGTCTGACTTGGTCCAGCCAGCTGGATTCTCAGTTCATCGCGCAGACAGGAATAAATATCTCCACGGGAAGAAGGACAGCGGTGTATGTTTCATGATTAATGACTCATGGTGTAATTGTGATAACACATAAGAACTCAAGTCCTTTTGTTCACCCAACCTAGAATACCTCACAATCAAATGCCGACCGTATTTCTTCCCAAGATAATTTTCTTTGGTTATAGTTACGGCCGTGTATATCCCACCTCAAGCAGATACCACGACGGCCCTCAAAGAACTTCTTTGGACTTTATGCAAACTGGAAACCACATATCCTGAGGCCGGATTCATTGTAGCTGGGGATTTTAACAAAGCAAATTTGACAAAAACGCTGCCGAAGTTCTATCAACACATAGAACGTAGTACTCGTGCTGCTAAAACCACTCGACCACTGGTACACCAACTTCCGGGATGCATACAAGGCCCTCCCCCGCCCTCCTTTCGGGCAAATCTGACCACAACTCTTTTTGCTCCTCCCTTCCTATAGGCAGAAACTCAAACAGGAAGTACTCATGCTAAGGACTATTCAACGCTGGTCTGACCAATCGGAATCCATGCTTCCATGCTTCCATGCTTCAAGATTATTTTGATCATGTGTACTGGGATATGTTCCGGTTAGTTTCAGAGAATAACATTGACGTATATACTGATATGGTGACTGCCCTATCCCATCTGGACAAGCGGAATACCCATGTAAGAATGCTGTTCATTGACTATATCTCAGCATTCAACACCATAGTACCCTCCAAGGTCATCATTAAGCTTGAGGCCCTGGGTCTGAACTCTGCCCTGTGCAACTGGGTCCTGGACTACCTGATGGGCCACCCCCAGGTGGTTAAGGTAGGAAACAACACCTCCACTCCACTGATCCTCAACACCCACAAGGGTGCATGCTCAGCCCCCTCCTGGACTCCCTGTTCACCCATGACTGCGAGGCCAAGCACAACTCAATCATTAAGTTTGCAGACGACACAACAGTAGTAGGCTCGGTTACCAACAATTACGCTACAGGCAAGAGGTGAGGGCTCTGGCAGTGTGGTGCCAGGAAAATAACCTCTCACTCAACATCAACAGAGGAGATGATCGTGGACTTCAGGAAACAGCATAGTGAGCACCCCCCTATCCACATCGATGGGACTGCAGTGGAGAGGGTGGAAAGCTTCCAGATCCTCAGCGTACACATCACGGACAAACTGAAATAGTCGAACCACACAGACAGTGTGGTGATGAAAGTGCAACAACAACCTCAGGAGGCTGAAGAAATTTGACTAGGCACCTAAAACCCTCACAAACTTTTACAGATGAAAAATCAAGAGCAGACCGAGAGACTGAAAAACAGCTTCTATATTAAGGCCATCAGACTGTTAAATAGTCATCACTAGCACATTAGAGGCTGCTGCCTATATACATAGACTAGAAATCACTGGCCACTTTAATAAATGGAACACTTGTCACTGTTTACATATCTTGCATTACTAATCTCATATGTACAGTGGTTCCTCCTTTAAAAGTTGCGTCATATTACGGCACACCCCGTGTTTTTTAATTCTCAGCCATTTCCTCTGTTACTGCAAGTTATTGCTGGTTTGACCACCAGAGGGCATCTTTGAGAAACATTTGATAGTATTCCGTATTGGCATTACCAGAGAATTTAAAACCTTTTTTTCAATAACATAGTATATGGTATTGATTTTAAGAAATTTGACTTAATTAATTTGATTAATATTATGGTGTTTCCATTCAGAGAAAATTTGTCAGTTTGTAAATTCCCACCGTTTCGCTCTCGGAGCGCACACTGGACGTTCGTGCCAAAGAGTAGGGTTGATTGGAGCATTCTGGCCTTACAATGGCAGTCAAGCACCCAACCTAACATTGGCTAGCTACTTCCAGACACAAATGAGACCACTGATCATTTTAATCACCCTAGCAGAGCAGGTAAGGCCGTTTACATGTTAACCAGCGCGTTGGTGACTGTAAATGTGCAGCTGGAAACAATTTAATTACGCTTTTTTTCTGACGATTACTGACACCGGCTATATTCAACGGGTGTTGAGCGCTAGTAAAGTATTTTATTCTGCGCTCTGGTAGACTCAGATGAGAGTGCTCTGAAATCCGTGTAGATGATAGGCTGGACATTACATTTTTAGAAACATTTTCTGATAAAAACTAGTTAATTGCATCCGTCGTGGAGCCCAGTTTCATAACATGACCATATATTTCCCATCTGCTTGCCGTCGTTTTGAAGTAATCGCAAAAAAACAGGGATTATTTTAGTGCATTTGTCACCCTGCCAGCTCCCATTAGTTCTATTGACCACCGCGGCACCAACTCGCCTTCCGAATGTTCTATTCCCAGCTTATTGTTCAACTTCACAACGCCTGCTTCGCTATTGTTGGCAATGAGACCTGCTCACGTTGTTTTATAAATTCAAATGTAAACAAAAATAATATTGGAACTCTGCGGACTTCCCATTGTTTCCTATGGGGGAAATATAGGCATGTCTGCCTATTTCGACAAAATATCTTGCAATGTGTATATTGAGATTTTTTTCAAGTCGGGCGTAACCGGTGTAAAATGGCTAGCTAGTTAGCGGGGTGCGTGCTAATAGAGTTTCAATCGGTGACGTCACTCTCTCTGACACCTTGAAGTAGTTGTTCCCCTTGCTTGATTCTTTGAGGTTAGCTGCTGTCTATGTGTGCAGAGTGTTCCTGGTTTCGAGCCCAGGTAGGGGCGAGGAGAGGGACGGAAGCAAAACTGTTACACGGACCCCATTTTAAATCAGGAGAATCTCCTCTTTGTAATTATGTAAGTCTGGGCAGCGAGCTCGTTTCTCTTCGATCGCTAGATCAGAAATAGTCAGAAGTTTGAATTTTTTTCTCTACTTTTTCATTACGCAGACATATGCACAGTTGACACCATTGAGGTGCGGATGTTCACTTTCTACATCCATACATAATATGGCCATATTTCCCAGCTGCTTGCTGTTGTTTTGATGTAACTGCAACAAAAAAAACAGACCTTATTTTAGTGCACTTTTCACCCTGCCAGCTTCTATTAGTTCTATATCTAAAATAATTGTTTTGAAAGCTACTTTTTCCCCCGACACAAATTAAGTCAAAGCGGACACCTTCAAAGATGACATCTCAGGTAAGCAGCACTGGGCTGTATTGACGTATCGTGAAAATGACATCTGCTGCTTTAAATTGAATGGTCATACCTCAGTTATTGTTTCCATATCTATAAAAAAAAATCATCTGTTTTCTTTACTTTCAGAGAGCGAGCTGACCAGGGGGTCAAAAATGTAGATATTGCCAGATGTTCACTGTCTGAGGAACAGGGCGTGGAAGCTTTATTGCTGGCAAAAGTGTCCATAACCACAAGTAATTAAACCGTTCTGTGTGCTTTTTCTCAAAATCTCTGCCATTCTTGTTATACATGAAACCTGTCTCACATGCATTAATTAAAAAACCTTTAAGATGTCAGCTGCTAATTTTCAGATTTACACCACATAAACACAGCCATTTTCACTATATGTTACTGCCAAGTCATGATTTCCCTGGGGGTTAGCCTTGCAATAACCAAGTGGTGAGACACATATCCCTCTATATTTAAATGCTTCAGATACACTCCAATAGGTGTCTGCGTCACATACAGTATCTTCTATTGACATTATCTCCTATTGTTTGTCCTCATGTGTCAGTTTTTAAGCATAAAGTACTCTGTAGCCACTTAGTGTGGACACCAGGTGAGAACACACACACACAATAACAGTCTCTCTTCTTCACTTCATCCCTCTCCCCCTTCTCCCTAATTCCTCTAGCTTATATCGACTGTTTTGGTGAGCCCCTCCCGCATCTGAACTGGCTGACATAGGTGAGATGTCACTTGGTCGGGTCAACAGGAAGTATTATTAAAAATATGCTTTACATTGAAATACAGACAGAGATGTAGTAGTCCCAGAGTTAATGATCAAAGGTCAGTTTTGCATTTCACCTCCTGATTTAAGATGACTGACCGTGTTAGAATTGAAAAAAAAAACAAGGCTTAATCATGCTCTCTCGTCTGCAGGTAGGTTTTGATGTGAGAAAGGAAGCCAGTCTAGTCATCGCCACCTCACCCGCTCTTAAGATAACCTTCGGGCCAACTGGGGGCCCAAGGCTGTTTAGGAGACACTGTAATTGTGATGAAACGAGAGAATATTAGTGTAGCACTGTAATTCATGAATCATATCCTGTCTGCCGCTGTTCTTACCTCTTTCCCTTTCTGACTTCTACACTTCTCTCCCCACCTCGTCTTTCTTCCTCGCTTTATAATGCACACCATATGTGCATTGAAGTACAGATTGAACTTGTATTATATAATTATCATAATTATAATGCATGTATGTATTTATAACACATGGATAATGAGCTTCTCGCAAAAAAAGCGTTTCACATTCTCCAATTCCAATTCTGGTTGAAGTTAAGTATCTCATTGAAATATTATCCTGTGTCCTCAGATTAATGCAGATGGAGTTAGATATGCATAGTTTCATGTATATATGAATTACGATGTCAATCGTGTTTCTAGTCTATTGCATAGTTACAATGTGTAATGATTGATGTCCCAGGAGCAAGAGTGGTAACCACTGTTGAAGTGTATAACTGTAATACATACATGCAGACACAGCATCATTCAAAGAATGGAGTTTGATGACTGAAAAAGAATGTCTCAGACATTCATACTTGAACCGCACCTTTATTTGCCAAGGAAGAGTACATGATCAGTGAATATATTCAATGTACATGCGACAATGTGGGAATCTCATTAGTGGTAATAACTACAGTACATGTGTATATAGGACTTGCATCCTTGGCACAATAAAGTTTTCATATTCTACTCTATCCTATGGCTTCATTAATGCCATTCAGACTTGAAGTTGATACAACAACTATGATAGCTAAGGTTCATAGATTGGTATGAATATTAGTTCAGAACCTGACGTTTTTAGGGTCCATACACAGACCGGCTCCATACTGTAGCTAGCTACACATCCATAGGCACACAATAATTTTTATCCTCCACAACACAATAAGCTAATAAATAGTTAGCTAGCTATGTTACTTCAGCTGCAAGCTTACACAATTGTACACTCAATTTGCAGTAAATGCTTTAGCTAGCTAGGTTCTTTACATGCACTGTTTCACAAGATGACAGTTTGGTTTGCTGGTTCTCTCAGGAGTCCCTAAAACATTAAACACGAATTACAAATGAATTATCCTAACACTAACTAGCTGGCTAAGGTTAACTAGTCAGATAACTGGCTAAATAGCAATTTTCGTAAATGTACTTTATGACCCAAAAATATGCACAAACAGTTGTCTCTACATTAACATATTCCTCTCAATTGTACATTTTTTGCTTGACTCATTATGACGTTATAACAACTTACAGCTGGTTCCACTGTAATGTTTTGTCAGCCATCTTTGTTGAAGAACGCCACAAGGCAAGGGTGGCTTGCGTCAAAATTCGTCATTGGAACCAATTAAATAAAAACCTTGGGTTACAAATGCATAACGAGTGCGCTAACTCCCCCTTGTGGTGGTCTGGAGCAATGAAGCCGTGACGCTGGGAACCTCTAACTGGCTGACTGCACTGCTCGCGTCGCGTGTGCGAGTGTTGCAAAATACATTTTGAAATCTATGTTAAATTATTTCGCCAACGAGCGTCTGCATTTCCAAGAGCTAAAATAGAAGTCAGTTCTATTTCTGACGCAGTTCGGGCTGCAAGTCCTGCCTCTCCCATCACCTCCTCATTGGTTTATAGAAGCAGATACCCACGTGCCATCTCTTCATTGGTTATACCCATGTGGGTGACTGAAAGACGAACAAAGTCAGTGGTGGTAAATGCACCTCATTTATGAAGTTGCCAATCACAATATAAGGTCAAGAGAAGAAAAAGCCTGGAAGGAGGGAGAGATGACTAGAAACTATTCAGTTGACCGTTTTATGTGTGGGCAGAGTAGAGGACCTTGTGCATTTCACATACAATAACAACAATGTTTATATCCCAGGGCAAATTAGCTAGCAACAGCAAGGTAGCTAAAAAGGACAAATTAGCTAGCAAGTGCAAGCAAGCTAGCTAAATTGCCATAAATGTTGAATGCTTTTCGACCTGTCCCCAAATTAATATAATTGGTTCAGAGTTTGTATTGATATTTTAACCTGCTTGTCGCATTTGGTGTAGGGGGACAAAATACATTTATGCACGATGGCGCACACGCGCAGCCGGTTTGGGTTCCGTGTGAGTCCCGCGTTGCAAACTTGCAACTTTTAAAGGAGGAACAACTGTATATACTGTATTCTATTATATCTTAGTCTATGCCGCTCTGACATTACTCGTCCATATATTTATATATTCTTAATTCATCATCATTTTACCTAGATTTGTGTGTATTGGGAATATGTTGTGTAATTGTTCAGTGTTTCATCAAATCACTTATTTATTATAGCTACAGGGTGTTCTAAAATGTAAAACTCAAATAGCTAAATGATCCCTTGCTTAAGGGATAAGGTTTGTTTTGTCCGAGTGTGTTACTTTTCTACTTTGTGTCCTCTTTCTATGAAGTAGGCTTTTATTTGGGTTCATTTGTCAAATTCAAATATGTATTTCTTTTTAATCAAGGCCACTGTAAAGAACATATTGTAATGTTTGGTATTACAAAAGCCTACATTCAGACCTAAGACCTATTGCATAAGTAACATTCAGAGCCAAGCAACCTTTAGAGCCAAGCAATCTTTAGAGCCAAGCAACATTCAGAGCTAAGAGCCAGGTAATATTCAGAGCTAAGTAATATTCAGAGCTACAGTTGAAGTCGGAAGTTTACATACACTTAGGTTGGAGTCATTAAAACCCGTTTTCCAACCACTACACACATTTCTTGTTAACAAACTATAATTTTGGCAAGTTGGTTAGGACATATACTTTGTGCATGACACAAGAAAATGTTCAAACAATTGTTTACAGACAGATTATTTCACTGTATCACAATTCCAGTGGATCAGAAGTTGACATACACTAAGTTGACTGTGCCTGTAAACAGCTTGGAAAATTCAAAAAAATGATGTCATGGCTTTACAAGCTTCTAATAGGCTAATTGACATGATTTGAGTCAATTGGAGGTGTACATGTGGATGTATTTCAAGGCATACCTTCAAACTCAAGCAAAGAGGCACTGATATCATGGGAAAATCCAAATAAATAATTCAAGACCTCAGAAAAAAATTATAGACCTGCGCAAGTCTCCTGGAGATGAATGTACTTCAGTGCGAAAAGTGCAAATCAATCGCAGAACAATAACAAAGGGCCTCGTGAAGATGCTGGAGGTACAAAAGTATGTATCCAAAGCAAAACAAGTCCTATATCGACATAACCGCAAAGGGTGCTCAGCAAGAAAGAAGCCACTGCTCCAAACCCACCATAAAAAAAGTCATACTTTTTGGAGAAATGTCCTCTGGTCTGATGAAACAAAAATGGAACTGTTTGGCCATAATGACCATCGTCAAAGTGGAGGCTTGCAAGCAGAAGAATACCATCCCAACTGTGAAGCACGAGGGTGGCAGCATCATGTTGTGGGGGTGCTTTGCTGTAGGAGGGACTTGTGTACTTCACAAAAGATGGCTTCATGAGGAACGAAAAGTATGAGGATATATTGAAGCAACATCAGTGAGGAAGTTGAAGCTTGGTCACAAATGGGTCTTCCAAATGGACAATGATCCCAAGCATACTTCCAAAGTTGTGGAAAAAAAGGTCAAGGTATTGGAGTTGCCATCACAGAGCCCTGACCTCAATCGCATTGAAAATGTTGTGGGCAGAACTGAAAAAGCATGTGCGAGCATGGGGGCCTACAAACCTGACTGTTACACCAGCTCTGTCAGGAGGAATGAGCCAAAAGTCACCCAATTTATGGTGGAAAGTTTGTGAAGGCTACCCAAAATGTTTCACCCAAGTTAAACAATTTAAAGGCAATGCTTCCAAATACTAATTGAGTGTATGTAATCTTCTGACCCACTGGGAATGTGATGAAAGAAATTAAAGTTGAAATCATTCTCTCTACTATTATTCTGACATTTCACATTCTTAAAATAAATGCGGGTAAGGATGAAAGAGGCAGAGAATATAACCTTTACAGGGATTTCTTTTTAATATGGTGAATATGGGAAAAGGGTCTGGACTGAACCCAAGAAAGTAAACGTTACAGAGTACCCTCTCCGCCCTTACCTACCTATTCTGAACGCCACACTAACCAAAATACACGGAGTGGTCTGCCCAGGTCTTACCTAGCGTGAAAAGACAGTAAATACTACGGGTTATGTATGCTCGCAGGTTTCTTGCCCTAAGCACTCCCAAGGTGCCTTCCCCTTCCCCATTGGGAACAAATGAAACAGAAAAAAAATCTGCAAACTCAGTGAACAATATGAATAAACCAAAAACACTAGGTACTACACCAAACACATATCTCTGCAGGACTGGCTACCAAAATACTTTACAACAAATTTACCAGAAAAACAACCCACACAGCACATACAAATATGCTCTCTATCCTAACAAAGGAACACTGGATTTTCAAGCTGCAGAAGGAGTCTGTAATTGCAGACAGCTGTATCCCCTGACGAGAGGGCGGGGTCAGAGAACAAATCTGCAATGGGGCCAACCAATCAGCTGCTTGGAATCCAGGGAGCCATTTCCTGAAACACACACAAACTGGGGAACGTAACAAACATTCAGAGCTAAGCAACATACAGAGCAAAGTAACATTCAGAGCAAAGTAACATTCAGATCTAAGTAACTGTGGTAACCCGTGGGGTGTTGGGTTGAGCGTGCAGAGATTGATACAGAGACAGGGAGGTTTTACTCTGCAAAAAAACAACTTTACTAAGACAGACAAACATAAAGAAAGTCACTTAGGTATGGCGTGGTCCTTCTCCTCTACTTTTGCTTGGTGTTGGTCTCTCCGTTCCCTCTCGGGGTGTGCCACAGTGCTCCTTCTATTTGGCCTCCACGGATGGTTGGCACTTTCCCCTAATTATGTCCACTTGGAGCAGTCCGTGTAGGGGTTCTCAGCTCCCGTATTCCCAGCAGAGGAAGCCAACGTCTCCTAACGTACCTCCGGTCTATTAATATCCCCCGGCGTAGACCTCCTGGGATACCACATACCATTCAGATCGAAGAAACATTCAGATCTAAGTCAAATTCTAATCTAATTAACATTCAGATCTATAACATTCACAGCTAAGAAACATTCATATCCAAGTAGCATTCAGATCTTTGTAACATTCAGACCTAAGTAACATTCAGATCTAAGTAACATTCAGATCTAAGTAGAATTCAGAGCTATGTAACATTCAGAGCTATGTAACATTCAGAGCTAAGAAACATTCAGATCTAAGCGACATTCAGATCTAAGGAACGTTCAGAGCTAAGTAACATTCAGAGCTAAGTAACATTGAGATCTAAGTAGAATTCACAGCTATGTAACATTCAGAGCTAAGTAACATTCAGATCTAAGGAATGTTCAGAGCTAAGTAACATTCAGAGCTAAATAACATTCAGAGCTAAGTAACATTCAGAGCTAAGTAACATTCAGATCTAAGTAACGTTCAGAGCTAAGTAACATTCAAAGCTATGTAACATTCAGATCTATGTAACATTCACAGCTAAGAAACATTCATATCCAAGTAGCATTCAGATCTTTGTAACATTCAGACCTAAGTAACATTCAGATTTAAGTAACATTCAGATCTAAGTAAAATTCACAGCTAAGAAACAACTAAATCTGAGAGAAAATGTGATCTAAGTAACATTCAGAGCTAAGTATCATTTGAAGCAAAGTAACATTCCGAGCAAAGTAAAATTCAGAGCTAACTAACATTCAGAGCAAAGTAACATTCAGATCTAATTCAATATTCAGAGCTAAGTAACATTCAGAGCTAAGTAACATTCAGTGCTAACTAAAATGCACAGCTAAGTAACATTCAGAGCTAAGTAACAGTCAGAGCTAAGTAACATTCAGAGCTAAGTAACATTCAGAGCCAAGTAACATTCAGAGCCAAGTAACTTTCAGATCTTAGTAACATTCAGAGCTAAGCAACATTCACAACTAAGTAACATTCACAGCTTTGTAACATTCAGAGCTAAGTAACATTCAAATCTAAGTAACATTCAGATCTTAGTAAAATTCAGAGCTAAGTAACATTTTGAGCTAATTAACATTCAGATCTAAGTAACATTCAGATCTTAGTAACATTCAGAGCTAAGTAACATTCAGATCTTAGTAACATTCAGAGCTAAGTAACATTCAGATCTTAGTAAAATTCAGAGCTAAGTAACATTTTGAGCTAATTAACATTCAGATCTAAGTAACATTCAGATCTAAGTAACATTCCGAGCTAAGTAACATTCAGATCTAAGTAACATTCAGAGTTAAGTAACATTCAGAGCTAAGTACCATTCAGAGCTAAGTAACATTCAGAGCTAAGTAACATTTTTAGCTATGTAACATTCACATCTAAGTTACATTCATAGCTAAGTAACATTCAGAGCTAAGTAACATTCAGAGCTAAGTAACATTTCGAGCTGTGTAACATTCACAGCTAAGTAACATTCATAGCTAAGTAACATTCAGAGCTAAGTAACATTCAGAGCTAAGTAACATTTCGAGCTACGTAACATTCACAGCTAAGTAACATTCAGAGCTAAGTAACATTCAGATCTAAGTAACATTCAGATCTTAGTGACATTCAGAGCTAAGTAACATTCAGATCTTAGTGACATTCAGATCTTAGTAACATTCAGAGCTAAGTAACATTCAGAGCTAAGTAACATTCAGATCTTAGTAAAATTCAGAGCTAAGTAACATTCAGAGCTAAGTAACATTTCGAGCTGTGTAACATTCACAGCTAAGTAACATTCACAGCTAAGTAACATTCAGAGCTAAGTAACATTCAGAGCTAAGTAACATTCAGAGCTAAGTAACATTCAGAGCTAAGTAACATTCAGAGCTAGGTAACATTTCGAGCTGTGTAACATTCACAGCTAAGTAACATTCACAGCTAAGTAACATTCAGAGCTAAGTAACATTCACAGCTAAGTAACATTCATAGCTAAGTAACATTCAGAGCTAAGTAACATTCAGAGCTAAGTAACATTCAGAGCCAAGTAACATTTTGAGCTAAGTACCATTAAGATCTTAGTGACATTCAGAGCTAAGTAACATTTAGAGCTAAGTAACATTCAGAGCTAAGTAACATTCAGATCTTAGTAAAATTCAGAGCTAAGTAACATTTTGAGCTAATTAACATTCAGATCTAAGTAACATTCAGATCTTAGTACCATTCAGAGCTAAGTAACATTCAGATCCTAGTACCATTCAGAGCTAAGTAACATTCAGATCTTAGTAACATTCAGAGCTAAGTAACATTTTGAGCTATGTAACATTCACATCTAAGTTACATTCATAGCTAAGTAACATTCAGAGCTAAGTAACATTTTGAGCTATGTAACATTCACATCTAAGTGACATTCAGAGCTAAGTAACATTCAGAGCTAAGTAACATTCAGAGCTAAGTAACATTCAGAGCTAAGTAACATTTCGAGCTGTGTAACATTCAGAGCTAAGTAACATTCATAGCTAAGTAACATTCAGAGCTAAGTAACATTCAGAGCTAAGTAACATTCAGAGCTAAGTAACATTTCGAGCTGTGTAACATTCACAGCTAAGTAACATTCACAGCTAAGTAACATTCAGAGCTAAGTAACATTGAGATCTAAGTAGAATTCAGAGCGATGTAACATTCAGAGCTAAGTAACATTCAGATTTAAGTAACATTCAGATCTAAGTAAAATTCACAGCTAAGAAACAACTAAATCTGGGAGAAAATGTGATCTAAGT
The DNA here is from genome assembly GCF_023373465.1 of Oncorhynchus keta. Classification (NCBI taxonomy): domain Eukaryota; kingdom Metazoa; phylum Chordata; class Actinopteri; order Salmoniformes; family Salmonidae; genus Oncorhynchus; species Oncorhynchus keta. The sequence continues at coordinate 2,644,330 of NC_068436.1, read as the reverse complement.
AACATTCAGAGCTAAGTATCATTTGAAGCAAAGTAACATTCCGAGCTAAGTAACATTCAGAGCTAAGTAACATTCAGAGCTAAGTAACATTTAGAGCTGTGTAACATTCACAGCTAAGTAACATTCACAGCTAAGTAACATTCAGAGCTAAGTAACATTCATAGCTAAGTAACATTCAGAGCTAAGTAACATTCAGAGCTAAGTAACATTCAGAGCCAAGTAACATTTTGAGCTAAGTAACATTCAGATCTTAGTGACATTTCGAGCTGTGTAACATTCACAGCTAAGTAACATTCACAGCTAAGTAACATTCAGAGCTAAGTAACATTGAGATCTAAGTAGAATTCAGAGCGATGTAACATTCAGACCTAAGTAACATTCAGATTTAAGTAACATTCAGATCTAAGTAAAATTCACAGCTAAGAAACAACTAAATCTGGGAGAAAATGTGATCTAAGTAACATTCCGAGCTAAGTAACATTCAGAGCTAAGTAACATTTAGAGCTGTGTAACATTCACAGCTAAGTAACATTCACAGCTAAGTAACATTCAGAGCTAAGTAACATTGACAGCTAAGTAACATTCATAGCTAAGTAACATTCAGAGCTAAGTAACATTCAGAGCTAAGTAACATTCAGAGCCAAGTAACATTTTGAGCTAAGTACCATTAAGATCTTAGTGACATTCAGAGCTAAGTAACATTTAGAGCTAAGTAACATTCAGAGCTAAGTAACATTCAGATCTTAGTAAAATTCAGAGCTAAGTAACATTTTGAGCTAATTAACATTCAGATCTAAGTAACATTCAGATCTTAGTAACATTCAAATCTTAGTAACATTCAGAGCTAAGTAACATTCAGATCTTAGTGACATTCAGAGCTAAGTAACATTCAGAGCTTAGTAAAATTCAGAGCTAAGTAACATTTTGAGCTAATTAACATTCAGATCTAAGTAACATTCAGATCTAAGTAACATTCAGATCTAAGTAACATTCAGAGCTTAGTAACATTCAGAGCTAAGTAACATTCAGAGCTAAGTAACATTCAGAGCCAAGTAAAATTTTGAGCTAAGTAACATTCAGATCTTAGTGACATTCAGAGCTAAGTAACATTCAGATCTTAGTAAAATTCAGAGCTAAGTAACATTTTGAGCTAATTAACATTCAGATCTAAGTAACATTCAGATCTTAGTACCATTCAGAGCTAAGTAACATTCAGATCTTAGTAACATTCAGAGCTAAGTAACATGTTGAGCTATGTAACATTCACATCTAAGTTACATTCATAGCTAAGTAACATTCAGAGCTAAGTAACATTTTGAGCTATGTAACATTCACATCTAAGTTACATTCATAGCTAAGTAACATTCAGAGCTAAGTAACATTTTGAGCTATGTAACATTCACATCTAAGTGACATTCAGAGCTAAGTAACATTCAGAGCTAAGTAACATTCAGAGCTAAGTAACATTTCGAGCTGTGTAACATTCACAGCTAAGTAACATTCATAGCTGTGTAACATTCACAGCTAAGTAACATTCAGAGCTAAGTAACATTCAGATTTAAGTAACATTGAGATCTAAGTAGAATTCACAGCTAAGAAACAACTAAATCTGAGAGAAAATGTGATCTAAGTAACATTCAGATCTAAGTAACGTTCAGAGCTAAGTAACATTCAAAGCTATGTAACATTCAGATCTATGTAACATTCACAGCTAAGAAACATTCATATCCAAGTAGCATTCAGATCTTTGTAACATTCAGACCTAAGTAACATTCAGATTTAAGTAACATTCAGATCTAAGTAAAATTCACAGCTAAGAAACAACTAAATCTGAGAGAAAAAATGTGATCTAAGTAACATTCAGAGCTAAGTATCATTTGAAGCAAAGTAACATTCTGAGCTAAGTAACATTCAGAGCTAAGTAACATTCAGAGCTAAGTAACATTTAGAGCTGTGTAACATTCACAGCTAAGTAACATTCAGAGCTAAGTAACATTCACAGCTAAGTAACATTCATAGCTAAGTAACATTCAGAGCTAAGTAACATTCAGAGCTAAGTAACATTCAGAGCTAAGTAACATTCAGAGCCAAGTAACATTTTGAGCTAAGTAACATTCAGATCTTAGTGACATTCAGAGCTAAGTAACATTCAGAGCTAAGTAACATTTCGAGCTGTGTAACATTCACAGCTAAGTAACATTCATAGCTAAGTAACATTCAGAGCTAAGTAACATTCAGAGCTAAGTAACATTCAGAGCTAAGTAACATTTCGAGCTGTGTAACATTCACAGCTAAGTAACATTCACAGCTAAGTAACATTCAGAGCTAAGTAACATTGAGATCTAAGTAGAATTCAGAGCGATGTAACATTCAGAGCTAAGTAACATTCAGATTTAAGTAACATTCAGATCTAAGTAAAATTCACAGCTAAGAAACAACTAAATCTGGGAGAAAATGTGATCTAAGTAACATTCAGAGCTAAGTATCATTTGAAGCAAAGTAACATTCCGAGCTAAGTAACATTCAGAGCTAAGTAACATTCAGAGCTAAGTAACATTTAGAGCTGTGTAACATTCACAGCTAAGTAACATTCACAGCTAAGTAACATTCAGAGCTAAGTAACATTCATAGCTAAGTAACATTCAGAGCTAAGTAACATTCAGAGCTAAGTAACATTCAGAGCCAAGTAACATTTTGAGCTAAGTAACATTCAGATCTTAGTGACATTTCAGAGCTGTGTAACATTCACAGCTAAGTAACATTCACAGCTAAGTAACATTCAGAGCTAAGTAACATTGAGATCTAAGTAGAATTCAGAGCGATGTAACATTCAGACCTAAGTAACATTCAGATTTAAGTAACATTCAGATCTAAGTAAAATTCACAGCTAAGAAACAACTAAATCTGGGAGAAAATGTGATCTAAGTAACATTCCGAGCTAAGTAACATTCAGAGCTAAGTAACATTTAGAGCTGTGTAACATTCACAGCTAAGTAACATTCACAGCTAAGTAACATTCAGAGCTAAGTAACATTGACAGCTAAGTAACATTCATAGCTAAGTAACATTCAGAGCTAAGTAACATTCAGAGCTAAGTAACATTCAGAGCCAAGTAACATTTTGAGCTAAGTAACATTCAGATCTTAGTGACATTCAGAGCTAAGTAACATTTAGAGCTAAGTAACATTCAGAGCTAAGTAACATTCAGATCTTAGTAAAATTCAGAGCTAAGTAACATTTTGAGCTAATTAACATTCAGATCTAAGTAACATTCAGATCTTAGTAACATTCAAATCTTAGTAACATTCAGAGCTAAGTAACATTCAGATCTTAGTGACATTCAGAGCTAAGTAACATTCAGAGCTTAGTAAAATTCAGAGCTAAGTAACATTTTGAGCTAATTAACATTCAGATCTAAGTAACATTCAGATCTAAGTAACATTCAGATCTAAGTAACATTCAGATCTTAGTAACATTCAGAGCTAAGTAACATTCAGAGCTAAGTAACATTCAGAGCCAAGTAAAATTTTGAGCTAAGTAACATTCAGATCTTAGTGACATTCAGAGCTAAGTAACATTCAGATCTTAGTAAAATTCAGAGCTAAGTAACATTTTGAGCTAATTAACATTCAGATCTAAGTAACATTCAGATCTTAGTACCATTCAGAGCTAAGTAACATTCAGATCTTAGTAACATTCAGAGCTAAGTAACATGTTGAGCTATGTAACATTCAGACATTCATAGCTAAGTAACATTCAGAGCTAAGTAACATTTTGAGCTATGTAACATTCACATCTAAGTGACATTCAGAGCTAAGTAACATTCAGAGCTAAGTAACATTCAGAGCTAAGTAACATTTCGAGCTGTGTAACATTCACAGCTAAGTAACATTCATAGCTGTGTAACATTCACAGCTAAGTAACATTCAGAGCTAAGTAACATTCAGATTTAAGTAACATTGAGATCTAAGTAGAATTCACAGCTAAGAAACAACTAAATCTGAGAGAAAATGTGATCTAAGTAACATTCAGATCTAAGTAACGTTCAGAGCTAAGTAACATTCAAAGCTATGTAACATTCAGATCTATGTAACATTCACAGCTAAGAAACATTCATATCCAAGTAGCATTCAGATCTTTGTAACATTCAGACCTAAGTAACATTCAGATTTAAGTAACATTCAGATCTAAGTAAAATTCACAGCTAAGAAACAACTAAATCTGAGAGAAAAATGTGATCTAAGTAACATTCAGAGCTAAGTATCATTTGAAGCAAAGTAACATTCTGAGCTAAGTAACATTCAGAGCTAAGTAACATTCAGAGCTAAGTAACATTTAGAGCTGTGTAACATTCACAGCCAAGTAACATTCAGAGCTAAGTAACATTCACAGCTAAGTAACATTCATAGCTAAGTAACATTCAGAGCTAAGTAACATTCAGAGCTAAGTAACATTCAGAGCTAAGTAACATTCAGAGCCAAGTAACATTTTGAGCTAAGTAACATTCAGATCTTAGTGACATTCAGAGCTAAGTAACATTCAGAGCTAAGTAACATTCAGAGCTAAGTAACATTCAGATCTTAGTAAAATTCAGAGCTAAGTAACATTTTGAGCTAATTAACATTCAGATCTAAGTAACATTCAGATCTTAGTAACATTCAAATCTTAGTAACATTCAGAGCTAACATTCAGATCTTAGTGACATTCAGAGCTAAGTAACATTCAGAGCTTAGTAACATTCAGAGCCAAGTAACATTTTGAGCTAAGTAACATTCAGATCTTAGTGACATTCAGAGCTAAGTAACATTCAGAGCTAAGTAACATTCAGAGCTAAGTAACATTCAGAGCCAAGTAACATTTTGAGCTAAGTAACATTCAGATCTTAGTGACATTCAGAGCTAAGTAACATTCAGAGCTAAGTAACATTCAGATCTTAGTGACATTCAGAGCTAAGTAACATTCAGAGCTTAGTAAAATTCAGAGCTAAGTAACATTTTGAGCTAATTAACATTCAGATCTAAGTAACATTCAGATCTAAGTAACATTCAGATCTAAGTAACATTCAGATCTTAGTAACATTCAGAGCGAAGTAACATTCAGAGCTAAGTAACATTCAGAGCCAAGTAAAATTTTGAGCTAAGTAACATTCAGATCTTAGTGACATTCAGAGCTAAGTAACATTCAGATCTTAGTAAAATTCAGAGCTAAGTAACATTTTGAGCTAATTAACATTCAGATCTAAGTAACATTCAGATCTTAGTACCATTCAGAGCTAAGTAACATTCAGATCTTAGTAACATTCAGAGCTAAGTAACATGTTGAGCTATGTAACATTCACATCTAAGTTACATTCATAGCTAAGTAACATTCAGAGCTAAGTAACATTTTGAGCTATGTAACATTCACATCTAAGTTACATTCATAGCTAAGTAACATTCAGAGCTAAGTAACATTTTTGAGCTATGTAACATTCACATCTAAGTGACATTCAGAGCTAAGTAACATTCAGAGCTAAGTAACATTCAGAGCTAAGTAACATTTCGAGCTGTGTAACATTCACAGCTAAGTAACATTCATAGCTGTGTAACATGCACAGCTAAGTAACATTCAGAGCTAAGTAACATTCAGATTTAAGTAACATTGAGATCTAAGTAGAATTCACAGCTAAGAAACAACTAAATCTGAGAGAAAATGTGATCTAAGTAACATTCAGATCTAAGTAACGTTCAGAGCTAAGTAACATTCAAAGCTATGTAACATTCAGATCTATGTAACATTCACAGCTAAGAAACATTCATATCCAAGTAGCATTCAGATCTTTGTAACATTCAGACCTAAGTAACATTCAGATTTAAGTAACATTCAGATCTAAGTAAAATTCACAGCTAAGAAACAACTAAATCTGAGAGAAAATGTGATCTAAGTAACATTCAGAGCTAAGTATCATTTGAAGCAAAGTAACATTCCGAGCTAAGTAACATTCAGAGCTAAGTAACATTCAGAGCTAAGTAACATTTAGAGCTGTGTAACATTCACAGCTAAGTAACATTCACAGCTAAGTAACATTCAGAGCTAAGTAACATTCACAGCTAAGTAACATTCATAGCTAAGTAACATTCAGAGCTAAGTAACATTCAGAGCTAAGTAACATTCAGAGCTAAGTAACATTCAGAGCCAAGTAACATTTTGAGCTAAGTAACATTCAGATCTTAGTGACATTCAGAGCTAAGTAACATTCAGAGCTAAGTAACATTCAGAGCTAAGTAACATTCAGAGCTAAGTAACATTTTGAGCTAATTAACATTCAGATCTAAGTAACATTCAGATCTTAGTAACATTCAAATCTTAGTAACATTCAGAGCTAAGTAACATTCAGATCTTAGTGACATTCAGAGCTAAGTAACATTCAGAGCTTAGTAAAATTCAGAGCTAAGTAACATTTTGAGCTAATTAACATTCAGATCTAAGTAACATTCAGATCTAAGTAACATTCAGATCTAAGTAACATTCAGATCTTAGTAACATTCAGAGCGAAGTAACATTCAGAGCTAAGTAACATTCAGAGCCAAGTAAAATGTTGAGCTAAGTAACATTCAGATCTTAGTGACATTCAGAGCTAAGTAACATTCAGATCTTAGTAAAATTCAGAGCTAAGTAACATTTTGAGCTAATTAACATTCAGATCTAAGTAACATTCAGATCTTAGTACCATTCAGAGCTAAGTAACATTTAGATCTTAGTAACATTCAGAGCTAAGTAACATTTTGAGCTATGTAACATTCACATCTAAGTTACATTCATAGCTAAGTAACATTCAGAGCTAAGTAACATTTTGAGCTATGTAACATTCACATCTAAGTTACATTCATAGCTAAGTAACATTCAGAGCTAAGTAACATTTTGAGCTATGTAACATTCACATCTAAGTGACATTCAGAGCTAAGTAACATTCAGAGCTAAGTAACATTCAGAGCTAAGTAACATTTCGAGCTGTGTAACATTCAGAGCTAAGTAACATTCATAGCTAAGTAACATTCAGAGCTAAGTAACATTCAGAGCTAAGTAACATTCAGAGCTAAGTAACATTTCGAGCTGTGTAACATTCACAGCTAAGTAACATTCACAGCTAAGTAACATTCAGAGCTAAGTAACATTCAGAGCTAAGTAACATTCAGAGCCAAGTAACATTTTGAGCTAAGTAACATTCAGATCTTAGTAAAATTCAGAGCTAAGTAACATTTTGAGCTAATTAACATTCAGATCTAAGTAACATTCAGATCTAAGTAACATTCAGATCTTAGTAACATTCAGATCTAAGTAACATTCAGATCTTAGTAACATTCAGAGCTAAGTAACATTCAGATCTTAGTAACATTCAGATCTAAGTAACATTCAGATCTTAGTAACATTCAGATCTTAGTAACATTCAGAGCTAAGTAACATTCAGATCTAAGTAACATTCAGATCTAAGTAACATTCAGATGGACACTAAAGAGTTGAAGAGATGGGAGCAGATGTGTGTGATAGTCTTTGTGTGTGCGCACATCTTCCCCATTACCTGGATTAGAGATTACGAAAGATATATACAGAGGTGAGCAAGATTCCACCTTTTTCCAGGTAACACTTATCTCAACACAATGTGTGCCTCACAAAAGGTACCTTATTCCTTAGTGCACTTCTTTTGACCAGAGCACAATTGGTCCTGGTCAAAGTAATTCAATAGGGAATAGGGTGTGATTTAGCATAAAACCAGATTAAAACTACACCCCATGTTAAAGTCCGCTAAAGGATGGGTTAATGGGCATTTTAATAAAAAAAGACATCTCGTATGTTTTGGGTGACCAAACATTCTAATTTTAAGATAATATTGATCACTGTCAGGCCCAGCACGAACTACAAAGATGAATGCAATACCAGGAAGAGAGGGTAGGGTTAGGTAGCACACACAAACAAACACACACACACAACCACATCCACTCATTGAGATCCACACACAGACAATTTCAAAGTCTGTACTCAGAGCGTGGCTGCGTTGTGATGGTGTGGGAAGCGGCTCAAGATTCATCAACTATCTTCACCGTTACATACTGGCTTGGAAAAAGCTAATAAATGAATAGTGCCTGCATCGGAGTGCTCACGGCTCACAAAACAAAACATCCTACATATTCTGCAATGAAGTTAAAGTTGATCCTCGGGTGTACACCTGGAGGAATGCGAAAAAAAACATGACTAAGGCACACCAAGGCATATGTCTGGTTGGATAACATGCAACACTCAAACCACGGTGTCAAATTGGAGTTCCAAAAAGTGATGGACTGCATGGGGTACTGCACGTACGTAAGAACGTGCTCATGTCCTCCCACATACGCACGCACACAAATGTGTCTTGAAATGCCCCCATGGCAGACAAAAACTCATTCAATCCATGTTGTATATTCATCAAATGGAGGCATTTGCGAATAACTGCAGGCAACAAAGTTTATGGAGTGTGTTGCCCTTTTAAGACTAGAAAAGCTGGGTTTTAAGGGCATTCTAACTGTAAAATAAAACGACTTAATTTACGCTTTCGGAAAAATAATAATTTAGTTGTGTTTATGAAGGTCTTGGGTAACATTACAATACTAAAAAAGTGTTATTTCAAAGAACACAATGGCATTTTCATTCATTTATGTCACTGTAGGCTATCCGTTGCCATGTGTGAAGCGCATAACAGAGGTTATTCTTGGAAATAGTGACATTTTGAAATAGATCTCATCTCCTGAATTTTGAAAGTTATTTGGCTAAATGTTTTGGAAACCTCAAATCTGCTCTTTCTGATACTATGCAGGAATCAAACACCTTACCTTTATGTGACTCGAAGAGGGATTGAAAAGGTCCCTTTTTGGGGGGGGGGGGGTGTTAAACTGCTTAAAACACAAATTCTGTTTGTGTTATCAAAATTCTAACAACCTATGTGTGTTCAATATACTTATTTAGTCAATGTAAAGGACAAAGTGGAGCATGAGTTAAAACATTGCAGAGATATTTCCACTTTAAGTTCAAATGGATTCATAATGACTCAATTTGCACTTCTAGTGTTAATTATGGAGTGTGATGCCATCTGTAGATTACGGAGCATGTTATAATTTTAATTAAAGCTTTCAGCTGTCTATATCCACATCAAAACATAGAAAAAGTCTCTCAGAGTTGTCATCTCAGGTTACTGTACAGTGCATGTGTGTATCTGTGTGTGTGTGGTGTGTGTTTGTGAGGAGACTCCAAAGTAACTTTTCATTCCACCGACTTTCTCTCCCTCCACCCTTCAATACAACACTGCCCTAATCTTTCTCATTCAGAGCCTGTCACACGTAGCTCACCGAACCGAAACTGCTGTCTGTGCTTGGTCCTGGGAGAAATCCATGGTAACCCCGGGGGCTAAAGGTCCTCACTCTCCTCACCCCTCGCTCTCATTCCTTCTCCCTGTTTGATCAATAACAGCCTATTTAGCCACAGGTAGTTCCACCAGGGGATCTAGTCCCCCTCGGGCCCTCTGGCCTATCCTCAGTGTTTGCTCCCGGGTCTGCCTGTTGACTGCCTGTTGACTGCCTGTTGACTGCCTGGTGGCTGCCGCGGAGCCTCGTTGACAGAGATGCACTGCATCACTACTAGTTTCTGTTTGAGGTACTGTATTGACATGTTGAAAGGACCGAGCTGTCTGTCCAAACAGTTACACACAGCTCAGACACCCATGCATACCACACAAGACATGTCAACAGGGGTCTGTTCACAGTCCCCAAGTTCAGAACAGACTACGGGAAACACCAAGGCCTACACAGAGCCATGACTACATGGAGCTCTATACCACATCATGTAACTCAGTCAAGCAGCAAAATCAGATTTTAAAAAACGGATACAACTACAGCTTATGGAAAAACACGGACTGTGTAGAAACACAGAGACACACACGTACATTGTAATATTGGAGTTCGAGTTGAAGTCGGAAGTTTACATACATACATACATACAGCGAAATACATTTAAACACAGTTTTTCACAATTCCTGACATTTAATCATGGTAAACATTCCCTGCTTTAGGTCAACTAGCATCACCACTTTATTTTAAGAATGTGAAATGTCAGAATAATAGTAGAGAGAATGATTTATTTCAACTTTAATTTATTTTATCACATGTTTGGAAATTGCTCCCAAGGATGAACCAGACTTGTGGAGGTCTGCAATTATTTTCTGAGGTCTTGGCTGATTTCTTTTGATTTTCCCATGATGTCAAGCAAAGAGGCACTGAGTTTGAAGGTAGGCCTTGAAATACATCCGTTTACATCCAAATTACTTGTGCCGTGCACAAAGTAGATGTCCTAACTGACTTGCTAAAACTATAGTTTGTTAACTTGATATTTGTGGAGTGGTTGAAAAACAAGTTTTAATGACTCAAATCAAATTGATTTATATAGCCCTTTGTACATCAGCTGATATCTCAAAGTGCTGTACAGAAACCCAGCCTAAACCCAGTCATCATGTCAGGTAGTCCTGGGGCACGGTCCGAGGGCTCAGGTCCTCCGAGAGAGAGAAAGAAAGAGAGAATTAGAGAGAGCATATGTGGGGTGGCCAGTCCTCTTCTGGCTGTGCCGGGTGGAAATTATAACAGAACATGGCCAAGATGTTCAAATGTTCATAAATGACCAGCATGGTCGAATAATAGTAAGGCAGAACAGTTGAAACTGGAGCAGCAGCATGGCCAGGTGGACTGGGGACAGCAAGGAGTCATCATGTCAGGTAGTCCTGGGGCATGGTCCTAGGGCTCAGGTCCTCCGAGAGAGAGAAAGAAAGAAGGAGAGAATTAGAGAACGCACACTTAGATTCACACAGGACACCGAATAGGACAGGAGAAGTACTCCAGATATAACAAACTGACCCTAGCCCCCCGACACAAACTACTGCAGCATAAATACTGGAGGCTGAGACAGGCTGAGTCACCATTGTAAATACAACCCATATTTATGCTAATTTATTTTCCCTTGTATACCTTAACCATTTGTACATTGTTAAAACACTGTATAATATGTTTATAACATATAACATATAACATTACACACATATAATATGACATTTGTAATGTCTTTGTTTTGAAACTTCTGTATGTGTAATGTTTACTGTTAATTTGTATTGTTTATTTCACTTTATATATTAACTTTATATATTATCTACCTCACTTGCTTTGGCAATGTTAACACATGTTTCCCAATAAAGCCCTTGAATTGAATTGAATTGAGAGAGAATTACAAAGACATTGGACATGCACGCACATGCACGCACACAAACTCACAGCTACTGCCACACAAAGCTAATTGAAAGGCCCATCTTGAATGGTAACCTGAACAACACACACACTCACTTGCAGTGCAAAGAGTAGCAGTGGCTACTTTCAGGAGCCGTGTAAGTGTCATCTACTTCCTGTAACACTTGTTATTCAGGTGATGGTCTGTTCGTGGGTGAGTAAATACACACACACACACACACACATACACAGTGTAAACTATAATTCAACGAGCTGTAGGGATTGGAACAGTTAAATAATTAACTTGGAGAGCCGGCAACAAGGAAGTCCACTGTTTGTGCCTCGGAAACTGTTGCACAATTTAATTGAAAGGCGTTTATAGATTCTATAATCAAGTTGTAGAAACATTTCAAGGATGATCAATAGAAACAGGATGCACCTGAGCTCTATTTTGAGTCTCATCGGAAAGGGTCTGAATACTTATGCAAAAATGTCTAAAAACCTGTTTTCGCTTGGTCATTATAGGGTATTCTGTGTAGATCTCTCAGGATTTTTACATTTATTTAATCAATGCTAGAATAAGACTGTAACGTAAAACAAATATGGAAAAGGTACTGAATACTTATGTAAATAAGGCGTTTCTATTGGGGCTGAATACTTATGTAAAATAAATTCAGAAAATCCTGTTTTTTTATTTTTTATTATGGCGTATTGTGTTTAGATTGAAAAGGAAAAACTTTTATTGAATCAATTTTAGAATAAGACTAAGTTAGCAACATTTGGAAAAAGTGAAGGGGTCTGAATACTTTCCGAAGGCACTGTATTTTCAAATACAAGCAACTTAAAAGTTACATTTCACTAAATATCGATTTTAAAATCATTTGCACATCAGAGCAACCTTGAGGGAATCTTATTTGAGTCAGAAAAGGATGTCCATCTGATAGATAATACCTTTGATGATATAGCGGTAGCAATACACGGTTATCCCACCTACAGCGATGCTATCGGGGTTGGTGTTGCATATTCAGAGCAACATTCCAGTAGAGCTTAGAGAGGATCTCATGCCAAATACTGGTGAAGTAATATGGCTACAGGTTCATCTGCCTCACATAAAGCCCATTCTGGTGGGAAGCTGTTATAGACCACCGAGTGCTAACAAACAGTGTCTGGATAATGTGTGAAATGAGGTATACATTTTTTTTGGGGGGGGGGGTGACCTAAATATGTCTTTCGTCAAGCTGGCCACTAATGAAAAAGTTTCAATCTGTGACCAGTGTCTGCAACCTGGTTCAGGTTATCAATCAACCTACCAGGGTATTTAGAAACAGCACAGGTATGAAATCATCCACATGTATTGAACACATGTTTACTAATGCTGCAAAAAATATGCTGTGAAGTGGTATCCAAATCCAGTAGCGGTGGCAGTATGGATAACCAATGTTCCAAAGGCTGGACCTAGTATTGGTTATAAGAAGTCCCACAAGAGTTATTTGTGATTCCTATGTTGATGATGTAAAGAATATTTGCTGGTCTGTGGTGTGTAATGAGGAGCAACCAGACGCTGCACTTGACACATGTCTGAAACAGCTAACTCCACTTACTAATAAGGATGCGGCCATTAAGAAAATGACTGTAAAAACGGTTCAGTCAATGCGCATTGATGAGGAATTTTAAAAATGTTATGGTTGAGAGGGATGTCAAATAAGTCTGGCTGCATAACCGATTGGAAAAACAAAAAGAAGAAGAAACTATACTATGAAATAAATATAAATGAATAAATAAATAATAAATAAATCATTAACACAATGGAAAAACGTAATGATTTCTTATTGAAATATTGAAATAACATGGGCAACCAATATTTTTTATCTGGGTAGATGAGATGTAGTTGTTGTTGTTGTTTGTGTGAGTAGAGGGATATGGAAAGGGTGTCAAAGTGCAGTGAACAAGACATACGGTAGGATTTAAGTTGGTGTAAGTATACTATGTGTGTATCTTGCGTATTTTTAAAAAATGTTTTTTTTTTTTCAAGAAAAGGAATTTAACCTCAACCCTGGAACTGGTGTAGTTGCCAATTGCCGTCTAGTGCTATAGCGTCATGCACAGTTATATCATATGGCCACATACCGGCACCGGAAGATATGAAGTGTGGATAGGATGTGTCTTCTAAGAGAGAAGAAAGATGTAGAGAGAGAGAGAAAAATATAGTGTGTGTGTGTGTGTGTGTGTGTGTGTGTGTGTGTGTGTGTGTGTGTGTGTGTGTGTGTGTGTGTGTGTGTGTGTGTGTGTGTGTGTGTGTGTGTGTGTGTGTGTGTGTGTGTGTGTGTGTGTGTGTGTGTGTGTGAGTGAGTGAGTGAGTGAGTGAGTGAGTGAGTGAGTGAGTGAGTGAGTGAGTGAGTGAGTGAGTGGTGAGTGAGTGAGTGAGTGAGTGAGTGAGTGAGTGAGTGAGTGAGTGGTGTGAGTGAGTGAGTGAGTGAGTGAGTGAGAGAGAGAGAAATATATAGGGTGTGTGTGTGTGTGTGTGTGTGTGTGTGTGTGTGAGAGAGAGAGAGCGAGAGAGACAGAAAGAGAGAGAGAGACAGACAGAAAGAGACAGGAGAGAAGAGATGGAAAGACTCAAACACAACATAGCTGCAGACAGAGAGGAAAATCAATAAGTGTCAGCATTTCAATAAGCTCCGCGGCCTTGCGTAAACTCTTCATCACACAGGCAGTACTTGCATCGCACTGAGTCTGGACAAAATGGAATTCTCTGTCAGCGGCCTCAAAAATGTCTGTGGAAGTTGTGACAAAGAGAGAGGTGAGTGTGTTTTAATCAAGACATGAACACTCCAAATATCCTACGCACGCAGGCTAACAAACACACATGAACAAGTAAGCAGGGTGAAAAGTTGACTAACCTATAGGGTAACTGACTTCAAGTGCCTTTCTCTCATCGTTCAAAGAAATCGTTGTTGATGTGAAGTGCAATCAATAGGTATTGATGTACACGTCACCCAAATTGAAAACATCTACTTAGCTATTCACGTGTCGCCCTTTGTGTTGAGCCCTCGCTTCAACTAATCGGCGAGAGGGCCAGTCGTGTGATGTCTCAGTTGTCTATTGACCCTGGTCTAAAGTAGAAAACGGGAATAGGGTGCCATCTGGGACGCAGCCCATGAGAGTGCTAGAACTAGCCACGCCCCTTCCTGGCAACGCCAAACAGGAAGCTGCCACCTAATTATGTAGTAGCGCTGTCTCAACCAAATGCACTCAAAACTGCCATTTCCTAACGGTAAATAAAGAGGTAAACCATAAAATGACTTTGGATGAACAATAGGCCCCCAAGAACATAATCATTGTTGGCGTCGGTGACTAACATTATGGAAATGTAATTCCAGAGCTGTCTATCATCGGCCCTGTGCACTGCTCTCTCACCTACGGGGAGGAAAAGGTTATTGGAAATGTTAAGTGTCAAAACCGAGAGGATCCGGCACGGAATTAGCAATGCCAAAGTGGATGGCAAGACTGAACTTTTTCGGAACCGTTATATTTCTATATAGGGGGGTCAGCATGGTAGGTTGCGCCCCATGTTTCCGAGGGACCAATTAGCTCTCTCGATGAAAATGGGATGGCAGGGTCCTGCGGAGATCGGGTTCTATTTAGTGGGGGGTAAAAGTTGAGGTGAAAATCTGCGAAAATAGTTTTTTTTTGTTCTTGTGATGAGATACTATCACAACTGTGGGTGTGTATGTCGGCAGTTACAGCACAGAATACCGCAAAGTCACAATCCATGCTGAGGACTACAAAAGACTATTATACACAAATCTGCTGAGGCTCTGGATCGAATCCGAGCTGTCAAAAAAAGCAATAAAAGTTGTTGATAAAATCATTTCAAAAGTATTCTTTCTCCTTTTCTTCTCAAGTACACAGTGAGCAAGCTAACCTCTAAGCTAACCTCTAAGTATTTGAGTTTTATAAAACAGTTTAGCTTATAATACACTTCAGACAGGCCAGACAATGGAGACAGCAACTACTCCCAGAGAGGGCTAGAGTTAGAAATCTTTCAGTCTGGCCCCTGTCAGTGACGACATGCGTGGCTACAAGCTGTATGCAAACAACAGACAAGTGGGGAGATAAAACCAAGGTGTTTGTTTGTGTATAAAGAGAGAAAGAGAGAGAGAGAGAAATAGCGAGACCGACAAAGACAGACCGTGAGAATAGGAGGAGAGCGAGGGCAATGGGGATATTGAAAGGGTGAGTGAGAGCATTGAACTAGACATATGGGGGATTTAAACACAGTCAAGACGGGAGTGTTGACACTCCAGACGTAGACCATAAAGAAGTGTCCTCTCTCTCGCAAGGGGAAAAACACAACACAATGGAGAAACATGGGTATTAAAACTACCCGCCCCCAGTCACAAATCCTCCCACCGGTACAGCGGCAGACAGGTAACAACAGCCATAAACAAAGGGTGCTTTTTTACGTAAAGAAGGTTGCACTCCCTCTATCCAATTAGCTCCCTCGATGAAAATGGGGTGGCAGGGTCCTGCGGAGATCCTATTCTGTTTAGTTGGGGGGGAAGAAAAAGCCTTTTTTTGGGGTAATTGTGATGAGATACTATCATAGTTATATGGTGTGTGTAGGCAGTTACAGCACAGAATACGACTAGACAAAGTCACAATGCCTGCTGAGGACTATGCTGATATCTTTGGATCTAAACCGAGCTGACAAAAAAAGCTCCAAAAGTTGTTATTACAAAATAATAATAATGATAACAAATAAATCATTATTTCAAAGCTCACCATTGCTGTATTTTTTCTTAATTTCTTCTCAACTATATTTTGTATTTATTTAACATTTATTTAACTAGGCAATTAAGAACAAATTCTTCGTTACAATGACGGCCGACCCCGGCCAAGCCCTAACCCTTATGATGCTG
The DNA here is from genome assembly GCF_023373465.1 of Oncorhynchus keta. Lineage (NCBI taxonomy): Eukaryota > Metazoa > Chordata > Actinopteri > Salmoniformes > Salmonidae > Oncorhynchus > Oncorhynchus keta. Next base: position 2,628,135 of record NC_068436.1, on the reverse strand, counting down.
GGCTAATTGTTCGCCGGCCTATGGGACTCCCCATCACGGCCGGTTGTGATACAGCCTGGAATTGAGGGTCTGTAATGACACCTCTAGCACTGAGATGCAATGCCTTAGACCACTGCGCCACTCGAGAGCACCAGTATACAGTGAGTAAACTAAGTTCAGTGAGTATCTGAGTGTCATACGCAGTTTAGATTGTAATATACTTCAGAGGCTGGCTATAGAATATCATCCCGGCCAGACAATGGAGACAATAACTACTCCCAGGGAGGACTAGAGTTAGAAATCGTTCAGTCTGGCTCCCGTTATTGACGACGTGCGTGACTGTAAGCTGTATGGGGAGATGAAACCAGGGTGTTTGTAGAAGAGAAACAGAGAGGAGGAGCGGTAGAGACAGGGATATGGAAAGGGTGCCAAAGTGCAGCGAACAAGACATACGGTCGGATTTAAACAAACACAGTCAAGACAGGCGCGATGACACTCCAGACGTAGACCATAAAGAAGCATCCTCTCTCGCTCGCAAGGGGGGAGGGGACATATAACACAAAGGAGAGACATGGGTATTAAACATACTCACGCCCCTGGTCACAAATCCTGCCCTCGGGATAGCGGCAGACAGGTAACGACAGCCATAAACAAAAGAGGCTTATTACTTAAAGAAGAGCCCCTAGGTTCTGTAAAGACCCAGAGAGAGAGAGAGAGAGAGAAGAGAGAAAGGGAGAGAAGAGAGAGAGAGAAGAGAGAGAGTAGAGAGAGAGAGAGAGAGACAGAGAAGAGAGAAGAGAGAAGAGAGAAGAGAGAAGAGAGTAGAGAGTAGAGAGTAGAGAGTAGAGAGTAGAGAGTAGAGAGTAGAGAGAAGAGAGAAGAGAGAAGAGAGAAGAGAGAAGAGAGAAGAGAGAGAGAGAGAGAGAGAGAGAGAGAGAGAGAGAGAGAGAGAGAGAGAGAGAGAGAGAGAGAGAGAGAGAGAGAGAGAGAGAGAGAGAGAGAGCGAGAGAGAGAGAGAAAGAGAAGAGAGAGAGAGAGAGAGAGAGAGAGAGAGAGAGAGAAGAGAGAGAGAGAGAGAGAGAGAGAGAGAGGGTAGAGAGAGAGAGACAGAGAGAGAGAGAGAGAGAGAGAGAGAGAGAGAGAGAGAGAGAGAGAGAGAGAGAAAGAGACAGAGAGAGAGAGAGAGAGAGAGAGAGAGAGAGAGAGAGAGAGAGGAAAGAGACGAGAGAGAGAGAGGAAAGAGACGAGAGAGAGAGAGAGAGAGAGAGAGAGATATAGCCGCTGCACAATAGTAAAACAAAGAGGAATAAACTATATAAATAAGTAAGGGAACGGAGGAGGACGATGGAATGAGAGAAAAACAGCGAGGTGTAAAGAACAAGCCACTAAGAGATCAATAATTCTCTCATGCTGCTGAAGCAGATTTACGCGAACAGAAGGAAAACTTTCCACCCTCGTTCCGCCTCGTTCCTTCTGTCTCCTGGTTTTAAAATGACAGAGACAAAGACATTGGACATGCACGCACACAAACTCACAGCTACTGCCACACAAAGCTAATTGAAAGGCCCATCTTGAATGGTAACCTGAACAACACACACAGAAAGACACACACACACACACATACACACTCACTTGCAGTGCAAAGAGTAGCAGTGGCTTGTAACCTAAATAACTTTCAGGAGCCTTGTAACGGGCAGTCAGTTTATAACATCAAAGATAATACTGTACACAAACAAGCAAAGGTTTCAGCGCAACTCATATCTCCACCAGTAACGTGAGAGTCTCTCAAATGCAAGCGTTTACAACTACCCCAAAAGAATAGATAAAACCCCTGTAAAGCTTTCTTTTTGCATTTTTTTCCAGTTCCTGTCTATTCTCCGATACCAGCAGCGAGTGTAAGGTGAGAGTGAACCGGAGCACTGGCCTGCTACAGATTGCTATTATCTGGAAGTGAGACCTACCTGGCCGCCACCTCTGACTGGGTGTCTGTCCTGTCTCCACCCTTCTCCCTTTCCCTTTATGAATGCAAAGCACATCCTAGAGGGCCCCACACACAATCTTGCCCAATATTTTGAGCTGCTGCCCCCCCGGAAGGAGATATAAGGTCCCATCGTTCAGCAAGAATAGGAGCAGGACAAGATGAATTCCGATGGCCATCAGGATGCTGAACAGTGGGACATAGGACAGATGTCGGCCCAATACATGGTCAGAGTTTAGACCGCAGAGACTGAATTTGTGTGTGTTAATAATTATCTTGCCAGTGTTTTCCATATTGAATGTATTATCGTGTATTTTTTTGTGTATTTGTACGCTGGCTTCACAAAATGAATGTCCATGTAAATTGACAAAGTATATTGTATCGTATCATCCCTTCCCTTTCTCTCCCTTTGTCCTCTGCTGTGTTGTGTTACGAAAAGAGGGAGGGTGGGAAAGGGACAGAGAGAGAGAAAGAGAGGGAGAAGAGAGAGAAATTAAGAGAAAGGGAGAGAGACACTAGTGTGTGAGAGATAAGAGAACCAGAGAGAGACATGAACAGAGGAATATAAATTAAGAGAGAAAGAGAGAAGGCAAGGGAGTGAGAGGGATAAGGCTCTTTAGAAAGAGGAGGGAGGTTCACTCCCCCAGTGGTAGAAATTACAATCGCCATTGTCATTGGAGGGGTCAATTAAAGGTTTGGATGTGAACGTGGCTGTGCGTGGCTCAGAACTCATCCTATTGTCTGCTCCCTGGCTAAAGGCAGACAGCAAAGCCTATTAACGCTGCAGTCAAGCAACAGTGTGTGTGTGTGTGTGTGTGTGTGTGTGTGTGTGTGTGTGTGTGTGTGTGTGTGTGTGTGTGTGTGTGTGTGTGTGTGTGTGTGTGTGTGTGTGTGTGTGTGTGTGTGTGTGTGTGTGTGTGTGTGTGTGTGTGTGTGTGTGTGTGTGTGTGTGTGTGTGTGTGTGTGTGTGTGTGTGTGTGTGTGTGTGTGTGTGTGTGTGTGTGTGTGTGTGTGTGTGTGTGTGATCACACTGCCAGTGTAGAATTATAAACACACCTCCCTCACAGACTGTGCCAAGGCCTGACAAAGGGAAGAAGAAATATTCACTTGTTATGTAAATACCTGTCTTGAGATTCCCTGACCTGAGCCCCCCAAAAAAGCACGGATATATACCCCTGTCCTTTCAACAACAGCCCCATCCGATCAATTGCATTGCTTTCTCTGCTCCCGGTTGTTTTGTGCTTTTCTTCACAATGTTCTGAAATGAGAAATAACGGAACACACATAGGCGAGGGCGTAATGAATGTTCTAACCGTAATATAATAGCAAACCTCTGCGTCTGTGCTTACATGACCAAAGGCTGAAAGAAATACTGGTGCGTTATTGAAAAGAAAAAGGGAGAAAACGCATTTTGGTTAATATTATAAGCGGTTATCGTGTGCAAAAAAAAACCTCAGAGTTCAGCAACCCTTGAGCGGTAGAGAAGGACTTTGATCCACTGCAGAGTAGAAATAATAATGAATAATAATAGCATTCGGTGATGGTTCTTAATATGGTTGAACAGGAAATGGTGCAGGTATGCTGTTATGAAGAATAATCCAAACTGAACGAGGGTAGGAGGTCCTACTTTCCAAGTACAAGTACAAAGTAGATGGATTATGAATTTGTAAATGACAGAAAATAACATTCAACTCTTCTTGTTCTTTGCAAAGAGTTCAACTTCTTATCAAAAGGCCTAGCAACTGTAGCAAAGTTTGATGTAGATCGGACACATTCTATAGACAGAATTGATCACGTCAGACATGACTATAGACATTTCTTTATTTCATTGCATCTCTTCTTGTTTGATTATCTTCCAAACGTTTAACTAAGTATATAAGGCATGTTCAGTATTCAGACCCATTGACTTTTTTCATATTTGTTTAACTTTACAGCCTTATTCTAAAATTGATTAAATAAAATGTAAAAATCCTGAGAAATCTACACAGAATAACCCATAATGACAAAGTGAAAACAGGTTTTTAGACATTTTTGCAAAAGTATACAATTTAAAAAAAATTGAGCTCAGGTGCATCCTGTTTCCATTGATCATCCTTGAGATGTTTCTTCAACTTGATTACCTGTGGTAAATTCAATTGATTGGACAACATTTGGAAAGGCACACAGCTGTCTATATAAGGTCCCACAGTTGACAGTGCATGTCAGACCAAAAACCAAGCCATGAGGTCGAAGGAGTTTTCCGTAGAGCTCAAAAACAGAATTGTGTCAAGGCACAGATCTGGGGAAGGGTAACAAAACATTTCTGCAGCATTGAAGGTCCCCAAGAACACAGTGGCCTCAATCATTCTTAAATGGAGGAAGTTTGGAACCACCAAGACTCTTCTTAGAGCTGGCCGCCCGGCCAAACTGAGCAATCAGGGGAGAAGGACCTTGGTCAGGGTGGTGAACAAAAACCTGATGGTCACTCTGACAGAGCTCTAGAGTTCCTCTGTGGAAGGACAACCATCTCTGCAACACTCCACCAATCAGGCCTTTATGGTAGAGTGGACAGACAGAATCCACTCCTTAGTAAAAGGAACATGACAGGCCGCTTCGATTTGGCCAAAAGACGCCTAAAGACTCTCAGACCATGAGAAACAAGATTCTCTGGTCTGATTGAACTCTTTGGTATGAATGCCAAGCGTCACGTCTGTACTGTGAAGCATGGTGATGGCAGCATCATGCTGTGGGGATGTTTTTCAGAAGCAGCATTGAGGCAAAGATTAATGGAGCAAAGTACAGAGAGATCCTTGATGAAAACCTGCTCCAGAACGCTCAGGACCTCAGACTGGGTCAAAGGTTTTTTTATTTTTTTAATATTTTTTTTACCTTTATTTAACCAGGCAAGTCAGTTAAGAACACATTCTTATTTTCAATGACGGCCTGGGAACAGTGGGTTAACTGCCTGTTCAGGGGCAGAACGACAGATTTGTACCTTGTCAGCTCGGGGGTTTGAACTCGCAACCTTCCGGTTACTAGTCCAACGCTCTAACCACTAGGCTACACTGCCGCCCCAACAGAACAACAACCCTAAACACACAGCCGAGACAACGCAGGAGTGGCTTCAGGACAAGTCTCTGAATGTCCTCGAGTGGCCCAGCCAGAGCCCGGACTTGAACCCGATGGAACATCTCTGGAGAGACCTGAAAATAGATGTGCAGCAAAGCTCCCCATCCAACCTGACAAAGCTTGAGAGGATCTGCAGAGAAGAATGGGAGAAACTCCCCAAATACGGATGTGCCAAGCTGGCAGCCTGCGGCTATGGAACCCTGACCTGTTCACCGGACGTGCTACCTTGTCCCGGATCTGCTGTTTTCGACTCTCTCTCTACCGCACCTGCTGTCTCTAACTCTGAATGAGCGGCTATGAAAAGCCAACTAATATTTACTCCTGAAGTGCTGACCTGTTAGACCCTATACAACCACTGTGAATATTATTATCTGACCCTGCTGGTCATCTATGATCATTTGAACATCTTGGCCATGTTATAATCTCCACCTGGCACAGCCAGAAGAGGACTGACCACCCCTCAGAGACTGGTTCCTCTCTAGGTTTCTTCCTAGGCTCCTGCCTTTCTAGGGAGTTTTTCCCTAGCCATCGTGCTTCTACATCTGCATTGCTTACTGTTTGGGGTTTTTGGCTGGTTTTCTGTCCAGCACTTTGTAACATCAGCTGATGTACGAAGGGCTTTATAAATACATTTAATTGATTGATTGATTGTAGCTTCATACCCAAGAAGACTCGATGCTGTATTCACTGCCAAAGATGCCTCAACAAAGGCCTCTTTGTTGAAGCAAAATACTTACGTATTTACTTATGTAAATGTGATATTTCAGTTTTGTATTTTTGAATAAATTAGCTAAAAAATGATCCTTTTATGCTTTGTCATTATGGATTACTGTGTGTAGATTGATTAGGATTTTAAAAAAATCAATTTTAGAATAAAACTGTAATGTAACAAAGTGTGGAAATGTCAAGTGGTCTGAATAATTTGCCAAAGGCGCTGTATGCTTCTTTAATGCACAGTAAGTGAACAAGGACCTGATTAATGGCTACAATGTGAAGATGCGTTTGTACACTGTTCATTTCTGTGCATCATGTTAAATTAAAATATATACAGTAACAGTCCAAATTTTGGACACACCTACTCATTCCAGGGTTTTTCTTCATTTTTACTATTTTCTAAATTGTAGAATAATAGTGAAGACATCAAAACGATGAAATAACACATTTGGAATCATGTAGTAACCAAAAAAAGTGTTAAACAAATCTAAATATATTTTACACTTGACAGTCTTCAAAGTAACCACCCGTAGCCGTGATGACCGCTTTGCACACTCTTGGTGGCTAGTGGCACTTTTAACCATAACCCTAACCCTTCCCGGAAGAAGTTGTGTAAAACTTACAAATGTGTCTAAATCAAGATTTCACTGAGATTGAATTGTCTCCATCTATTTAGAGACTTGATACAGAAACAGTCTGAGACCCAGGTGTGTGGTACGAGTCTCTCAGACTCCCTCTATTTCACAGATGTGTGAGCAGTCTCCCTGGTCCCCTAACTAACTGACCCTTAAGGTTAGGGGTCAACAGTCTGTCCCAGACCCAGTTTCAGGTATTGACAGAGAGAAAGAGAAAGAGAGATAGCATCTCTTTAGCGACAGCGCCCTGGTTGCAGAGTAGGAAGCCGGAACCCTAGTGTGATTTCTGGTGTTAAATACACTTGAGAGAACCACCTCTTAGAGGGGGGAGGGGATATGTGAATTTGTGAGTGTGGTTAACAGGACATGGTTAACACAAACACTAACGCCGTTGTCGTTTCATCTCCTTGGGGAGATGGGGAAAACAGAACACAGGTTTAGGTTATGGTACAAACTGTGCTTCACTAGACTAGCATACATCCAGACGTCATCAAACCTTAACAGCCACAGGAAGTCCTAGAAAGCTTTCAAAACCATGTGGTATGGAGAAAAAAAAAACGCTGGTAGATTGTTCTAGTAATTAGCAAAGCTCTCCTTCAAAGTCAGCAGGCAACACTGGGTAACAGTTTTTTTATTTTAACAACTTAATTTCAACCATTTTGCCTGTTGGCAATAGACATTAAATTAAGTCGTGACGGACTTGGTCGCAAATGTGAAACCTAAGCCCCAAATAGACCAGACTACCAACCCCTGTTTAACCTGGGTCTGCCCCAGTGGTGGCTGGTGGCACTTTAAATCAGAGGAGAGGCTCATAGTAATGGCTGGAATGGAATGGTATAAAAAAAAACTTCAAACACATAGGAAACCATATGTTTGATACCATTCAGTGTATTACATTCCAGTCATTATTTTGAGCCTGTCCTCCCCTCACCAGACTCCACTAGTCTGACTCAGTGTATTTGGCGCTTGCAGCAGAGAAAAAAAACGGAATGCTAGTTATACCTGCTGCAAACAGCATTGTCCCTGACTGTTTACGTCCTCAGGGTAAAGGATTGCCTCTGACCAACGGTCTTCCTGGATGATGGACATAAACACAACAATAGCTGGGGAAAAAAAGAGAGGAACTTCTGGGCTTTGGCGAAGTTTTGAAGTCTCTTTTGATCTTGGCTGATAATGAAACGATGGGTTGGACCTGTGATATGCTTTGAGGCGCACACCGTGACATGACAGTGTAAGTGCCAAGTGCGCTGGCGCTGGTGTTAAGGCAGAATGACGGGCTCGCGATTAACAGTGACTCGGGCGAAATCAAGCATGCACACATGCACGTACACACACATAACAAGCTCTAAAATGTTAGAGGTAGGCCTCTACATTGCAAAAAGCAATAAAACAGCAAATTGAAAGTCACTTTTGCTGCCTCCTTTTACCTTGAAAAACAACACGCGTGTACTGCATGGCAGACACATTGTGTATCTAACACATGTTAAAAGCTTTCAAGTGTTTACATCACCTGGGAAACATACAGATGCCACGGTCTCAGAGTGTGGTGTGCAGGAAAAGTGGAAACTATTTGAAATTCATGAACACATCTGTGTTTGTGTGCATGTGCGTGTAGATGTGTGTGTGTGTGTGTGTGTCAGTGGCTGTCGTTGCTGTTTAAGATTAGGGAGGACGATTCTTATTTCTAATACAGCATATTGGATGACTTATTCATACTCCAATCACCCAGCTCAATATAACATTGATAGGTTTAGGCTACTACATGATACTCAAATTTCCCCTATACCCATCATGAGGTTGCTACAACCCAGCCTACGAATTAAAGTTTATAACGTAGAGGTGCATAGGTCAGGAGACAAATGTTAGTAATCAAGGTGACAGACAGTGACACATTAAATTCTGCCTTGCACACTCTTGCCTGCATCTAGCTGATCTAGGGTGTAATTATTAGTCCAAACAGTTGCAAACAAGAGTTTCTATTTACACCCGTTCCATTCGCTTCTGTTTGAGAAATGTTTTTCAACAGAATCGACGTAATGAATACACCTCTGATCACACACACAGTTCACTTTCATAGCAGCATCATCACTTTGCTCGTTGTAAAATTCCTTCTCCTCTCACCTTTTCCCTTCACTTGTGGACTTCTGTGCACAACACAACACAACAGCTGTCCCTGACAAGGCAAAAAAAACTTTCCAAGCCAAAGCTTCATACCATAACCACTAACCGCTTCACACAGCCTACATAGGTGACACCAAATTAGCTAACGTTATAGCCAACATAGCTACTAGAACTAACGTGTTAGTAAACCCACTACAACCACACAGTACAGTGTACAGCAAGCAGTTTAGCAGGTACACCAGCAGGCCCCGGTGGCAATAAATGTATTAAACTGAAAGTGTACCTTGACTTGGAAAAGCTCCAGTGTTGGATAGCCTTAGCCAGCTACCTAACAAAAATAGCATTCCTCTCTGTTTCATTAGAGCATTGGGACAGTAACCAAAAGGTTGCTGGATCAAATCCCTGAGCTGACAAGGTAAAAATGTGTGGTTCTACGCCTGAACAACGCAGTTAACCCCCGGTCGCTGAAGACGTGGATGTTGATTATGGCACCTCTATGTAAGGAGTGCATACTGGCGACAGGAGAGCAAAATCTGTGTTTACAACAGAGCAGTTTAATAATAAAAAAACACTGGAAAGAGAACAAACAATCAATGGGTACAAAACCCGTCGCACACCAGAAAAACGTGTACATGCACTTACAAAAAACAATTCCGGACAAGGACATGGGGGAGAACAGAGGGTTAAATACACAACACATTGATTTGAAACCAGGTGTGGTGGAAGACAAAACAAATGGAAAATGAAAAGTGGATCGATGATGGCTAGAAGACCGGCGACGCCGACCGCCGAACGCCGCCTGAACAAGGAGAGAATACAAACTTCGGCGGAAGTCGTGACACTCTGATTCAGAGGGGTTGGGTAAAATGCGGAAGACACATTTCAGTTGAAGGCATTCAGTTGTACAACTGACTAGGTATTCCCCCTTTCGCTTTCCTTTCAGGAAAGTAGCCGACATTTGCTAAAAATAATAAATAAAATAAAATAAAATACAACAAAATATAGCTCTCTCTGCTGCTTCTCTTTATATTTTTTTAAGAAATCAATTTGTTCAAAACTCTTCATCTATTTTCCTTCTCTCTGAGTCTAATACTCCCCACATTTGATGCACTGCAGTGCGACCCCTCTGTAGCTTATGCTTTCAGTACTCGATTCCTTCTCTGATCCTTTGATTGGGTGGACAACATGTCAGTTCATGCTGCAAGAGCTCATAGGTTGGAGGATATCCTCTGGAAGTCATCACATTTACTGTGTAAGTCTGTGGAAGGGGGTGACAACCACGAGCCTCCTAAGTTTTGTGTTGAAGTCAGTGTACTCAGAGGAGGATGACAAATAGCTGTCCGCCGGCTACACCATGGTGCTACCCCAGAGAGTGCTGTTGAGGCTACTGTAGACCTTCAATGGAAAACAGTGTGTTCAAATCAGTTATGCGAATATATTTAGTATAAAGGATTACTTTTTTAAAGGATTACTTTTTTAATGGTCCTCCCCTTCCTCTTCTGAGGATCCTCAAGGTCTCCACTTCACAGCTCACTATTGGTTTGGACTGACAGCTGTTCTAAACTTGAACACTGCACATGACAAGAAGTTGCCCCCATCCCACCTGCTATTTGAGCATCTTTTGCAAATGTTTTGTTGTCCAATTGAGGGAAATACTGTGAATAAAGAGGACTCGATGTATTTTGATAGATGAAACGTTGAGGAATATAATAAATATCACTTTGATGTCAAACAAGCAAGGCAAACACCCTTCAGTCCAAACGTGCACTTCACATTTACATATTAAAAAACAAATGTAATATATGGTGTCAATGTTTATGATCACTATGCTTGATCTACAGTTAAATCATGACATGTTGTCATAACCCTGGGTTGTCGTATTGTGAATTTTTTTTGGGGGGGGAGAACACTGTCTGAATGCACTCGTGACTCTATTCTATGCTCACCAAATTACAGTCTGCTTTTTCTGTATTGCCTTGTGAAAGCCTAACACTGTGAGATTGTATTTTTTAACTAGCTAGCGACATTATATACTGTATACAATAGCATGTGGACATCCCTTCAAATTAGTGGATTCGGCTATTTCGGCCACACCCATTGCTGACAGGTGTATAAAATCAAGCATACAGCTATGCAATCTCCATAGAACAAACATTGGCAGTAGAATGGCCTTACTGAAGAGCTCGGTTTCCAACAAGCGAGTTTGTCAAATTTTGTGTGTTGTGCTGTTATTGTGAAGTGGAAATGTGTAGGAGCAACAATGGTTCAGCCGCAAAGTGGTAGTTCACATAAGTTCACAGAACGGGACAGCCGAGTGCTGAAATGCGTAAAAATGATCTGTCCTCGGTTGCAACACTCCAAACTGCCTCAGGAAGCAACATCAGCACAAGAACTGTTCATCTGGAGCTTCATGAATTGGGTTTCCATGGCCGAGCAGCAGCACACAAGCCTAAGATCACCATGCGCAATGCCAAGCATCTGCTTGAGTGATGTAAACCTCACCGCCATTGGACTTTGGAGCAGTGGAAACATGTTCTCTGGAGTTATGAATCACACTTTACAATCTGGCAGGACGAATCTGGGTTTGGTGGATGCCAGGAGAAAGCTACCTGCCCGAATGCATAGTAGGAGAAATAATGGTCTCTGGCTGTTGGTACGGTCTAAGCCCATTAGTTCAAGTGCAGGGAAATCTTAACGCTACAGGACACAATGACATTCTTGACGATTCTGTGCTTCCAACTTTGTGGCAACAGTTTTGCCCTTTCTTGTTTCAGCATGACAATGCCCCGTACACAAAGCGAGGTCCATACAGAAATGATTTGTCGATTTTGTGGTGGAATAACTCGACTGGCCTGCACAGAGCCCTGACCTCAACCTCATCGAACACCTTTCGGATAAATTGGAACACCAGAGCGAGCCAGAGCTAATCGCTCAACATCAGTGCCCGACCTCACTAATGCTCTTGTGGTTGAATGGATGCAAGTCCCTGCAGCAATGTTCCAATATCTAGTGGAAAGCCTTCCCATAATCGTGGAGGCTGTTACAGTATATCAGCAAAGGAGGACCAACTCCATATTAATTGATTTTGCAATGAGATGTCCGACGAACAGGTGTCCATGTACTTTTGGTCATCTTGCGTATGTTGACAATAGAACACACTTTGAAATGATGCCCAACTGTCCAGATTGCGATTTATAATGGACCATTTTTAGACTGTGTAAGCAACAACAGTAATTGTGTAAATGTGGGGATGCAGGGCTGTGTAAGAACACAACTACAAGTCTGCTTGCACTAGCTCTTCAACGGCACAGTTAGGAAATCTCTACCAAGTCCCTTAAAGTTAAAGACGCTTCTTTGAGCCATAACAGTGCATTGGAATTACATAGGAACTTTGGACACTTTGGAGAAGTGTGTAGCGACTTAGAGACACCCGTTAGACCCCTCACTCAAACCCTTGTTTTTATATCTTACGTTGCACCTACTCCACAATTTTTAGCATGTTATTGAATGTATCCAGAGTATTCTCTGATTTCGTTATCAACAAATGTGGCGAACATCAACAGTGTATTGTTTGGATGCAGTGTATTGTTTGGATGCAGTGTATTGTTTGGATTCAGTGTATTGTTTGGATTCAGTGTATTGTTTGGATTCAGTGTATTGTTTGGATTCAGTGTATTGTTTGGATGCAGTGTATTGTTTGGATTCAGTGTATTGTTTGGATTCAGTGTATTGTTTGGATTCAGTGTATTGTTTGGATTCAGTGTATTGTTTGGATGCAGTGTATTGTTTGGATTCAGTGTATTGTTTGGATTCAGTGTATTGTTTGGATGCAGTGTATTGTTTGGATTCAGTGTATTGTTTGGATTCAGTGTATTGTTTGGATTCAGTGTATTGTTTGGATTCAGTGTATTGTTTGGATGCAGTGTATTGTTTGGATTCAGTGTATTGTTTGGATGCAGTGTATTGTTTGGATGCAGTGTATTGTTTGGATGCAGTGTATTGTTTGGATGCAGTGTATTGTTTGGATGCAGTGTATTGTTTGGATTCAGTGTATTGTTTGGATTCAGTGTATTGTTTGGATTCAGTGTATTGTTTGGATGCAGTGTATTGTTTGGATGCAGTGTATTGTTTGGATGCAGTGTATTGTTTGGATTCAGTGTATTGTTTGGATTCAGTGTATTGTTTGGATTCAGTGTATTGTTTGGATTCAGTGTATTGTTTGGATTCAGTGTATTTTTTTGATTCAGTGTATTGTTTGGATTCAGTGTATTTTTTTGATTCAGTGTATTGTTTGGATTCAGTGTATTGTTTGGATTCAGTGTATTGTTTGGATTCAGTGTATTGTTTGGATTCAGTGTATTGTTTGGATTCAGTGTATTGTTTGGATTCAGTGTATTGTTTGGATGCAGTGTATTGTTTGGATTCAGTGTATTTTTTGATTCAGTGTATTGTTTGGATTCAGTGTATTGTTTGGATTCAGTGTATTGTTTTGATTCAGTGTATTGTTTGTATTGTTTGTATGCAGTGTATTGTTTGGATGCAGTGTATTGTTTGGATTCAGTGTATTGTTTGGATTCAGTGTATTGTTTGGATTCAGTGTATTGTTTGGATTCAGTGTATTGTTTGGATGCAGTGTATTGTTTGGATTCAGTGTATTGTTTGGATTCAGTGTATTGTTTGGATTCAGTGTATTGTTTGGATGCAGTGTATTGTTTGGATGCAGTGTATTGTTTGGATTGTATTGTTTGGATTCAGTGTATTGTTTGGATTCAGTGTATTGTTTGGATTCAGTGTATTGTTTGGATGCAGTGTATTGTTTGGATTCAGTGTATTGTTTGGATTCAGTGTATTGTTTGGATTCAGTGTATTGTTTGGAGTCAGTGTATTGTTTGTATGCAGTGTATTGTTTGTATGCAGTGCATTGTTTGGATTCAGTGTATTTTTTTGATTCAGTGTATTGTTTGGATTCAGTGTATTTTTTGGATTCAGTGTATTGTTTGGATTCAGTGTATTGTTTGGATTCAGTGTATTTTTTTGATTCAGTGTATTGTTTGGATTCAGTGTATTGTTTGGATTCAGTGTATTGTTTTGATTCAGTGTATTGTTTTGATTCAGTGTATTGTTTTGATTCAGTGTATTGTTTGGATTCAGTGTATTGTTTGGATTCAGTGTATTGATTCAGTGTATTGTTTGGATGCAGTGTATTGTTTGGATGCAGTGTATTGTTTGGATTCAGTGTATTGTTTGGATTCAGTGTATTGTTTGGATTCAGTGTATTGTTTGGATGCAGTGTATTGTTTGGATTCAGTGTATTGTTTGGATTCAGTGTATTGTTTGGATGCAGTGTATTGTTTGGATTCAGTGTATTGTTTGGAGTCAGTGTATTGTTTGGATGCAGTGTATTGTTTGGATGCAGTGTATTGTTTGGATTCAGTGTATTGTTTGGATGCAGTGTATTGTTTGGATTCAGTGTATTGTTTGGATTCAGTGTATAGTTTGGATGCAGTGTATTGTTTGGATTCAGTGTATTGTTTGTACAACTCTAAATTCCAAGCATCTGCCTCTAACCCTAGGAAGCTCTTTGCCACCTTCTCCTCCCTCCTGAATCCTCCCCCCCCCCCTCCTCCCTCTCTGTAGATGACTTTGTCAACCATTTTGAAAAGAAGGTCGACGACATCCGATCCTCGTTTGCTAAGTCAAACGGCACCGCTGGTTCTGCTCACACTGCCCTACCCTGTGCTCTGACCTCTTTCTCCCCTCTCTCTCCAGATGAAATCTCGCGTCTTGTGACGGCCGGCCGCCCAACAACCTGCCCGCTTGACCCTATCCCCTCCTCTCTTCTCCAGACCATTTCCGGAGACCTTCTCCCTTACCTCACCTCGCTCATCAACTCATCCCTGACCGCTGGCTACGTCCCTTCCGTCTTCAAGAGAGCGAGAGTTGCACCCCTTCTGAAAAACCTACACTCGATCCCTCCGATGTCAACAACTACAGACCAGTATCCCTTCTTTCTTTTCTCTCCAAAACTCTTGAACGTGCCGTCCTTGGCCAGCTCTCCCGCTATCTCTCTCTGAATGACCTTCTTGATCCAAATCAGTCAGGTTTCAAGACTAGTCATTCAACTGAGACTGCTCTTCTCTGCATCACGGAGGCGCTCCGCACTGCTAAAGCTAACTCTCTCTCCTCTGCTCTCATCCTTCTAGACCTATCGGCTGCCTTCGATACTGTGAACCATCAGATCCTCCTCTCCACCCTCTCCGAGTTGGGCATCTCCGGCGCGGCCCACGCTGGATTGCGTCCTACCTGACAGGTCGCTCCTACCAGGTGGCGTGGCGAGAATCTGTCTCCTCACCACGCGCTCTCACCACTGGTGTCCCCCAGGGCTCTGTTCTAGGCCCTCTCTTATTCTCGCTATACACCAAGTCACTTGGCTCTGTCATAACCTCACATGGTCTCTCCTATCATTGCTATGCAGACGACACACAATTAATCTTCTCCTTTCCCCTTCTGATGACCAGGTGGCGAATCGCATCTCTGCATGTCTGGCAGACATATCAGTGTGGATGACGGATCACCACCTCAAGCTGAACCTCGGAAAGACGGAGCTGCTCTTCCTCCCGGGGAAGGACTGCCCGTTCCATGATCTCGCCATCACGGTTGACAACTCCATTGTGTCCTCCTCCCAGAGCGCCAAGAACCTTGGCGTGATCCTGGACAACACCCTGTCGTTCTCAACTAACATCAAGGCGGTGGCCCGTTCCTGTAGGTTCATGCTCTACAACATCCGCAGAGTACGACCCTGCCTCACACAGGAAGCGGCGCAGGTCCTAATCCAGGCACTTGTCATCTCCCGTCTGGATTACTGCAACTCGCTGCTGGCTGGGCTCCCTGCCTGTGCCATTAAACCCCTACAACTCATCCAGAACGCCGCAGCCCGTCTGGTGTTCAACCTTCCCAAATTCTCTCACGTCACCCCGCTCCTCCGCTCTCTCCACTGGCTTCCAGTTGAAGCTCGCATCCGCTACAAGACCATGGTGCTTGCCTACGGAGCTGTGAGGGGAACGGCACCTCAGTACCTCCAGGCTCTGATCAGGCCCTACACCCAAACAAGGGCACTGCGTTCATCCACCTCTGGCCTGCTCGCCTCCCTACCACTGAGGAAGTACAGTTCCCGCTCAGCCCAGTCAAAACTGTTCGCTGCTCTGGCCCCCAATGGTGGAACAAACTCCCTCACGACGCCAGGACAGCGGAGTCAATCACCACCTTCCGGAGACACCTGAAACCCCACCTCTTTAAGGAATACCTAGGATAGGATAAGTAATCCTTCTCACCCCCCTTTAAGATTTAGATGCACTATTGTAAAGTGACTGTTCTACTGGATGTCTATTGTAAAGTGACTGTTCTACTGGATGTCATAAATGGTGAATGCACCAATTTGTATTGTTTGGATTCAGTGTATTGTTTGGATGCAGCTCTGTATTGTTTGGATAAGTTTGGAGCGTCTGCAGTGTAAATGACAGTGTAAATGTAATGTAATGTTTGTTTGGATGCAGTGTATTGTTTGGAGTGTAGTGTATTGTTTGGATGCAGTGTATTGTTTTGGATTCAGTGTATTGTTTGGATTCAGTGTATTGTTTGGATTCAGTGTATTGTTTGGATTCAGTGTATTGTTTGGATTCAGTGTATTGTTTGGATTCAGTGTATTGTTTGGATTCAGTGTATTGTTTGTATTGTTTGGATTCAGTGTATTGTTTGGATTCAGTGTATTGTTTGGTGTATTCAGTGTATTGTTTGGATTCAGTGTATTTTTGGATTCAGTGTATTTTTTGATTCAGTGTACGTTGTTTATCACCAGAGTATTTTCTGATTTCCACACATTTTTATCATGTTATTGAATGTATTGTTTGGATTCAGTGTATTGTTTGGAGTCAGATTGTATTTTCTGATTTTTGGATTCAGTCATCAACAAATGTGTACGAATTGTTTGGATTCAGTCAGTGTACAGTGTATTGTTTGGATTCAGTGTATTGTTTGGATGCAGTGTATTGTTTTGATTCAGTGTATTGTTTGGATGCAGTGTATTGTTTGGATTCAGTGTATTGTTTGGATGCAGTGTATTGTTTTGGATTGTTTGGATTCAGTGTATTGTTTGGATTCAGTGTATTGTTTGGAGTCAGTGTATTGTTTGGAGTCAGTGTATTGTTTGGAGTCAGTGTATTGTTTGGATTCAGTGTATTGTTTGGATTCAGTGTATTGTTTGGATTCAGTGTATTGTTTGGATGCAGTGTATTGTTTGGTTTGGATTCAGTGTATTGTTTGGATTCAGTGTATTGTTTGGAATCAGTGTATTGTTTGGATGCAGTGTATTGTTTGGATGCAGTGTATTGTTTGGATGCAGTGTATTGTTTGGATGCAGTGTATTGTTTGGATGCAGTGTATTGTTTGGATTCGGTGTATTGTTTGGATTCGGTGTATTGTTTGGATTCAGTGTATTGTTTGGATGCAGTGTATTGTTTGGATGCAGTGTATTGTTTGGATTCAGTGTATTTAAATGTAGCCCTATCCATACAGGCCAATTCCCAAGAGCGTACGGGGTTAATAAAAGGCGAAACGTGTCACTCCTATTCGTCAGGTGGAACTGGAGCAGATGTGTTTCGGTCTGTATTCAGCATCTGAACAACAATACAAATGTTTGTTTGATGTCACATCAGCGTCAGGTTGCATTGTGTTCTCCCTGTCGTCGTCTTTTAACATTTATTCTAACACTCGGCCCAGCTTTGATAACGCCATGTAGGCAGGCAGACTCAATAAGTTATTTGACAAATACCCACAAACCCCTGTGGAAATGTGCAGCTCAGGAAAATGTAAGAAATATGTTAAACTCCTGAAATGTATATTCGTTTTCTGTCTGTGGAGAAGGAAAATATGCTATTAAGTTGCGGTGGAATATTGTAGTATTACGAAGAAACTATTTTTGCGTTTGAGTTTGTAAGTAAGAATAGTAAGTGTGTGTGTGTTTGTGTGCGTGCGTGGTGAGTGAGTGCCACCATGCATGCTTGTATGCCTGTGTGTGCGTGAGTGCCTGTGTGTGCGTGAGTGCCTGTGTGTGCGTGAGTGCCTGTGTGTGCGTGAGTGCCTGTGTGTGCGTGAGTGCCTGTGTGTGCGTGAGTGCCTGTGTGTGCGTGAGTGCCTGTGTGTGCGTGAGTGCCTGTGTGTGCGTGAGTGTTTTGTGAGATTGAAAAACAGGCCCGGGATAGTTCACCGGTTAACAGTTCAGTACAGTATGACAGTTCTACTCCAAAAAACAACATAATATCACAAAACAACGCCGCTCAACTCTAAAATCTTTCTCTGCCCTATCATCAGACCTCGTCCCTGGGTAAGGTTCTCCTGGAAACCTGTGTCTACCCAGGTTCTCCATCTACCTCCATCTAAGTAGTATTACTCTGAGCTACTGTGACATTTCTATGTCTTTTCAGTATATAGCTTCATTATTGTTCTTTTATTATGTTATTTATGTATTTTTCATATGTATTTTTTTTGTTACTTTAGTTTATTCAGTAAATATTTTTTTGTTGGTTGTATTCGGCGCATGTGACAAATAACATTTGATTTAGATTTTGCACCAAACTTAAGGCCAACACTGCTCATCACTCAAACGTTAACCTCGATAGCTTTCCCATCAATATTGTGTAATAGTTTGCACCACAGTGGGGACAATGAAGTAATGACGTCAGGAGTCGTTTGGTTGAAGCAGTTTGCTCCTTTCTCTTGCTCAGATGAAGACAGAGAGTCTGTGTGTGCGTGCGTGCATCTAAATGTGTGTAATAAGAAGACCTGTAATATGTAATAAAGCACGCTAGATCATTATTTTCCCTCCGAGTGGAAATATTCTGCCAAAATGGAAGAAAGTAGAAGTTCAATTATTCTCGAAGACTCTGTAATGACTTTTTTTTCTGTCTCTTTTCTCTCTCCGTGTAGCAGAAATACATCATGAAACTTTCATTACGGCACTGCAGTTCATTTCCGTTGTGGAGAAGCCGCTTAGTGGCTCATTGTAGAGTGTACCGTTTACTGTTGTGTACTGCTGCTCCGTTCACACGCTACATCATGTAACCTTGTTTTGTTTCATGCCCAAGACAGCCTGGTAATACCTTGGAATAGTACAATACACTGTAGCACAAACACAGGTGCAGTTTATGCATGCAAACACCAACAGATTCAGCAAAACAAGTCTGGCGTACACCCGCACACACAGCACAGCACAGCACAGCATATTATAAAACACAGATGCGCATACATGCATAAGCAACTGCGAACCCACATAATGCATACAAACGGACGGAAGCAAGATGGACGCCTTCCATATGATTCTATGACTGATTCCACAACTGAACTCACCCAGTGCATTTTAATGACGTGCTCTCGCGGCCACTGCCGCCTGCCCGAGCCCTAGCTGCCGTTCCTGTAGTGACTACATGGTGAGAGGGTTCTCGGGCTCCCGAGTGGCGCAGCGGTCTAAGGCACTGCATTTATTTTAATTTTATTTTATTTAACAAGGCAAGTCAGTTAAGAACAACAATTCTTATTTACAATGACAGCCTACCAAAAGGTAAAAGGCCTCCTGCGGGGATGGGGGCCTGGGATTAAAAATAAATAAATAAGAAGGTCAAGAAGGTAGAGACAACAATACATCCCACAAAGCAGCTACGACTGTCAGTAAGAGTGTCCATGATTGACACTTTGAATGAAGAGATTGAGATAAAACTGTCCAGTTTGAGTGTTCGTTCGTTCCAGTCCTTCCAGTCATTCCAGTCGCTAGCTGCAGCGAACTGAAAAGAGGAGTGACCCAGGAATCTGTGTGCTTTGGGAACCTTTAACAGAATGTGACTGGCAGAACGGGTGTTGTATGTGGAAGATGAGGGCTGCAGTAGATATCTCAGATAGTGGGGAGTGAGGTCTAGGAGGGTTTTATAAATAAACATCAATCAGTAGGTCCTGCGACGGGTATACAGAGATGACTAGTTTACAGAGGAGTATAGAGTGCAGTGATGTGTCCTATAAGGAGCATTTGTGTCAAATCTGATGGCCGAATGGTAAAGAACATCTAGCTGCTCGAGAGTATCTGTATCATCTGCATATAAATGGATGAGAGAGCTTCCTACTGCCGCTAGCGGGATCAAATTCGACAACATCAGGAGAAATCGGAGCGTGCCAAATTCAAAATCGTAATATTAAACATTCATGAAAATACAAGTGTCATACATGATTATTTAGCCCAGAATCGTGGTAATCTAACTGCATTGTCAGATTTAAAAAATGCTTTACGGCGAAAGCATAGCATTCGATTGTCTGAGGACGGCGCCCCATGTCAACATATCTTTTAAACCAGCACTGGCAACACAAAATCATAAATAGCGATAAAATAAATCACTTACTTTTGAAGATAAGTGGTTGCAATCCCAAACATCCCAGATGCACAATGAATGGTCGTTTTGTTCGATGAAGTCCTTCTTTATATCCCAAAAACGCTGTTTAGTTGGCACCATTGACTTCAATAATCCAGTCCTTCAACATGCATGATTCCATGAACTTTACCAGCAAAGTTCATCCAAACGAGTCAAACAATGTTTTTTATTTATCCTCAGGTTGTCTAATATCTAATCGATAATATTTCAGACAGAGAATAGTATGTTCAATAGCAAAGGAAAAGAATGAAGAGCGTGCCCACGTTCACGTGCGCAAAAAGACTACTTTTGCCCTGGCACTCAACTTGGAACGACAACAAATACTTCTTAATTTAAAAAAAACAAACCTAAAAACTAGTATAAAGACAGTTGACATCTAGTGGAAGGCATAGGAATTACAATCTGGTAGGTGGAAATTAGATCTTTCAATAGCATTGCATTGGAAGTCATTCCAAGTTCAAATAAAATTATTCCAGATCGATTTCCCTCGGGTTTTCGCCTGATATATCAGTTCTGTTATACTCAGAGACATTATTTTAACAGTTTTAGAAACTTCAGAGTGTTTTCTATCGAATTCTAGCAATATACATATTAGAGGTCGACCGATTATGATTTTTCAACGCCGATACCGATACCGATTATTGGAGGACCAAAAAAGCTGATTAATACTGATTAATCGGCCAAAAAAAAAAATGTCTTTGTAATAATGACAATTACAACAATACTGAATTATTAACACTTATTTTAATTTAATATAATACATCAATAAAATCAATTTAGCCTCAAATAGGTAATGAAACATGTTGAATTTGGTTTAAATAATGCAAAAACAAAGTGTTGGAAAAACTTGTGCAATAAATGCCATGAAGAAAGCTGGCTTTCTTCATGTCTATAGTACCATGAGAACATATGCAGTCTGGTTTCCTTTTAACATGAGTCTTATCTTCCCAGGTAAGAAGTTTTAGGCTAGTTTTATAGGACTATTTCCGCCTGTCTATACCATTTGTATTTCATTAACCTTTGACTATTGCCCAGAAGTTCTGATAGGCACTTTAGTATTGCCGATTAATCAGAATGGCCTCCGTTAAATTCAGGCCGATCTCAACCAGCAAACAATTGAAAACAGCCACCACATGGGCGCTGATTTTTTTTGCAGAGCAATTTAATATTTATTTAATTAGGCAAGTCAGTTAAGAACACATTCTTATTTTCAATGACGGCCATAGCAACTGTGGGTTAACTGCCTCATTCAGGGGCAGAAAGATAGGTTTTCACCTCAGTGCAATGCTTGACGGGAGCTCTGTTTGAATCTTTTACGCAACCTTCTGCATAACTAGTCAGATACTTAGATACTTGTATGCTTGTATGCTCAGTCAGATTATATCCACAAGGAGACGCTAGATAATATCTAGTAATATCATCAACCATGGTAGTTGCTAGTGATTATGATTGATTGTTTTTTAAAAGATAATTTAATCACTAGCTGAACTACCATGGTTGATGCATTTGCTAGTATTATCTAGGCAGTCTCCTGTGGAGTGCATATAATCTGACTGAGCATTAAGCATACAGTTAACTGTAGCATACAAGCATCTGTATCCCCGACTGAGCGGTGGTAGGCCCCTGAATGAGGCAGTTAACATTCATTCAAACAGCAGCTCTTGAAAATAAGAATGTGTTCTTAAGCATTGCCTGTTTAAATAAATATTAAACCTATCAAAAAAAAAAATCCCGAGATGAGGCTGGTTTCCAATTGTGAAATGGCTGGCTCAGCGCCCAAAATACTGGATTAGTTAATCGGCATTCTGATTAATCGTTTCAAACTTCACTAGCTTCTGGGCCTGGGTAACAGGCAGTTTCCCATGCTCAGACAGGCGGAAATTCAGAAAACTAGCCTTACTAGCAGAGAAGATAAGCTGAGGTCCAGTTGTGTTGCTGGTTACTATAGACCAGGGAGGCCAGCAGTTGATTATTGACAAGTTTTTCCAAAACGTTTGATAAACTGGGCAAAACTAAAATGCCTATAAGAACCGTTAAGACCTCAATGGTGACAGTTCTACCTTCTAAATGACATAAATCTCTCTCAAGCAATGGGATCATCCCCAGAAAGACTTGAATCTTTGAGATAGGCTGGATTTATTAAATGGATGCTTGACACTCGCTCAGGCACACACACAGACAGATAGATGTATGCATACACACGCACATACGATGTCTATTCAAACACAAACATCTGGTGATAGGCATCTCTTCTCAGAGCCAAGACTATATATTCACACAACGCACCTCAGAACTGTCTTTATCGCGAAATGATGCGCAACAACACAAAGTGAACAAACCAAAAAAATCTCAGTTATCGTTACTCCCCCACCGATGAGACATAACATGCAATCTTGCTGTTGCACAACATCGCTGCAAATCATCATAGTTCGTCATTGGAAATCACGTTGAATAATCATGTAGTGTCAAATACAATGGGGTGACATTGCCGAGGTGCGATAACATTGTGATAACGTTTCCATGAATGTTGCTGCTACGTCCAGTGTCTCAGGATGGGGTCTGATTGGTATCTTGATGAGGCACCCAGACACCCGAAAGACTTGTCCCTCCTGCTTGAAGAGTACGCCTGAAGGAAAAGTCACTGCCTCCCATTCACGCTCACAGACGTGGGCTGAGTTCTGCAGAGCACAGCGATGTGCAACTTTTAAATCAACGGAAACAGGTGCAGTTCCCGAACGACCAGTTGGAATGTTGTGATAATGGTGGCTTGGAGGGCGATTGTGTATGGTGTACTGGACACGTTTTCCCATTTCAACAGGTAACCCCCATATTGATCAGGTCACACCCCACCAAATAAAATACAATTGTATTGGTCACATGCTTCATAAACAACAAGTGTAGACCAACAGAGAAATGCTTTACTTACTACAGGCCATTCCCAACCATGCAGAAAACCACACCCATTAAACAGGAGCAAACATACCTTGAGTCTGGTGCACAAAGGTGAAACATGCCATTCAATACAAACCATCTATTGTAGCAATGTATCAAAAGGCTCAATCAACTGAATGCATCCCTTGTTTAACCTGGTGAAAACACTGGTTGGATGTGGACGGGACTCAATGGGGCTTAATAAAAAGTCCCTTCAATTTAAACTTTTGGTTTATTAGCAAAGTATGTTGGATCAATATTGAAGATGACGTAAGGTTCTTAGCCCAAACTAATTGAAAAACGGCATGTTTTCTTGAGAAAACAGCCTAATCATTTCAATCGCCTGTATCGTTTCGCAAATCTCCCAATCCTCCTTGTTCGAGTTTGTCTCTTCACCCCTAAGTTTGAGCAAATTGCAGCAGACACAAGAACAAATTGATGAAACAACTCTATCTAAGATGTTATGGCTTTCCTTGGAGGGGTTCATAACGGAATGATTTGTTTTGAGAGGAACAGCTGTCTGAGTCCATGGTAGAAGCTGGTCCATTACAGAGGCAAGGCAGGCGCTGAAGTCAGCCATGTACACCACAGCTGCCAGAGCCCATGCATGCACACACTCCCTCTCACACACACATTTAAATGAAAAAAAAAAACGTTAAAAAAATCTCTGACACAAATGCAAATTGAAAAAGTAATGCGATACTCTCTAACGCACGCACGCAAACACACGCGCACGCGCACGCAAACGCAACACACACACACACACACACACACACACACACACACACACACACACACACACACACACACACACACACACACACACACACACTGAGGAGCCAGGTGTGAGAGGAGAGCTCATCTGTAATTGACCTTACTGATGACTCCTCTCCCTGACTCACCTCCTCTCCTCTTCTCCCTCCTTTCCTCTCCTCATCCGGACTCACCATCATTAGCATATCTCCATCTTTAAATAAAGATGGAGATACATTTTTTTTTTTAAATCCTTTAAAAATATCCTCTCATTTCACTCTTTAATGAGGCAGGGGAGTAGGTGAGTTAATTCTTAATGAAATAAAGAGAGTGGTCAGTCATTTCAATGAAGCTGTACAGGCTCAATAACGTCTGAGAATTCATTAAGGTGCTGAAGGAAACATAGGCCATGTTCACAAAGCATTTTGAAGTGCTGATCTAGGATCAGTTCTGCCTTTTAAATCATAATAAAAACAGACAGATCTAGGACCCCTGGCATTATGTTTCGTTATGATTTCAAAGTCCAAAATTATCCTAGATCAGCACTTCTACTCTGAGCCACTCTGAGCCATCTTTTGAATCTTTTGAATATGAGCCGAGAAGTGTAAGTACTGTGGGTCGCTAATGCGATCAACAACACCACACTGAATGGAAAACAAATTATATCCCTGAGAGAGCCATCAGAATGTATTTCCCTGGCAGAGTTGTCAATCCCTGTTCGGCAAGATAAAATTGAAGTGGGGGGGGGCGTGAGAAACAAGAACAAAAAAGGAAAGAAATATAGAAGAGGGAATGGAATTGAGGCATCATTGGTGGGAACCTGAGAATGGACTGAGTGAGAGAAAAGTAGAGGAAAATAAGTGACAGCTTGAGCCAACCTGCCTCACGGAGGACTAGAGGAATAAAATAGGTAACCCGCGTTATGAAGGAGAGAGCGCATGAGATTAAAGATTTATTGAGGCAGAGGGACTCGAGATGATTTAAGGTGTGAGATTGAAATGGTAATTCCTTCCCACGTACCATAGAGAGAGAGAGTGTGTGTGTGTGTGTGAGTGTGTGAGTGTACCTCACCAGAGTTCAAACTACTGTACAGACTGATACTTTGGGGTGCCCTTAAAATAGTGGGTTGAGAACCAACATCAATATTTTTCTTTCTTGTTAATTCTGGCAGTGTCCATCCAGCACCCTTAGGCACCCCCAACTAACGCAAACCCAGTACAATCACTCACGAGCACAAACACACAATATTTTTTCGAAATGTTTCCCCGTCCTCATGCCCACCAATCTAACACATGCTAAAGACAAAACAAAGATTCCTTATTCAATAAGAGTCCTATTGTGCTTTTGGGGTTCCTCCTTGCTTGAAGTCCCTCGGCCATTGAAACATGCTTAATGCATTAAGCAAAAAAATGGCCCAAACAGGCCGAGAAACACTCAAACTCCATCTTCAATTCACACCAAATAAGCTTGACGGTTTGTGTATCCCTCTTGGTGGAGAAAACACATTCCTGCATTAGAGCACTAGGTGTGAGTGTTATGGAAAGGTCATGCGGAAAGTGGGACATGA
This sequence comes from Oncorhynchus keta, assembly GCF_023373465.1. Lineage (NCBI taxonomy): Eukaryota > Metazoa > Chordata > Actinopteri > Salmoniformes > Salmonidae > Oncorhynchus > Oncorhynchus keta. The sequence goes on along the minus strand of NC_068436.1, from coordinate 2,602,881 downwards.
TTGGCGATTGGCTATTTGCAGTTAGTCATCGGCGGTGACGTGAAAATCCATCGGGAAGAAGAGTTGCCTCTCTCTCCAGCTGGAATTGACCACCGATCGATGGCTTAGGAAATTGGTCGGCCGAGGTGGATGGAAGGAGAGGATAGCGAGGGAGGGAGGGAGTTTTTGGCGAAGCATTAGCTAAAGATTATTTATGGCGATACATATATTTCTGTTGACGTCTGTTGGTTTGCAGGCGGGTTGGGTTTTCCGAGTGTTTAATTTTTTTTTTTGTCTGCATACGCACATTGTCGTTGTCGGCAATGCAAAAGGACCATTATTCTGGGAGTGTGATATGTTCGGCCACTAGCTACTTTGTAATTTCATGCGGGAGTCCAAATGCGGATCATGTGTCCTCCGATGTTGGAGAGAGATGTAAATGTCCACATATGCAAGTTGCTCTTGTTTTTCTCTCCTGCTTCTGTTACATTCTCTCTGTTCCTCTCTTTCTCTCCCTCGATCTCTCTTTCCCCCTCGATCTCTCTCTCTCCCCCTCAATCTCTCTCTCCCCCTCAATCTCTCTTTCCCCCTCAATCTCTCTCTCTCCCCCCTCGATCTCTCTCTCTCCCCATCGATCTCTCTCTCTCCCCCTCGATCTCTCTCTCTCACCCTCGATCTCTCTCTCTCACCCTCGATCTCTCTCTCTCCCCTTCAATCTCTCTCTCTCCCCTTCAATCTCTCTCTTTCCCCCTTCAATCTCTCTCTCTCCCCATCGATCTCTCTCTCTCTCCCCCGTCGATCTCTCTCTCTCCCTCGATCTCTCTCTCTCCCCCTCGATCTCTCTCTCTCCCCCTCGATCTCTCTCTCTCTCTCTCGATCTCTCTCTCTCTCGATCTCTCTCTCTCTCGATCTCTCTCTCTCTCGATCTCTCTCTCTCCCCCTCGATCTCTCTCTCTCCCCCTCGATCTCTCTCTCTCCCCCTCGATCTCTCTCTCTCACCCCCCTACCTACTCTCTCTGGCAGTGTCTGAAATCTGCCTTGCCTACTACTTACTTAAACTGCATACTATGTACTAATCTTACATAGTACAATCTTACATCTTACATACTGTTCTAAAAACGAATGCAGTAAGTAACAAATACAGCATACTAGACTAATCTTACTGCGTCATCTAATGCGCAATAGCGTTGATTCCAGCAATTCGTTCATTTTGGTACAGCGTATCCCCTCAGCTGATTATCAACTGTTGTCAGAAATACGATTCTCTTCCTCAATAGTTTGCAGCGAATTCTATAGATGAAAAGCACACAACATTTCACATACTATAACACTTTATTTTTTCGCAAACCCAAAATGCCTGCTATTTAAAATGCAAGTACTTGTATTCATACACGACCACTCTCTCACGCTCCCTTTCTCTCTCTCTTTTCCCACCTACTCTCCCTCCCTCCCTCCCCCCTCACTCTTTCTCTCCCTCTCCCTCTCTCTCCGCCACCACAGAGCCTCATCACTTTCCGCATCACAGGACCAAGCTGTCAGACTGGCTGTGTGTGTGTGAGCAAGGAAGAGTGTGGTAATATATTGGAATGAGTTAAAGATTGTGTGAAGGAGCGTGTGAGAGAACATGTGAGAGAGAAAAGAGGGCGTATGAAAGAGAGAGTTAACGTGTGCCTGTGTGTGCAAATACTGTGAACGTAATTGACAGATTGAGAGAGGCAAAGATAGCGACTGTGAAAGAAAAAGAGACCAAGAGAGAGGGGGGTGAACAAGAAAGAGATGGCACACACATGCATCAGTAAACCTCTTGGATGTGGGTGCTGCTGAGTGATCGGTCAGTTTAGCACCCAATCATGCCTTTCCTAATGGCCGCCGCCATAAATTCAAGGTGCCAGGCAGCATCATAAGGCTGGCGTTCTCTCCATTCCTCCTTGTTCCTCTCCCCCTTCTCCTCTTCAAAGTCTCTCCTCTCTTCCCCCCTCCTCTCCTCTCCCTTTCCTTATTCTCGTCTCTTCTCCTCTATCACTCCTGCTCTTTCCTCCCGCTCCCCTACCCTCTACTCTCCCCTACCTTCCTACCCTACCCTCCTCATTCCCTCCCCCAACCACTCTTCGCCCCTTGCCTCACCTCCTCCTCTCATGTCTATAATGACATGCAGTCTGTGAGGCTCACTTAATGAATGCTAACGAACCGCCACCTAACCCGGCTCAGTGCTGACCAGCGTGGCGGGAGAACCTTCATAATGCACGAGCTCTGGGCTAGCAGGCTAGGGATCTATGTGAATTATTAAAGGTCGGACATGTGCAGATCGGTGGCAGAGTGGGGCAGAGCGCAGAGATATTACATGAAGGGGATTAGGTGTGATGTTTGCATAGTAGAAGTTCTGGCTCTATCTGTAGAATTTAGAGCAAACCAAGGCAGTTAGGTACAGGAAGTAGAGATGGATCAAGTTGAGGGGGTTCTATTCTTAAATGCCTCATACAGAGTAGAATGTGACTTTAGTTGAATGGAATATAATAGGTACTTTTTTTGAATGGAATGGTACTTTATTTGACAATCTATAAAATTGACATTTATGTCATGCTCTCATCCCAACCCAATCAGACAACACACATTTTTGGGCTGAGTCCTTAACTCGAGGGCACAATGGAATGGGACCTGATACCTGTAGCCCCCTTTACTACCCAGTGCAATACCTGAACCGGTGATCTTCTGTCTACTGGTTCGCCTCTCTATCCTATCTGCCATCCCGATGACGTCATCGAGACATTCTGCCCCGAGTACCCAAAGCATGTTCAACCAGACCCCGAAGGAGAAACTTTAAGACCGAGCCGGCGCCTCCCAACACAAAGACACGTCAAAAGCAGAAGGCACTTCCGTTTAACATCGGCATTGCATATACAATACTGTCAATAAGAGTACCGTGAAGACAAAACTATTATTTTTCTGACATGGCTTTTTTTTGAGCGGCTCCACCGTGTATACATTGGCCTTTCAAGTAATCTGCCTGTATGTATAAAACATAATAATGGAGTTTCAAAGCACTGGAGAAATGTTTAAGGCCTTAGACGTGATCCTGGGTTTTTATTGTGTGTGGGGTTGGGGGACAGATTGAATCTTAGTGGGCTACCTTATGCTGGGTAAGTCAGCACGGTTGTCTCAGAGTCTCCGCCGTGTGCTTTTGGCGAGGGTAAACCTTGCACGCTGATGCGCCGGCACACCCTGTAAAGAGGAGGAGTAAGAAGAGGAGTGCTCGGTCAATAATGTCAAATGATTTTCGATTGCTAACACACACTCACACACACACACACACACACATAGACACTCACACACAAAACGCACACACGCAGGCAAGCACACATACACATCAACACACAGACACACACACACAATGAAGAGGCGGCTTGGTTACTGGGGTGGATGACTGGATCTAAGTGAGTCAGAGGATGAGCGGGCCCTTTTAAGGCTTCGTCCCAAATGGCACCCTATTCTCGATGCAAAGCCCTACGGGCCCTGGTCAGAGGTAGTGCACCATGTAGGAGATAGGGTGCCATTTGGGATGTAGTCTAACTGTAGTCTAGCTCCATTGCACCATCTTCTTGAAGTCTCCAACCTCCACAGACTCCACTGGATCAGGAGGCTTTCCTCATCTAAACCTCCCTAGACGGGGGAGTTTAACAAATTAACCAACACATTAACCAGCGCCAGGGTCATAAATCATGGATTAGCGATCAATTTGTATGTCTGGGAGATGAGAGGAGTCAACACAGCTACAATCTGCCCGTCTACAAATTCATGGCAGATCGTAATTGACCGAGAGCAAAATAGGCCGTTCATCACTGACAAGCCCTTCACGAAAAATAATGATCTGCCTGGAATTGAACATGCTTTAACATGAGTGTAAAGATGAGTGTAAAGGCATGCAAATCAGACTTTTAAATGATGCATTGATATTGCATTGCATTGAGAGATGTTGTGCTGAGTGTTGGAGCTATGTATTCCCAGTTATACTCAGCTATACTCCCAGTTGAATCTCAGTTATAATCTCAGGGATTCAACCCCAGTTGAATCTCCTAGTTTCAGTTGATGGGCCATCTATAAAGGCTATAAAGTCTTGTGGCGATGGCGGTAAAAAGCCACTCCGATGTTGGAGTGTGTAATAAAGGTCTGCTTGTGGGAGTCTGCACTGATAACATGATGTTTAGACAGGAGAACGGCCCCTGAACTGACACAACAGTTCACAGAGAACACAAGACACACACACACACAACACAACACACACAGACAACACATCAAATGCAGAGTGAAATCCCCCTGCTGAATTATCTCACTGGGAACTGAAAGAGCTGGCAGACCAACCAACAAGATGTTTCATCGTCACCCTCTTCTCTGAATGATAATTGCAAAATGATGAATGAAAAGAAAAGTGTTGCAAGTGAACCCGAGAGAGAAAAGAGGGAGCGAGATGAGAGAAAGAGAAAGAGAGAGAGTCGGATATGTGATGTGAATGGGATGTGAAGGAATCTGGCTCTCAGGCAGCTACAGTGTATTATAGCCTTACAATATACTGTATACAGTAGCTGTCTTTATTAACATGTACAGAAATGCAACTTGGTGGCAAACAGCATCTCCAACTCAAGTTTAAATTTTGATGTTCTGTGAGAGTTCAAGAATTCGTAAAGACAAACTTTTTTAACCTTTATTTAACTAGGCAAGTCAGTTAAGAACAAATTCTTATTTTCAATGACAGCCTAGGAACAGTGGGTTAACTTCCTGTTCAGGGGCAGAATAACAGATTTGTACCTTGTCAGCTCGGGGGTTTGAGCTTTGCAACCTTCTGGCTACTAGTCCAACGCACTAACCACTAGGCTACCCTGCCGCCCCAAATACTTTGCCATGGAGATGTCCATTAATACGATTAATATTCATAGAGACTTGCAACATGCTCCAAGGCGGTTTGTGTAATCTAAGTGCGAATAAATAAAAGTGGCGTTAAGAGATAAATGGGGGGATAATGAGTGATCAGTGAAGCACAGTTGATATGGAAGTCTAATGTGACCGCTAATGTGTCGCTAAATGACGATCATTTATACGACTCATCTTCACCCAGCGTGAGACCGTGATCGAATAATAATCATCAGTTTGGAAAATCTGTCGATGTACCCTTGATGTACCCTTGATGTACCCTTGATCAAGGGCCTTATTGCCGCTGTCAGTCGCTCTGGATAAGAATGTCTGCTAAATGTGTAAAAAAACGTCCAAAGCATAATTACCCCTCTGTGAGTCTTTAATGGACCGATCTAAACATCCCATGGTTGACATGGATGTTTAGAGCCTCTGAAACACCTGATAAAAGGTAGATCCCATCCATCTCTTTTTTGTTGTTTTCTGTTCTCCCCCTTTCTCTTTTTTTTACTGAGTGGATACCTTTGTTGTTTTTTTTTTGTTTGTAGATAAAAACAGCTTAGATCTCGTCTGAAAAAGCTAAAAAGTGCCCGGTGGACAAATTATTCTGTTCCTCCTTTGATCTACTACTGGCCTACGAAAGCCAACAAGGTTTTCAAAGCAAGGAGGTGAGCTATGGATGCAAGGCATGAATGGACACGAGCAACGAGAGTGCCCTCGCTATGCCCTCTCTGTGCCCTTCACACTCTTCTGATCAACAAAGACCAACAAAATGAAGGTCACAAGGACCACATGGATGCCCGGAGCACAGGTATTCAAAGACTGGCCAATAAAGGAGGCTCCATTATCATCCCTCCAGGAAACTGCAGTGTATAGAGCTAGATTTCCAGTGAAATTAAGTCAGTATAGCTATATGCCTTCAGAAAGTATTCACACCCCTTGACTTTTTCCCACTTTTGTGGCATTACAACCCCACACATATAATTATATGTAAGGTCCCTCAGTCGAGCAGTGAATTAAAAACACAGATTCAACCACAAAGACCAGGGAGGTTTACCAATGCCCCACAAAGAACGGCACATTTTGGTAGATGGGTAAAAATAATTTAAAAAACAGACATTTAATGTAGCTTTTAGCATGGTGAAGTTATGCATTACAGTTTGGATACTGTATCAACAAACCCAGTAGTGCATCAATACACACAAAGATACAGGCGTCCTTCCTAACTCAGTTGCCAGAGAGGAAGGAAACCTCACAGGGATTTTACCACGAGGCCAATGGTGACTTATAAACAGATACAGAGTTTAATGACTGTGATAGGAGAAAAGCATGGTGGTGGCTGCATCATGTTTAGGTATGCTTTTCAGCGGCAAGGACTTAAGAAAATAAACAAAATAGAGTTAAGCACTGGCAAAATCCTAGAGGAAAACCTGGGGAGACAAATTCACCTTTCAGCCGGACAATAACCTAAAAGCACAAAGCCAAATATACACTGAGGTTGCATACCAAGATGACATTGAATTTTCCTGAGTGGCTTAGTTACAGTTTTGACTTAAATTGGTTCGAAAATCTATGGTAAGATTTGAAAATGGCTGTCTAGAAATGATAAACATTATGGGGTATTGTGTGTAGAATTGTTTTTCTGTAAGTCCATTTTGAATTCAGGCGGTAAAACAACAGAATGTAGAATAAGTCAAGGGGTATGATACTTTCTGAAGGCCCAGTGCAATTCAGTCTCTAGAAAATGGACTGACAGCCAAAGAAAGAGTAACATCAATTATTCCTATTTTCTCTCATATTGTGTTGAATGAGTGTTCGTCCTTAAATGTGTCATTGTGTCAATGTGTCATTGAAGAAAAAAGGTTTGATATGGGCAGTAATGTGACTGCTTTCATTCCTTGCGGCAGGGTAGCCTAGTGGTTAGAGCGTTGGACTAGTAACCGAAAGGTTGCAAGTTCATATCCTGACAAGGTACAAATCTGTCGTTCTGCCCCTGAACAGGCAGTTAACCCACTGTTCCTAGGCCGTCATTGAAAATGAGAATTTGTTCTCAACTGACTTGCCTAGTTAAATAAAGGTTAAAAAATCTTTTAAAAAATCAAAGTACCAAAAGCGGTTTTGGTTAGTGTACAAAAATGTTCCCTCCTTTTACGCATAGCGGCATCTCCATTTTACTCCATTTTACCTCTGGTATGTACCAATAATAATGTATTTTGCCACGAGGCTCCAAAGACTGAAAAATGACTTCTCTGATAAGCTCATTGGAAATGCAATTTCCTCGAGAGGGTTCGGAAGGCCTACATGTGGCGACGATGGTATACAATATGCAGAATCGAGGGAAACGGAGGCATCAATCCGCCACAACTTGTTTCTGAGGTTTTCCTCCACCACAAGTACCAATTAGAATAATATAATTAGGCAGGGGATGGCTGCTACACATGCAATATGCAGAGAAATTATCCATGGCTCTTGTCAGGATATCTAACCCGTACTAACGCCTCATGTCTCCAAGCAAGCCACTCTCCGACAAATAGCTATAGTAGCTAGCTCAGAGGCAGGCTAATGTCAAGACGGTTAACACATACTAATACCTGTCTCCAAGCAACTCTCCTCGGGCTAGCTATAGTAGCTAGCTAAGAGGCAAGCTAAAAGCTATCTAACAGTGCTAAGAGGCTACGTGTATCCAATAATTTAATATACACACTGGACAGCGACTGAGGACAACTATTCAGAAAAATATCATGTGTAGAGAAAAGTCTGATGGAAGGTCAAACTGTTGTTCTGCCTTCGATAGGTATGAATCAGAGTAGTCCTTTGGATGAGATGTCTAATTGTTGTCCTGATTCTCTTTGATCATTAACAACTCTGCTCTTGAAGTGCTTTGAGACCTTTCATTTACTGTAGAAATCATCACTATTTCCTAATGGCTCATTAGGGGAGAGTGGAGTAAATTGAGCCAAATGGGTAAGCTGAGCCACCCTTGTTTCTAAGAAACCATACACAAAATGTATAAGTTGACCAAATATTTAGGAAGATGTCATTATTTCATGGCGTCTGTGAAAGAAGAAACCACATGGAAAAAGTGGTAAGCAGCTGTAGCTGTGTGAGATAATATAGTCCAAATGTTTGCCTTGGTAAGTTGAGCCGATGGTTGAGCCAATGGCCATGGGGTAAGTTGAGCCAATGGCCATGGGGTAAGTTGAGCCAATGGCCATGGGGTAAGTTGAGCCAATGGCCATGGGGTAAGTTGAGCCAATGGCCATGGGGTAAGTTGAGCCAATGGCAAGTTGAGCAAATGTAAGTGTTTTCTTCCCCGGCATAATGCAAGGCATAAATCGCTGGAAGGGTAAAAAAAAAAGAAGGTATATGACACCACCTTTCAACCTCTTATTCATTATCTCCAGCACCAAACCAGTGTCTACATACGTGAAAAAGGTGTGCTGTGATATGTGGTCAAAAAGAAAGGTCCTACAAATTCTTCTCATCACAGTGTAGGATTAAAAGTAAGAAAAACTGTGATTTTCAAAACCTAAAATGAGTTTCTTGCCAGAAGGAGGGTCTTCCCACATCACCGAGTATCTCAAAGTGTTTGAAAATCACTGCTTTTAAAATGTTTAATCTTTTGATGTCATTGGGTAGAACTTTTACTGTCATTTTCTTTCTTTGCAAAACGTAGAAATATGCCGTTTTCACATGTGTAGACAGTGGTTTGGTGCTGGAGATCACGAATCAGGTTGAAAAGTGGCGGAGTTGCCTTTTAAAAGATGATTAAATTGATTAAAATACATTTTTATTGTAATTGTGTTAAATTGTGTTTGGAAAATAAAGATAGACATTTTTTTTTTAAAAGGTAGTGGTAATATTTAATTCAGTACAGACGTTTGTAGGTGATTTCACTCACAGTGTCAACTTAACCATAAGCTATTTTTTCAAAACTGCAATGTTTACATGAATTATGAAATATATAACAAATATATGTAGATATCTTTGCTATAAATAATACTACATTTCCCTTGATGGAGTGATGAATGTAAAAAATGTCTCAATTTACCCCACTCTCCCCTAAAACCATAATTCCATTAAAACTCTCCCCTAGGATGTTGCTGTAAATTAGAACGAGAACATTTTCTCGATCAACTCATCAATTTACACAAATGTTACATTTTCAAACAGAAATCTTCCATTTCGTATCATAACCAAGTCAACTAGTTTGTGTTTTTTTTGTTGTAATTTCCCGCAAGGCTTGTTTGGCCATTGAGTCTTTATCATCGACTGCACGAACAAAGATAATCAGAGTGAGAGAAGCATTCAAATCGATTATACAGAGACAAATGCTGTGTGATGCCTATTAGGGAAAGTATGGCAATCCGGCATAAATATGGCCCTTGGCTGGCTTGGGAAGCTTTGAGCGCAAAAACCCATACACATTTCCACGCTCCATTTTATTCCCAAAGAATTGCACTGTTTAATCATTAATTTGAGGAATGTCACCGAGAAGAAAAAGTATTGCACGGCAGGGTTTGTTTTCGTTCGCCTAGGGGTACATTGTCATTGTCGTGTTGTGTTGTTATCATTCGGGCTCTTTCTCTTGGGGTACCACTATCTCATTGTTTTCTTTTTTTTTTTTTGATTGAATGTTTTCAGAGGAAGGTGGTGGTTGGAGGGGGAATGGAGTGGAGAAATATTGGAATGTTTTTTTTTAGATTGGACTGGGGTGAAACTATTGCTCGGTTCTGATAACATGAGGGAATACTTGTTTCGGGAATGAAATATCACATAGGAATGTGCCATAGACTGAGGGATACTTTAATTATCGCAAATGCTATGGGAAGTTGTAGGAGAAGGACTCGTCTCAGCGCATTGGTAATCTAGACGGACAACACAACTCAAATTACGAGATTCAAATGATTGGGAGTGCGAATTTGCCTAGACGTAGAACTACCTCAGATATATCTAGCAATGCATCAACAGTGGGACAAATCCTAATTCAATGAGAAACGGCAAGCTAGTACTGTTGCACCCTGCTCAAATTTCCCGCAGGTTTTGAATGAGGGTTTCTTGTAAAATGTCAGGTTTTATTTGCCACATGCACAAGTACAGTGAAATGCGTGACTTGCCAGCCCTTCCCAACAACGCAGTATTCAATATCAAAATAGTACAACTAGAAAACAAATACAGGTGGGTGTAATCTATATACAGGGCCAGTGCCAGTAACAAATGTACAGGGTGCAGGGATACTAGATGAATCAAGTAGATATGCACATGTAGACAGGGTTTAGGAGAAAGTGACTGGTAGTGGGATAAACAATAATTATAATGATCAATATAGCAGGGCTGAAAAGTGACTGGTACCAGGAATATATATGTGAATACTACTGGTAAAATATTAATGGTTAATATCAACATGTAAACAGGAGTAATAGTGACCAGTAGCAGGATAAACAGATAGATTTGAATGCTAAATAGGATAAATACATAGATACTAATGATATATGCATAGATACTAAATAGATGGATACTAAAAGTCCTATAGGTTTTGAATGAGGTTTCTCCTGAACATTCGGATCAGTCTATATGGGTCACACCACTATACGAGAATGATGGATGAGATTGGGTAGCCATGTTTCGGGGAACGTGGTGGTGATTCCCAAAACGGTCTTCCGCCTTGGGCTTAGCCTCACCACGCATCCCTAGAGGAGCCTTCCTGCGCAAACTGCCACTACTGTAGACTTTGCATGTAAAAATAACATTATAGCCTTCAAGTTCTGCCCACTGCTGTCACACTTCAGACCAACTATTTCTGTACATATTTGATCAGTGTCTTGTAGTCCCAGTCGGTATCAGATAGAACGTTGCGGCTCCACAAGCCTGTGGGGAAAGTAGCCTGTGGTTACCGAAGTTACCCCATTGGCTCACAGCAAAAACTTGGGTGTGGTCGAGGTGAATTTTGTTTTATTACGTGAATATGGACTCGGAGAATGGAATTTCTAAGCTCTGTGGCGCAAGTGGATATGTATGTACTGTAAAATTTGAGTGAGTGGTTATGGGGTATAGGATTTATCCTATGGGGAGAAGACAATGGTTGTCTGGTGCAATGGTATTTTCCCAAAAGTGCAACCAATCCCATCTGACATTCCGGACGGGCTCATTCAAATGCCCATGTTTTTTTGGGAAGAAAACAAATACTACCCGAAGCCAGGCATACTCAATATGCATTTTGAATGAAAACAAATACAATTTGAACCCATGTCTGCAGTCGATTGCACTTCGTTCTGAGCCCCTTAACACAGCCCAGACTACAGTTTAGTGAATCTCAGTCTCTTGTCAGGGCGCTTGTACCACAGCTACCCCCAGACGCTAGGCCTGTGTGTTGTAATGAGCCACACTGCTAGTGCTCCTATACCTGCCAGCTGACATTGAGCTGCCTGGGACTGAATAGGTCCCATGGGGCACTCTGGTGCACTGCCTATTCCATTTCAGATGGCGACTTGAATGCCTTTAGCTACTATACTGTCTGGAAATGTATTCAAGCTATAGCTACAATGCACACTGCGGGGAGGATAAAGAAAGAGGCACAATTGCCAGTCTAAAGCATTTGTATTATTCGATTCTGAACCATCTGTAACACACAGCAAATTGGCCAGTGTTACCTAGTGTGGATTTTTCAGTGCAACACTTCTGTTGATTCAGGTGTTAAATTAACTATGTACGTGTGAAATTCACACTAATTGGTGTAAAAGGGAAATGGTTATACCTAGTCCGTTGTACAACTGAATGCATTAGAACCCCAGTGTTGGTATTAATAACCACTGTTGAGTGTGAGAGCCTGATCGTTTGCGTTTCCCAGCATGCTCTATTGCAGGTAGATGTTTTGGGATTGTTTTTATTATCTGTGGTTTTGCATGTACATTGATTAAATGGAATAATATTATGTTACTCAAAGATAAATAAGAATAATCCCCCCCCCCAAAAAAAATAAAATAAAATTCAGACGTTTAACTGTCGGGAGATTTCAGAATAGTTTCATACTACAAAGAGTGTTGAGTGTCTCAAATGGCACCCTATTCCCTATATAGTGCACCACTTTCCCGATAGGGAAATAGGGTTCCATTTGGGACATACTGAGTCTTGTTCTACTGAGAACATACCGTTGAGGCCTGACATGGAGTTGAAATAGGGGACTTTACTCAAGGATTATCAGTCCAGGTGAGGGGTTCCAGTGTTCTGGAATTTCAAGGGGTATATGTCCTCCTCTGTCTCAGAGAAAAGCCTTAGTTAGAGCATCAGTAATCTTTTCCATGCAGATAATCACTCTCTTTGGAGTAGGTTGTATATAGAGTTCAGCTATGAACCAAGTGTTTTGCCTATTGTTCCATAGTGAGAGCGAGGCTGACAAGGTGAAAAGGCAGAGATATGCGTACCCAGGTATTTTTCAGGTTTGGAGAGCAGAATGCTGTAGCTAAAGCCGCATTCGGGTGCTGCTAGCAACCTTGACAAGACCTGAATGGCTTCTCCCAAACCTTTGTCTATGAGAAGTTGTACCGGCTCTGTTGAGTCTTTATTTTGCTGGGGCTTTGGTAAGCAGTAGTGTAGTTTTTTTGGAAGTGAGCGAGCACCTAAGCGTACGGCTCATTGTCTGTCTGGGCTGGTTATCCTACTTTGTACTTCACCTTTTGTTAAGGTACAGTGTATCAATATTTTCCCTTTTCTTGCTTCTGAACTAAAGCAGTTAAGACCTTTACTTTTTTAATCCAGAAATGCCTGCTTTCAAAAGTTGTACACAGGGTATACCATCACCATGGTGATATCATTGTACCAAAACGCCATGATACTTATGACTCCAACATTTTAGAATACTGTAGTGCCGTTTCACGTGATACAATCACATTCTTCGGGCCCCTGCCAATCTAAAGAACTTGCCGCCTGTTGTATAACATGTCTATAAATTCAGCTTCATTTAAACAACAGCAACTAGTCACTTGTATGCGCCAGTCCTATAATGTCCACTTCACATTCACCGCATCTCACGTGTGGGAGCTGTGATCAGCCAGTAGCATCCACTTCCAGCCATCACTCACCAGCTTCTCTCCGTCCTCTCTTCCCGGCACATCAATCTTTCCATCAGTTTTTCAAATGTATAGCTTTAGCTGTGATGGCAAGCAGCGATGCAGCCCCTGATGAGTCTTCTGTCGTTACATTTGCTACACTGGAGCAGCGCCTGTTATAACCAAGAGCGCAGGCCAGTCTGGGTAGACTTCACATTTGCAAGTTCGCTGTCACGCAGCCTGACTGACTTACAGAGAGGATCATGTGGAGCACGGGGAATTACAGCAAAGTAAAAGGCATGTACAGTCCAAATAGTACCAGAGCTACCATTTCCTCTTCCCGCACGACTTCGCAAGTGTTTTATATCATTTCACAAACCATGTCCTGGGTTGTTTTAAACTAATCCCGGGTCGCTAACTGTTGGTTTGTTATTAACAAACAATGTTGTTCAGTCATGTCACCTAGCTAGCTAACAATCTGCTCACTTGACAGTAGGTCTTGGCAAAATGGATTTGCACAGGAAGTAAAGTCTGCTACTCATGAGATCTGCTTCAAAGGTAGGAACTGTCTAGGTATCCCACTTTCCCTTATAGAGCTAATGTAAGCCCAAATTAATATAAACGTAACAATCAATACATTAATTTGGCCCTAATCTATGGTTTTCACATGAATGGGAATACAGGTATGCATCGGTTGGTCGCAGATACCTTTAAAATAAAAGGTAGGGGCAGGGACCAGAAAACCAGTCAGCACGACAAATCCCATTCGCATAGAGTTGATCAGGCTGTTGATAGTGGCCCGTGGAATGTTGTTCCACTCCTCGTCAATGGCTGTGGGAAGTTGCTGGATATTGGCGGGAACTGGAACACACTGTTGTATATGTTGATCAAGAGCATTTAAATTGCCATTGATAAAATACAATTGTGTTCATTGTCCATAGTTTTTGCCTGCCTGCCACACCCTAACCCCACCTCCACCATGGGGCAGTCTGTTCACAATGCTGACACCAGCAAACCGCTCGCCCACAGACTCCATACACGCTGGCATCTGCCTTGTACAGTTGTGTCCGGGATTCATCCGTGAAAAGCATACTTCTCCAACGTGCCAGTGGTCCGTCGAAGGTGAGCATTTGACCACTGAAGTCGGTTATTATATGCCATTTAGCAGACGCTTTTATCCAAAGCGACTTACAGTCATGTGTGCATACATTCTACGTATGGGTGGTCCCGGGAATCGAACCCACTACCCTGGCGTTACAAGCGCCATGCTCTACCAACTGAGCTACAGAAGGACCATTATGTTGCCAAACTGCAGTCAGGTCAAGACCCTGGTGCGGACAATGACCACGCAGATGAGCTTCCCTGAGACCGTTTATGACAGTTTGTGAAGATATACTTTGGTTTTTCAAACCCAGTTTCAGCAGCTGTCTTGGTGGTGGCTGGTCTCAAACGATCCTGCAGGTGAAGAAGCTGGTTGTGGAGGTCCTGGGCTGGCGTGGTTACACTTGTCCTGCGGTTGTGAGGCCAGTTGGACTTACTGCCAAAATCTCTAAAACGATGTTGGCGGACGCTTATGGTAGAGAAATGAACGTGAATTTCTCCAGCAACATTTCCGGTGGACGTTCCTGAGTCAGCATGCCAATTAATTGCAATACTTGAGACATTGGTGACATTGTGTTGTTTCACAGAACAGCACATGTTAAAGAGGCCCGTTATGCTCCTTAGTACAAGCTGTTTAATCAGCGTCTTGATATGCCACACCTGTCAGGTGGATGGATTATGGATTATCATGGCAAAGGAGAAATAAAGTTGGGAGCAGTGTGTGTGTGTGTTCATGAGGGAGGGAGCGTGTGAGTGTGTCTGTGAGTTAGTTGAAGTGTAACAAAGGTTTCATGCAGTGCTTTTCCCTCGCCGCCACAATGACATGCAGATCATTATGCATCTATATTTCATCCTCGCGTTCCTCCAGCCAAATCACACGTAGGCCTCAGCAAATCTGAGCAAACCAGCCATTCTATTCAGTATTCTATTAGGCATGTACAGTGAAACGTGTGAAGTTAATTCAATGTGTGTCATATTGACTAGAAGTGCGAATATCAGTGGCATGATTTTTGCATAGGACATACTGTACGCATAGCATTTAAAAACTAGACAAAGAGTCCGGGGGACGGTACGAACAGGATGCTAGGCCACTGACATTTTCCCCCATGGTATAGCCTATATGGTTAGTAGAATGTTGGTATCGTGATTACACTAATTACCAATATGCACCATGACCACAGTTATGGGTGGGCCTTAGGGGGACTGGCCCGCCCTACCGTACCTCCTTGTCCGTCCAAATAAAATATAGAAATATTGATCATTTTTTTGACGGAGACGCACGCTAACAAAAAGACGCATCAATCTCAGATAAAGCATCCGATGCCCCTCTGTCTCAGTATGTGTAGGCCATGTATCGGATGCTGTCTTGTCAAAAAGCGTATGTCATGCTAAATATGGCCAGACAGTATCAGATACATGGGCTGTTTCACTCTCTCGGATGCTTCCCCCAGTCAGATAGGCCTAGTTTCATCAGAGAGGACAAGGCGAAGCAAGAGGGCTCACTCTCGCCAAAATCTGTCCAGAATAAGCCCAATGCGTTTCTAAGGACATAATATGCAGACCTAAGCTTGTCGCCTGCCTTCCTGCCATTGGGACAACGATTCCCACTGTTAGGGCGGAGACATTAGCATCTTGTCATTATACACTGAGTTTACAAAACAATTATGAACACCTGCTCTTTCCATGACATATTGTTTACTGACCAGGTGAATCCAGGTGAAGGGTATGACCCCTTATTGACGCCACTTGTTAAATCCATCCGCACATCAGTGTAGATGAAGGGGAGGAGACAGGTTAAAGAAGAATTTTAAAGTATTGGATTGTTTATGTGTGCTATTCAGAGGGAGAATGGGCAAGAAAAAACAATTGTAGTGCCTTTGAATGGGATTGGTAGTAGGTGCCAGGTGCACTGGTTTGTGTAAAGAACTGCAGCTTTGCTTGGTTTTTCACACTCTTTCCCGTGTGTATGAATAATGGTCCACTACCCAAAGGACATCTGGCCAACTGGACACAACTATGGGAAGCATTGAGTCAACATGCCAGCATCCCTGTGGATGCTGGCATGTTGCTTTCGACACCTTGTAGAGTCCATGCCCCAATGAATTAAGGCTGTTCTGAGGGCAAAAGGGTGTTGAATTCAATATTAGGAAGGTGTTCTTAATGTTCTGTCCACTCAGTGTACAGTTGAAGTTGGAAGATTACATACGCCAAATACATTTAAACTCAGTTTTTCCACAAATCCTGACATTGAATCCTAGTAAAAATGTAATGTCTTAGGTCAGTTAGGATCACCACTGGCCCAGCCAGTTGGGTCTGGCTTTTTTATGGCGGTTTTGGAGCAGTGGCTTCTTCCTTGATTAGCGGCCTTTCAGCTTGTGTCGACATAGGACTCGTTTTACTGTGGATATAGATATATTCGTACCTGTTTCCTCCAGCATCTTCACAAGGTCCTTTGCTGTTGTTCTGTAATTGATTTGCACTTTTCACACCAAAGTACATTCACTTCTAGGAGACATAAAGTGTTTCCTTCCTGAGCGGTATGATGGCTGCGTAGTCCCATGATGTTTATACTTGCATACTATTGTTTGTACAGATGAATGTGGTACCTTCAGGTGTTTGGAAATTGCTCCCAAGGATGAACCAAACTTGTGGACGTCTACAATTTATTTTCTGAGGTTTTGGCTGAATCATTTAGATTTTCCCATGATGTTAAGCAAAGAGGCACTGAGTTTGAAGGTAGGCCTTGAAATACCCCCACAGGTACACATCCAATTGACTCAAATTATGTAAATTAGCCTATCAGAAGCTTCTAAAGCCATGACATCATTTTCTGGAATTGTCAAAGCTGTTTAAAGGCACAGTCAAGTTGGTGTATGTCAACTACTGACCCACTGGAATTGTGATACAGTGAATGATAAGTGAAATAATCTTTCTGTAAACAATTGTTGGAAAAATGACTTGTGTCATGCACAAAGTAGATGTCCTAACCGACTTGCCAAAACTATAGTTTGTTAACAAGAAATGTGTGGAGTGGTTGAAAAACAAGGTTTAATGACTCCAACCTAAGTGTATGTAAACTTCCGACTTCAACTGTGTATAGATCTATGGTTTCAGCCACTTGCAAATTGGAAAAAGAAAGTTGGTGAATGTACAGTGCGATGATGTTTTGCGAAAATGATATAATTATTATTTTCTAAATAAAATAATTCAAAATACTTCACCGGAGAGCATGATTTAGCTACAGAGGATCATTAGCTTCTTACATTATTTTTTTGCTGTGCATCGTTTCAAATCACAAGTGCGCAAGCCTATGCCTATTTAGGAAGCCTGCAATTTGGGCAGCGCGCGTGCCAATAGGACTAGCTGATTACTGAGTTGTGGCCGTCAGTGAAAAGCATCTAAAATACGTCTGAAGATAATGAGTATGTTTACATGCACACTGATAATTCAATATTAAACGGTTATGGCAGTAGGCAGATTATGCGATAGTCGGCGTAAACTCAAAATCTAAGTAAGCATAAACCAATTAAAACACCTGGTTTTCTGAGCAATCTTTCAAATGCTTAGGATTTGGGCTTTACAGCAGTGTATCTGATCTGTGCATGTGCTTTCACCAGCAGAGCGAGCCTCCCTCTTTTGTGCGAGTCAAGTGAGTTCAGAACCACTGGATCATTCCTCCTCTGGATCATCCAGATGGTCATTGGCAAACTTCAGACGGGCCTGGACATGCGCTGGCTTGAGCAGGGGGACCTTGCGTGCGCTGCAGGATTTTAATCCATGATGGCGTAGTGTGTTACTAATGGTTTTCTTTGAGACTGTGGTCCCAGCTCTCTTCAGGTCATTGACCAGGTCCTGCTGTGTAGTTCTGGGCTGATCCCTCACCTTCCTCATGATCATTGATGCCCCACAAGGTGAGATCTTGCATGGAGCCCCAGACTGAGGGTGATTGACCGTCATCTTGAACGTCTTCCATTTTATAATAATTGTGCCAACAGTTGTTGCCTTCTCACCAAGCTGCTTGACTATTGTCCTGTAGCCCATCCCAGCCTTGTGCAGGTCTACAATTTTATCCCTGATGTCCATTACACAACTCTCTGGTCTTGGCCATTGTGGAGAGGTTGGAGTCTGTTTGATTGAGTGTGTGGACAGGTGTCTTTTATACAGGTAACGAGTTCAAACAGGTGAAGTTAATACAGGTAATGAGTGGAGAACAGGAGGGCTTCTTAAATAAAAACTAACAGGTCTGCGAGAGCCGGAAATCTTACCGGTTGGTAGGTGATCAAATACTTATGTCATGCAATAAAATGCTAATTAATTACTTAAAAATCATACAATGTGATTTTCTGGATTTTTGTTTTATATTCCGTCTCTCACAGTTGAAGTGTACCTATGATAGAAATTACAGACCTCTACATGCTTTGTAAGTTGGAAAACCTGCAAAATCGACAGTGTATCAAATACTTGTTATCCCCACTGTATGTGGTTTGTATGTGAAAATTAATTATGCTACACATACACGGACTTTCAACTCCTTCCAAAGATTTTCTATGGGGTTGAGATCTGGAGACTGGCTAGGCCACTCTAGGACCTTGAAATGCTTCTTACGAAGCCACTCCTTCGTTGCCCGGGCGGTGTGTTTGGGATCATTGTCATGCTGAAAGACCCAGCCACGTTTAATCTTCAATGCCCTTATTGATGGAAGGAGGTTTTCACTCAAAATCTCACGATACATGGCCCCATTCATTCTTTCCTTTACACGGATCAGTCGTCCTGGTCCCTTTGCAGAAAAACAGCCCCAAATATTCATGTTTCCACCCCCATGCTTCACAGTAGGTATGGTGTTCTTTGGATGCAACTCAGCATTCTTTGTCCTCCAAACACAACGAGTTGAGTTTTTACCAAAAAGTTATATTTTGGTTTCATTTGACATTCTCCCAATCTTCTTTTGGATCATCCAAATGCTCTCTAGCAAACTTCAGACGGGCCTGGACATGTATTGGCTTAAGCAGGGGACACGTCTGGCACTGCACGATTTGAGTCCCTGGCGGCGTAGTGTGTTACTGATGGTAGGCTTTGTTACTTTGGTCCCCCCGTGTGGTTCTGGGATTTTTGCTCACCGTTCTTGTGATCATTTTGACCCCACGGGGTGAGATCTTGTGTGGAGCCCCAGATCGAGGGAGATTATCAATGGTCTTGTATGTCTTCCATTTCCAATAGCTCTCTAGAATGCACTCAGCTCTCTAGAATGCACTCAGCTGTCTCCCGCTAATTCTAACGCATTCATTTGTTTCATAGTGTGAAATGTTTGCCCATTGATTTTTTTTTTTAATTTTTTTTTTTTAAATTCCCCATTACATATGTCACCAGTAGGCCTAGTAAATGTACCGTTAATCCCCATCATTTGGTTACATCAATTCAATTACACCATAGCTGCAGTAACCAATGGGGAGGGGGTCACACTCGGACATTCAGAGAGGGGGTATATTATTGTGGCCAATGGGGGCACAAAATCAAAGGTCTGACTGCACGGAGATGCTTGGGAATATGGTCACTACGAGGGACCATGTTGTGGGTGTTTCAGGGAATGGGGGTATATCTGACCTCCATCACGTAGGATGTGACAATGGTTAATCAAATCTCCCCATTTCTGACCATTTTTTTTTCTCAGTTTTGCAGGCCTTCTCATATAGCTGTAACTGTATATGCATTAGTAAATCGAGACCTTTCTTGAGTTAGGCTCTGGGATGTTGAGAATGTTGAGAATCTGAGTCTATGGTTGTTTTGTGGGAAAGGGTTTGAGTGTGTGTGTGTGTGTGTGTGTGTGTGTCCCACAACTTGCGAGGGAGTAAAAGATGTTAGGGACAATATATAATGAATCACAATAATTGTTTGATAAAATGATAATTGCTTACATAAATTGCCTACATTACTACAAATATTCATTTGATGATGATTTTTTTAATATACACTACCGTTCTAAAGTTTGGGGTCACAAATGTCCTTGTTTTTGAAACAAAAGTACAATTTTGTCCCATTAAAATAACATACAATTGATCAGAAATACAGTGTAGACATTTTTTATGTTGTAAATGACTATTGTAACTGGAAACGGCAGATTTTTTTATGGAATATCTATATAGGTGTACAGAGGCCCATTATCAGAAACCATCACTCCTGTGTTCCAATGGCACGTTATGTTAGCTAATGCTCATTTTATAAGGCTAATTGATCATTAGAAAAACATTTTGCAATTATGCTAGCACAGCTGAAAACTGTTGGTCTGATTAAAGAAGCAATAAAACTGGCCTTCTTCAGACTCGTTGAGTATCTGGAGCATCAGCATTTGTGGGTTCGAATACAGGCTCAAAATGGCCAGAAACAAAGAACTTTCTTCTGAAACGCATCAGTCTTTTCTTGTTCTGAGAAATGGTCCAAATAATGAAGATCCAATCTTCTTTGAAGATATATATATATAATAATTTATCAACTCCACAAGCAACACTGGGCTCTATTATTATGGTGGGACATTTGAATAGGGTTTTAAATACGTCTATGGAGCGTGAAGGAACTCACACTACAAACTATCACCCTCGGGCACTTAATGAAATCATGAATTTAATGGATATTTTGAAATTAGTGGATATATGGAGGCGTAAATACACTGACCTAATGAGATATACATGGCGGAGGCTTAATCAAGCTAGTCGTCTTGATTACTTTCTTATGTCATTCTCTCTGGCACCAAAAGTTTAAAAAGTGTTGATAGGGGACAGAATGCGTTCGGATCATTACATAATTGGCATATATATTACTCTTACAAAATTTCCACGTGGGCGAGGATATTGGAAATGTAATCAAATCCTACTGGATGATAACTTGTTAATAACTAGGACAGAATAATTTAGAACTGACTTTTTCCGACATAACATAGGTACAGCAGATCCCCTTACTGTGTGGGACACTTTTAAATTTGCCTTTGGAGGCCATACAATGCAGTACTCATCTATAAAACAAAATACACTTGGATCAAAAGAGTCCATGTTAACAAAGGACATTAAAGGACTAACAGTACAGATAGAAAGCAATAAAAACTGTACCATAGAGGCTCAGAGGAAGTTAGAGGAAAAACAAAAAGAAATAGAGGAACTTATTCAAGAAAGATCCAGTGTAATATATTATAAAAAAATAAAGTGTACTGGGTGGAATATGCGGGAAAATGCACCAAATTATTTTTCATTCTTCAACATAGTAATGCTACCAAAAAAAATGTATTGCAACTTGTTACAAATGATGGAGTCATGTATGATTCACCCTACGATATTTTGAAAGAGGAAGTATAGTACTTTAAGAATATGTTTTCATTTCGGTCTCCTGCATATCCACTAACCGAAGCTAATTGTATGGATTATTTTCCTATTAATAATGTAAAATGAACATCTGTACAGAAAGATTCATGTGAAGGCCATGATGGCATACCAGTGGAAGTATACCCAACTGTTGTTATATACTCAGAGAACCATTATTAGCATGTTTTAACCACTCTATATAAACGGTAGATAATCAGACAAGCAATATGAGGGTCTGATTTCAGTATTACTGAAACAGGATCCAAATGGTATAAATAATATATATAAACATTAAAAGAAATGGAGGCCTCTTACTGTCACGTTCTGACCTTAAATTTCCTTTGTTTTTGTATTTATTTAGTATGGTCAGGGCGTGAGTTGAGGTGGGCAGTCTATGTTTGTTTTTCTATGATTTGGGGATTTGTATGTTTCGGCCTAGTATGGCTCTCAATCAGAGCCAGGTGTCATTAGTTGTCTCTGATTGAGAATCATACTTAGGTAGCCTGGGTGCACTGTTTGTTTGTGGGTGATTGTCTATGTTAGTTGCTTGTGTCAGCACAGGACTCATTTATAGCTTCACGGTCGTTATTTGTTTATTGTTTTTGTATCGTTTGTATTCAGAGTTCAGTGCTTTCTTTTATTAAATATTCATCATGAACACATACCATGCCGCATTTTGGTCCTCCGATCCTTCTCGCCTCTCCTCTTCAGATGAAGAGGAGGACGACCGTGACACTTACACCTCAGTGTTGTGATACAAAAATTCTAGCTAAACGCTTGAACACATAGAATTAAAAAGGTATTGTCAGATATTATTCATCCTAATCAGACAGGTTTTTTACGTGGACGATACATTGGAGATAATATAAGACAAGTACTGGAAACAATGGAATACTATGAAATATTGGGGAAAGCAGGCCTGGATTTCATAGCTGATTTGAAAAGGCTTTTGAAAAGTACGACTGGAGTTATATATATGCCTAGAATATTGAAATTTTGGAGAATCTCTTAGAAAATGCATTAAAGTTATATATAGTAACCCTAGGTGTAAAATAGTAAACATTGGCTACATCGCAGAAAGTTTTAAAATGTCAAGGGGAGTAAAACTATCAAGACAACTACATCCTGTACGTTGGTCGATGCCAATCTAGCACTGCTTTCACCTTTCCAGGATCCATCTGAACATTGCCCTCAGCAATGACACATCCCAGAAAGGTGATGGTAGAGCGGTGGAACTCACACTTCTCAGCTTTCACGAATAGTTTGCTCGCCAAGAGTCGCTGAAAGACCTGTCTGACATGACGAACATGTTCTTGTGCAGATCAGGGAAAAAACAGGATGTCGTCAAGATACACGAACACAAACCGGTTTAGCATGTCCCGAAGCACATCATTTACCAAAGCCTGGAAAACAACGTTGGTGAGTCCAAATGGCATGACCTGGTACTCATAATGCCCCCTCGCGTATCCGAAACAGGTGGTAGGCATTTCGATGGTCCAACTTGGAAAAAATGTGTGGCCCCCTGGAGAGGTTCAAACGCTGAGGAGAGGAAGGGGGTAACTATTCTTGACAGTAAGTCCCCGGTAGCCAATGCACGGACGCAGGGTTTTGTCCTTCTCCACAAAGAAAAACCCTGCGCCGGCAGGAGATGCAGACGGACAGACGTCCCCAGTGGCCAGAGACTCCTCTATGTACTCCTCCATAGCGTTGGTCTCTGGTCCAGAATACAATCCACCCGAGGTGGTGTGGCGCCTGGGAGGAGATCAATGGCACAATCATAAGGACGGTGTGGGGGAAGGGAAGTAGCACGTGCCTTACTGAACACTTCCAGGAGCTCATGGTGTTCTGTGGGGATAGCAGAGACATCCACAGTCTTGCTAACATCCAGAGGAAGATGACTTGGGGAAGGCTGTGCTGCTTGAAGGCAGTGGGAATGGCAAAATGGGCTCCAACCCAGGATGGAGCTTGTGGTCCAGTCAATCATCTGATTGTGCTTTTGAAGCCTGGAAAATCCCAAAACAACCGGGAACATGGGGAGATGTAATGAGGAGGAACTGTATTGTCTCACTGTGGTTACCAGAAATCCGTAATTGAACGGGCAGAGTACTATGGGTGACTTCCCCTATAGAGCGGCCGTCCAGTGCCCTAGCATCAATGGGCACAGAGAGAGTCTGAATGGGAATACCAAGCTCCGAAGCTATAGTGGCATCCATAAGATTTTCATCAGCCCCAGAGTCAATGAGCACTCGGAGAGACTTCGATTGGTCTCCCCACAGCACAAGAGCAAAAAGGGGTGTGCGGGTGATGGGAAATAGGGAACTCCCAGTCTGACTCACCATAGTACTGGTACCCACTAGAGACAGGGGTTTCCTAATAGGGCAGGTAGCTATAACACGTCTTGCCCCTGCACAGTACAGACAACAGTTATTATTCATCCTCCGTGAGCGCTCCCAAACTGATAGCCTAGTTCTTCCCAACTGCATAGGCTCAGGAGTATCCAACGCACCCGTCGTAGATTCACAAGAGAGATCAGGTGGCTTCGATTCCTTTTGGAAGAGCTACCTTCGGAAACTTCCAGATTCCATAGGAGGTAAACTCTCCATATCGTGTGCACGAGTGTACCCGAGACCAGACCTCCTCTCACTCTTGAATTCCCTTAGGTCGTCCATCAATTTGAATGGTTAAGGCGATAAGGGAGTCGAGGTCCACCCGCAGTTTCCGAGCAGCTAGCTCATCCTTAACCGCCTAAGAAAATACGTGCAGAAAATAATCGAAAAGAGACTCTGGTTTCCAGGCACTCTCGGCGGCCAACGTGCGAAAGTCCACCGCGTAGTCTGCCACACTACGGGAGTTGACGCCTTTCTCCCAGAAACCGGAGATTCAAATACCTTTCTCACTTCTGCCATGAATCCCTCCAGATGACCACAAATGTCTCCTAATGGTGGCTCCCTGCAGGGAGACAGCGTGGCGGAACTAGTACAAGTCTTCTGGGTCTATCATGGCCAGTTTGTACTATCAAGGCACAAGGCGAGACCCAGACGCAGACACAGGAGACAGATGGTTGGAGTCTTACAATGTTTATAAATCCAAAAGGATAGGCAAGAGAATGGTCATGGACAGGCAAAAAGGTCTAATCCAGTTCAGAGTCCAGGAGGTACAGAGTGACAGACAGGCTGGTGGTCAAGGCAGGCAGAATGGTCAGGCAGGTAGGTA
Organism: Oncorhynchus keta; assembly: GCF_023373465.1. Lineage (NCBI taxonomy): Eukaryota > Metazoa > Chordata > Actinopteri > Salmoniformes > Salmonidae > Oncorhynchus > Oncorhynchus keta. The sequence goes on along the minus strand of NC_068436.1, from coordinate 2,578,295 downwards.
CAAAGTCCAGAAACAGGCAAGGGTCAAAACCGGGAGGACTAGACAAAGGAGAATGCAAAAAAGCAGGAGAACTGGGGAAAAATGCTGCTTGACTTGGAAACATACAAGACGAACTGGCACAGAGGGACAGGAAACACAGGGATAAATACACTGGGGAAAACAAGCAACAGCTGGAGGGGGTGGAGACAATAACGAGGACAGGTGAAACTGAACAGGGTGTGACAAAAACAAGATTGTCCACTATCGGCATATCTGTTTATTATTGCCATCAAAATGTTAGCTGTTAAAATGAGATCCAAAAATAATATTAAGGAATTAGTCATCCGTGGCTAAAAATATGTTTGGGATCAGTCAGTTAAAGCTTGGTCTCAAATGGGTCTTCTAAATGGACAATGACCCCAAGCATACTTCCAAAGTTGTGGTAAAATTGCTTAAGGACAACAAAGTCAAGGTATTGGAGTGGCCATCACAAAGCCCTGACCTCAATCCTATAGAACATTTGTGGGCGAGCAAGGAAGCCTACAAACCTGACTCAGTTACACCAGCTCTGTCAGAAGGAATGGGCCAAAATTCAGCCAACTTATTGTGGGAAGCTTGTGGAAGGCTACATGAAACGTTTGACCCAGTTCTGTCCTGATAATGTTTGGGAAGAGTGCATGCCTGAGCACACATTAAAGTAAGCCTACCTGGCCTGCTGCGTGCAATATGGAGGAAAGTGCCCGTTTGGGGATAACTCACCACATCCACCACTAATAAGCTTGTCAGTCATTTTCTTCACCTCACCCACAAGTCAACAAGTCAAAAAGTCTTTTACATTTTTTTTTATATCCTAGTTCCTAAAAGTATTTGAAAAATCTTTCTTCCGGCCTTGATAAAAACGCTCTTCCGGCCTTGATAATCAACAAGCCTCGGTGTGAAAGAGGTCAACATCTTTTGAAAAAGCTGTCTGTCCCGAGCTCAATGGCTTGCGAAACTCTGAGGGCTTGGAATAGGCTAGTTGATACAATGTTGCAAGTTTGCTAGGGACAGCTCTAGACCAATAGAAAGGGAGTCAGACAGGGAATAGGCTATTTGATGCAACAGCTTCGGGCCAGAACCAGTTCATTGATTTGATACAATGTTGCACTTCAATAGCAGATAGTTCCAAGTCCAGACAGATAGAAAGGGAGGCAGACAATTGTAAGCTTCCCCAAACTTGAAACTAACGAGCCGCCTATGGTCTTTACTATAACACCCATTAAAAAATATGCGCATGCACATAGGTCCCTTGAGAAGAACGGGGGCGCCTATGGGAATCAAATGCCCATCCAACTGATTCGTTCTGGCACCAGCCCTGGTGTACACTACTGATGGTTACAAGAGTAGCACAGCACAATATAATACTTTTTACACAGAGACACAGACAACAATAGATAAAGCATTTTTTTTTAAACAGATGAACAAGAGATATATAATAAGATCACATAAAATGTTTACATGTGCCTTATCACACTCACAGTTTTGTCCCACAGCCCCTTACATTTTTCCCTTCAAAACTTTGACAAGCTGTCAGATTCACTAACTGACAAAACAAATCTACAGCAGGCAACATAACCAGGATATGTCACTTTGCATTTTAACAAGCTATTGATCTCAAGAGGAGCCTGCCAGTACCAATTGATTATCTCTATTAAGTGAGGGGGCTAGGTCTGCATCCCAATGGTCCCCTTTCCCTACATAGTGCACTACTTTTGACCAGGGCCCAGGGAATAGTGTGCCATTTTGGGCGCAGCCAGCATGGTGAAAATATTTAAGGATTAGCCCTATATTAAGTGCATTGAAGCAGTGTTTTCTACTCCCCTTCTCCTGCTCACACTTGATGGACTAGGACACTTTAAAGGACATAGCAGTTGAACACGTCCACTTGCCAACATTGTGACGTGCTCTGTCTTGAACTTCAAGCACACTACCCTATAGGTCTATTAACAGAATCGTGTTGAAATATGCAAAGGATATATGCACTTGTGTATTGGTTGTCTGTACAATGTAGGTGACTAAAGCAGAAGTGAGTCTTACTTTAAGTAGCGACATTATAGTACATTTTACAACGAGTGGGTCTAATCCTGAATGCTGATTGGTTTAAAACACATTCCAGCCGGTGTCTATTCTGCCAGTTCCCACCGGCTAAGTCTATGACGTCAAAATGCCTGTCTCATCAGCCCAGCCAGGCAAATTATAAACTTTATCTCCACTATAAAAAGCATTTCACATTTCTTTAGGCTAACATTTAGTTTTCAACAGCAGAGATTTGTATAAACCTTGCTCTCGGTCTCTCCGACATTGGCAACATTGTTTTAATATTACAATTCCATCTCCAGCTGTCATAGTAATGAATGTGTAAGGGAGGCTGGTCACGACGAGACCGAAAGGCAGGCAGTGTTTGTCAACCAATCAAAATCACTTTTATGGATATATACAAAGAAATGTCAAATGTCAATGAAAAAAAGTCAATTGAAACGAAGCTAGTTTGCAGTCTTTCCAGCTTCAGTGTTTGAACTCATTGTGTTAGCTGTGCTGTTGGCTAGCTCCTCTGAACAGCAGTGTCCTGACGAGAAAGCACATTTGCTATGCCAGGCGAAATTGCGCCTGATTAACTCATTGTTATGGATGCATCCAAATAAATGTCACAAGAAAACAGCTTAAACAAACGCAATGCAGCTACTTTTGTTATTGTTTTTGACATTTGACGTGATTGTAAGTTAGCTGTAGTTGGCTAGCTAGCTAGCTAGTAAGGGATAATAATAATAATAATCTCCGCTCTCTCCACTGGCTTCCAGTTGAAGCTCGCATCCGCTACAAGACCATGGTGCTTGCCTACGGAGCTGTGAGGGGAACGGCACCTCAGTACCTCCAGGCTCTGATCAGGCCCTACACCCAAACAAGGGCACTGCGTTCATCCACCTCTGGCCTGCTCGCCTCCCTACCACTGAGGAAGTACAGTTCCCGCTCAGCCCAGTCAAAACTGTTCGCTGCTCTGGCCCCCAATGGTGGAACAAACTCCCCCACGACGCCAGGACAGCGGAGTCAATCACCACCTTCCGGAGACACCTGAAACCCCACCTCTTTAAGGAATACCTAGGATAGGATAAAGTAATCCTTCTCACCCCCCCCCCCCTTAAAAGATTTAGATGCACTATTGTAAAGTGGCTGTTCCACTGGATGTCATAAGGTGAATGCACCAATTTGTAAGTCGCTCTGGATAAGAGCGTCTGCTAAATGACTTAAATGTAAATGTAATAATAATGTTACCAGCCAGTATGGCAATGGAACATTTAGAACGAACAACTAGGTCGCGTCCAAAGATACAGAACAAAAAGACTGAACGTCTGGGTCGCGTCTCGCTTCCGTAGCATCTCTAGATTTGTGGCAGGACTATATCTTGTGGAAGGATGAAATAGTATGAATAATTAATAAAAACATATTTTTTTATGAAAATATGTCAATCATAAGGCCCTCGAAGCCGTTGTTTGGGGGAATTTTTGGCACTGTTTGCCGGCCATCGACTTGGTCTTGGGCCTAACACCCGTGCTAATATATCCTCCAAACACCGGCTTATTGTCACGCCCTGACCATAGAGAGCCATTGTTTCTCTATGGTGAAGTGGGTCAGTGCGTGACTGGTGGTGATCTTGTTTATTTATTTCTATGTGGTGTTGTTTATTTTCTATGTTGGTGATTTGCATGATTCCCAATTAGAGGCAGCTGGTAATCGTTGTCTCTAATTGGGGATTTAAGTAGCTGTTTTTCCCACCTGTGTTTATGGGATATTGTTTTGAGTTAGTGCACGTAGCATCATTGTAGTCACGGTTCGTTGTTAGTTTGTTTTTGTCTTTGCTAAGTTTCACTTTATTCATTGAATTATGTGGAACTCAACATCCGCTGCGCCTTGGTCCGATATTTATTCCAGCGAACGTGACACTTATCACTTCAGTATAGTATAACTGGATTGTGAGCATGGTCTGTATGTTGTGCATGAGACTGAATATTTGGGTAACAAATTAGGACCATTCATCTTGCATTACATCTTTGGCTACTATACCTGTAATTGTATGCTCTGCATATTTCAATTCACCTCTCCTACGCTTTACAACCATTCCACTCTTACTATCGGACGCCCAAATATATATTTGCATAATTGTTAATATACCTTACAGCACCGCATGAACATTTTAATTTCTAAATGCAAACAGTCGAGCTGAGAGAAGGACTGGCTCGGGAATCAGAGGCCCTGGGAAACTCCAGGCAATACAAAAACCATGTGGATGAAAAATCGGGAGTACATTTGCATTACTGCTGCAACTGGCTTCAAGGCATTGTGTGGGTTTATTGGCCTACAAAACTGTTACTCGTGAACCTAAAGTGTCATTCCATTATGGGAGCCCAATACGCATCCTCTGTTTAGTCCAGCTAAGCAGCTTCTTAAAAGTTGCTCTTTGTGCTAACAACTCAGGGGTCAAATCATTAGCGATCTGGCTTTGACCTTGTCAGCATAAAACAAAGCATTTGGATGAAAAGTGGAAAAGTGTTAGACTAACAAACCCAGAGCCTTGTTTTGTATATCACAACCGTCACTGCTTTTGCCTGATTTTTGTACTTTTATGTTGCTCTGTTGCCATGGATCTACACTATCTTCAGAAAGTATTCACACCCCTTGACTTTTTCCACATTTGGTTGTTACAATGTGGGATTAAAATGGATTTGTCAACAATCTACTTAACAAAGCACAGGTACTCACAAGACCAATGGACATGGTAAGAATAACCAACAAGACAATGGTGAACAGAGGGCACATATATACAATTACTAATCAGGGGGAAATAGGAACCAGGTGTGTGTAATTAGACAAGGCTGGTGGTAATGAACCAGTTCACTGACACCTAGAAGCCGGTGACGGAGAATTCCGGAAAGAGAAGCAGTACTGTAGGGATCCGTGAGATGAGTGGTACTCAGTAATGTGTTGTATTGGATTTGCCCCAAACATAACACGTTGTATTCAGTACAAAAGTGAATTGCTTTGTCAATTTCTTTTGTGGTATTACTTCAGTGCTTTGACGCAAACAGGATGTATGTTTGGGAATATTTGTATTCTCTACAGGCTTCCTTCTTTTCACTCTGTCAATCAGGTGAGTATTGTGGAGTAACTAAAATGTTGTTGATCCATCCTCAGTATCACAACCATTAAACTCTGTAACTTTAAAGTCACCTTTGGATTTAATGGTGAAATCCCTGAGCAGTTTCCTTCCTCTCCGGCAACTGAGTTAGGAAGGACACCTGTATCTTTGTAGTGACTGGGTGTATTGATACACCATCCAAAGTGTAATTAATAACTTTACCATGCTCAAAGGGATATTCAGTGTCTGTTTTTTTATTCACTGCTCGAATGTGGGACCTTACAGATAATTGCATGTGTGGGGTACAGAGATGCTTGCACAACAAAGGGGTTGAATACTTACTGACTCAAGACACTTCAGCTTTTGATTTTGATTTAGATTGTAAACCTTTAAAACATAATTTCACTTTGACATTATGGGGTTTTGTGTGTAGACCAGTGACAACAACAAAAAGACAATCGAATCCTTTTTAAATTCAGGCTGTAACACAACAAACAACATGTGGAAAAAGAGAAGGGGGAATTAATACTTTCTCAAGGCACCACGTCCCATTCATTTTATATCTGTCTCCAAAAAACAACATTTTTTCCCAGAACACTGGCACCGAGGCAACATTTCTCTGAAGACGTTCCAAGGACTTTAATTTGCTGGTGCCTTCAGGAGAAAAAAAACATGACTACACACAGCTCGGCAACATTTCCTCTGTTTCGTCTTCGTATGTGATATGTGCCGCAGCACTTCAGAGTGGGGTTTGGTGGGACCAAATGGGGTACAGTAGGCTGCATCACTGACGATAAACACGTTTTGATGAAGACATAAAGAAGAAATGGCTTAAATTATTGAAATATTGAAATTGTCCACATTACCATGATTCATGTTCCCATTTCTAAGATTTATGAACATAGGGTGACGGATGACATTAAAGCCGACGTACAACTTGTAATATTGATGAAAATTCAGTAGAGAATGGCAATATTGATATATTGTTTAAGACAGATATAAGCCTGGAGGTTATTACGGCTGCGTTCCACATGGCAACCTATTCCCTACATAGTGCACCGCTTTTGACAAGAATCCTATGGACCATGGTGAAAAATATTGCTCTACATAGGAATAGGATGCTATTTAGGAAAGCCTACATGTTAATTGAATACATAATCCATGAAGCATCCCAGTGATATTTTTCTTCTAGCCAAAAGACAAAAGGCTTTTGGAACACGAGAAAATTAGACAAGCCAATAATTGCAATCGAACTATGAATGCTTTGAGTACTTTCCGATGATGACATATCAGGCCTGGGTCCACTTTAATCACAATCTTTAATGAACTAAATCCACAGTCTGTTTGATTATCATAATAATTAGTGTACGGGGGAGAAAATGTATACAGTTGCATATTTTTTTTATGATATATTAGCATCGCTTTGACAATATCACAAAATTATTTTTGCGCTTAAAACAGCATTGTTCCTTCACAGCTTGTTCTCCATCTTCATTTGTTTCCAGCACGTTTATTTCCATGACTCCATGACTCATGGCTCTCTCTTGTCTGTCTGCAGCAGACATATGACGAGCAGTATGTTTGGAACATTGAATCGCAATACATATAGGATCCATATTGCACTGGCACCAAAGTCTTGTGATAATATCGTATAGCGAGGTCCCTGGCAAATTCCAACCCTTACGATGACGGCAATGTTGTTTCCTGTGCAGTGACAGAAAAAAAAAGAGTAAGAGTCCCCATATACAAAGTACCCCACTTGTCATTCGGATGGTAGTCATTCTATTGTTTTTCCTGTTCCCTATCATTTATGATTCATTCTTTTAAGTTCTGTCTGCTTATGCTGTATTTTTTTCAAAAATTATAACTGGTTGTAAAAACGCCTCAAAGAAATATACATTTTGAATGACATATTCTTAACCACGGGACTCGACTTGACATGCCTGCATACAACGTGTGCATACATACAAAGCACACATGACGAGAGAGGCATCGTTTCACGCTGAGAGTGTCGTTTCATATTACCGCGGAGGGTCGGGTTAAACACACAGAACAACAAGGAAAAAAACAAACATGTGCAATTGTTTTTTCCGTGTTCCAAATGGATGATTATAGCGTGTGAATGAATGCATCACAAACATCATTGCACAGCAAATTGTTGAATCTTCTGGTTGAGAAGAATGGCATGGCTGCAATTCAAAACACTCCGAACTGAAAATTGGGCAATATCTCTGTACATGGCCCAATTGTACTGCAGATATACACAACTGTTGGCCAACTTTCACTCATTTCCAGGATGTGATTATGGCGAATGTACACACGTCATAACAAACATCATTGCGTAAATGTTTGCTTTTTTCAGAATAAAAGGACAAGGACTTGAAAAGGAGAAAAGTCTGCTTTCAGCACCCCTATGGAGGATATAACAGTCAAACAGAAAGGTTTCAATAAAACCACATCTTTTTCTTCATGTGTTTTCAAGTGGAGAACATGCATTGGGAAATAACGACACAAGATGCATTGACAATTGGATAACCTTGGCAAAAGAGAAGAGACTTAAATGCCGGCTTAGTCCACTTCAAAAAACACTCCAAGACGAAAAGTGGGCAGGATCAGCGTACATGGCCTCATATTGCAGGCATAAATGGCTGACCTTGGACCTGTCAGCAGAGATCCTAAAATGTCACTGCTGGGTTCATGTGATATAGCCAAAAAGGATCTAGCAGTTCTTGCATGGTTAGAGTTCCAGAGAGAGAAGGAGAGAGAGAGAAGGAGAGCGAGAGAGAGTGGGCAGGGAATGAGAGAGAGAGAGAAGAGAGAAGGTGAGAGATGGGCCTACAGACGGACAGAGAGAAAGGGAGAGATTGAGAAAAAGAATGAGCGAGCGAGCGAAACAAAATAAACAGAGATATAGATGGACGGAGAGGAGGACTCCCTCTACTTCCCTTCAGTGCCCTGTCTGTGGAGCGCAGGCGGGAGGATCCCCACTGATAGGGTTGTCGCTGAACATCACCCCCGTAGAGACACAACGCTCGATGGCCGTCCCCCTGCCTGACCCCGTGTCCTTCCACTGACTCTACCCCGGGGGCCTGTGTCCCAAATGTCACCCTTATTCCCGATAGTGGTCGAAAGTCGTGTACTACATAGGGAATAGAGTGCTAGGGTGCCATTGGGGACAGACTCAGTGAATCTCAGGCTGGCCCCATTCACTTTGAATAGCCAACATTGCTCTATCCCCTTACATCCATCTACCACATCCATGTCCCTAACCTACACTAAAACTATTTATATTCATGACAACGTTTCAGCTGTTCTATAAAGCAGAAACCTGAATTCAATACAGTTATGCTTTGATCCCCAACTTTCCTTTATTTCACAATATCTCGCCTGTTAACGGTTGACTGAGTCAGATTAGACAGAGAGAGTATAAAAGAGAGAGAAAGAGAGAAAAAGAGACCTCTCAAACCTAAAACAAACTGTCAACCTGGCAGTTGTCCATAAAGAGGAGGGGAAACATGTTCCTACATCCCATGCATTTTAGATCATCTCTCTCTTGCCTTTCTCCCTCACTCTCTCTGTGCGTTGGGGCATTCAGCCGCCTCGCTTAATTTGGAGTAGAGACAACTGTTATGTGTCTAAGTGATGTGTTAAAACATAAATAAAAGAAGTCAAGGAGTTTGTGCCTGAACACAGGGAATGATATTACGTCATCCCTGGGCAACGGGAAGAACCGGGAACGATAAAAGTTAACACCAACTTTGAGGTAATGCTGAGAGAAAGTGACAGTTGATTATCTAGGGCGATGCCAAGATCCACCTCCTCTTTGATTCTGTGGGTTTTGCCAAGGGAAACCGTTGAACTGAGCTGAGGTGGAAACCAAACATCAGGTTCTCGATCTTTTCGACCTCATTCACAAGGCAAGTCGGCTATGAGAAAATTGCACAGGACTGCATAACCTACTGTAACCAGCCAACCAGCCAGCCAGCCAACCAGCCAACCAGCCAGCCAGCCGACCAACCAACCAGCCAGCCAGCCGACCAACCAAGCCCAGATTTGGATAAGGGGGTTACGGCGAAAGACTTTGTGGCACACGGCACAGTTCCTGTGAGTTGGTCGTTAGGATATTAGTCAATTAGAAAGAGAATAAACATCTTTTTTGGTTTACGGGAACTTGGATACAGTCAGAGCTATGTGTTTTGATTTGGTCAAGGTCAAGGGAAAACAGTTTGATAAAAACTCCCTTTCGCTCCACTGACGGTGACTGCAAGTTGCTGTTACTCAGAAGAACAAGCAACTGTAGTCTCTCCTCATTCTCATTGTTTCAACACAAACGTGGGCTGTGTATAACTTCTCAAACTCACATTTCTTCCTTTTTCTGTTGAGTCGCAAAATAAAATACACAGTGGTCATTCAACGATACCGATATGTCACATAACATCCAGTGCTATATGCAGACGCATAAATATTGCAGAAAGTATTCTTTAGCACTCGCTACGGCCGTTGACGTGATTTTACAATTCTAGTAACTCTGCCATTGTGATCATATAAATCATGCTCCTTGGTGAGTACAGTATACTGCCCATTCTACAGTACCTGGTCATCCAAGATAATCTATTTCCTGGCGTGCAATCTAGATGGATGCTGATTGGTCCATGAACAGGGTCATTGTAAAGCCCAGATAGGAGGCACTGGCTGCCATCCTTTTTAACTGAACACAACCCAGTCAGTGGCAGACACATTGCAGAGCAGATGCTAACAAAGTACCTTTATAATGTCTAAAGTCAGAGTAGCAACAAGGCTCTCCGCATCGCATTACCTCCCCCCAGCAGCCATAATAACATGCAGCAGAGTACATAAAACGCGCATCAATAATGAATTCATTATTTATCTATTTAGCAAAGTGCTGTCAGTCAGATGATATGCAGCATACATTATGCAGCTTGGATCCAATCCTGTTGGGGGGGGGACGACGACTAATGCGTACCGTCAGCTGGCGCGATATCTATATACATGTTGACGTTTTCATTTAGAGGAGAAGAGGGGGGAGAAAATGGCTGCCGCTGACAGCTGTGATTTCCTTGGGGGCTTTGTTGCACTTTTAATATATATATTTTTTAAACACACTACCACACAACGGGATGAGGTGAGACGGCATTGGCGGGCCGCCTTCAAACACTGAATTGGTTTTCCTCCAGTATTTTGAAAGAAAAAGTTTTAAAAGGGAGTGGATAAACGAGAAAGATTCAGGAACAGTGGATATAGCACCAACCAACGAGGCAGTCGCTTGCCAATTGTAAATGCAAAGGTAATTTCGAAAAGGTTAATAACATTTGGAAACAGCCACGGCCAACGCTATTAAAATTTACAGCTATTCATATTCAAAGAGCTAGAGGTAAAGAAATGACTGCGGGGAGCGTCGGCTGCACTGGCCCAGGGTGTAGTTGCTCTGGTGTAGAGGATGGAAGTGGCATCCTTTAATTCATTCAAATGAATGGAAGCTACTGTCCCCCTGCTGCCCTTTTTGGGGTGTGGGCCGTCGTAATGAAATATTTACAGGTGAAGGAGTCTGGGTATATTGCTAGTTCGCATGAGCGGAAAGTACAGCTATGCAACCTGATTGGCAGAGAGATCGAACATGTTATGAGGTGAATGTGACTTGATGTCACAGGCCGTCTTCGGTGTAGACTGCAAAGCCGTGCTTGTGTCTCAGCACAGTCACACAAACACGTCATACTGTACCGTATCCCATACTGTACAGTCAGCCACCACACCGTTGCCTAGCAAACACTAACACCAAACACCAACACACGTCCAAGAAAATGCATCATTTTGCCACTGACATCCAAATTTGCCCCTTTTAGTAGTGCTCAGATATTTTCCTTTCACATGGTCCATTACAGCAACTATGGTGGATGCGTAACCAGGCCAGCTTGGCTCGGTAACGTGAACAGAGTATATCTTGTTTACACAACAGTCGGAACACCCCAGTGCTCCCAGAGCTTCTCAGAATTGACTCCTTTGAGTGGCTTGTCAATCAAATGTTTTCTGTCAGCAACACAGAACAGCACTCACACACACAGCAGGTTTCCCGAGAATGCGTACGTACAGCACTGCAGCTCCTCTCTGCATTGCTTTTACCTTTTGGTATTTACAGTCGCTTCTGGGCTCACCAAAGATGACCTGACGCAATTTGCACACCGCCACAACACTCCAACACATGTGTTTTTATACCACACAGTCACGGTAACTCTATGTACAATAGCCGTACAAACTGAACGTATGGTAACTATCGAACTATTGGTTACTGGTCAATGGACTCAGGCGAGCGCACGTCAACATGTGCACAGGAGGAAAATGAACGCATTGATCTGTAGTATAGATTTATGATGGGGATGAGTGACTGAACAGTGCTGAGAATGCATTAGGTAAGGCATAACGCTTTGAGTAATGCGGGAACACATTTAACGTTTCATCACGGAACCGCGGCGGTGACGCTTCCAGTATGGTCTCCTTTGGCTCAATGGAACTCAAAATGGTAGTTCCTTTGAGCCAAATGAGAGCACACTGACAATGTGTCGACCAGCAAATCAGACAGGAGTGGTTGAAGGAAGGGCTCAATTGTCCTGTGATTACAATTGGCCCTTGTTTCGACAACCTAAAGCAATCAATGTCACAAATTAAACACACTCGTCCACCATCCAATAGCAAATGCAAACCACCACTACCAATTATGCTCCCCTTAACAGGAAACAGGAAACAACAGGAAACAACAGTTAATTGAACTGTGCACCCTTCAGATAGAAATAGAATAATGTAGAACAAACATGCCTATCTTTATTCATATGTACTGTTTAACAGAGCATAACAGAGTGAAAAGGTGTTGAGTGTTTGCTCGTTAAAGGAGCAACTAACATGTAAGCTCCTAATAAAAGCTTAAAAATCGGTCCTCATTTTACCCCAATGGCAGATGTATTACTACCATTCGTTCTGGTTCAAGAGACATCATTTTTACACATCGTACCCATGTACGGGTTAGAATATAGCTGATTTGGGCACAAATAAGCACCTAAATTGGAATGTAGTAACAGTAACTTGCGCTGTATGGGTTTTGACTGGATAGCTGTTCTAAACTTGAGTGCCGAGCGGAACAATAAGTTGCCCCCATCCCTCCCGGTAAATGTGGCAACGTATGGCCAAAAAAAAAAGAATAATAATTGAGTGAGGGAAATGTTGTAAATTAAGATGACTCGATGCAAATTTGAAAGATGAGACATGGAGGATTATTTTTAAAAATACCGCTTGGATGTCATACAGGCAATCCAAACACCAGTGATTCTTCACATCTCCAAATCACACAACTCATGTCATGCACAGTGTCCACGTTTATGATCACTCTGCTTGGTGCACAGTTACAAGACGACATGTGGTCAGACCCTGGGGTAGTTCTGAACGCAATGTTTTTATTCCCATGAACATTTGCAGCGGCACACGCACCTGAATCACAGGAGGTTGGTGGCACCTTACTTGGGGAGGATGAGCTCATGGTAACGTCTGGAGCGCAAATCGGTGGAATGGTATCAAATACTTGGTTTCCATGTGTTTGAAGACATTCCATTCGACCTCTGACCTGAATGCGCTAACCGCAATGCTGTTTCTCTGAATTGCCTTGTGAAAGCCTAACACTGAGAGATCGTATTTTACAACTTAGCTAGTCATGTTGGAAACTGACCAAGCTTTCAAATCATGCCCCACCTGACCCAGATTGCAGTTTTTGGATCGCATAAACAAAAATGGTAATCGCGTGATGGCGGGAGGACCTCTTCTTTGAGGCTTGTTTTCCAAATGAAACAAATTCAGGTGTGCCTGTTCTACTTTCTCAACGGCACAGCTTGGAGAGCTAAAAAAAAACAAGTACCCTATAGTTAAAACCTCCCCTTTGAGTCATAAAGGTGCATTGAAATTGCTTAGGAACAGTGCAGACTTTGGAGAGGTGTGTGGCCACTTGGAGACACCAGTAAGTCCTCTCACTCAAACCCTTCTCATTCTATTGTCTTATGTTGCACCCTACCCCACCTATTCCAGTACATAGTCTTATCACGTTACTGAATCTCTGGATACATTCAGTGAGTATCACGTTGGGGTATCACGGTGGGGTATCACGTTACTGAATGTATCCAGAGTATTTTCAGATTTTGTTATCAACAAAGGCGGCAAAATATACAGTAAATATAAAACGCACATAAAATCGACAGCGTAATCAGCCTTGTGTCTACTTCTGTGTACTCACCTTGGGTCTAATACTTTTCCCATGATCTCCAAACTGTTCCCTTTCAATTGCTACCATGGTTGTTGCATATGCTCTTCATGTTTCTCCTGTAAGTAAAATGACAATTTAACTGAGTAAAAAAAAAAAAAAAAGTTTTTAAAAACCTCAGACAGTCAAGACTTATTTCATCGCAATTACCAATTAATCTGAACGAGACCAGAATGACCATGTCCTGCTTCAAGACTTAAGTAGAGTTCTGAGTTAGTTGGTAATTCGTTCAGGCCTTTTCCACCATATCGCAACTGAAAGGGATCCTGTTTCTGTCTCTATGTTTATAAAATGCGTCCACAGAGGTTGCTCAGCAATGACATTGATTCCGGTGCCGCAGTCAAAGCCAAGGCACAAATCCAATAAAGCATTGCAAATAATTACGAAAAAATCAGAGTAAATCTGCAAGAGTAAAGACAGAGGAAACGCAACATCACATTTCCCCTGTGTGCAATGTGCTGCCTTGAATTCCCCCTAACCACAAAGGTGCAGGTTTCATTGTACTGTAGAGTTATAAGACTGAAAGTTATGCTAACTTTGCTACAGAGATATCATACAAAGTTTTTATTATACTCGTATTTATGTTCAGTACATATAGTTTTTCACTGGATAAAACACATTCTATCGTAAGTTGTCAAACCACAGGTCCTTGTGGTTACCTATGTTACCTTTCCAACATAGAGTGGGAGCGATTCTCTTCTGGGAAGTGCTGTTTTTATATTCTCAAGACACACATTCACACTGGTAAGACACTTTCAACTGTGAGCACAGGTTATTGTAGAGATAGGAGATTGTAAAGGTTATGTGAACTTATCTACCGACAGTGGGAGCGATTATATTCAGAGAAGTGCTGTTTTTATACTCTATAAACACGTTTACACTGAGTAGAGTTCCTTAAGGGGGATCTTGTGAGAGCAGATTGGTGGCCGGAACATTTGAAACCCACATAACAACACTCTCTGGCCTCTTTAAATGATGGTCCGGTGAGGCAATCAATGCACCCGCGGAGGACTTTATGACATCACATTGAGCCCTGTTCAAATGAAATATGAACAACTCAATACATTTCTCGGTGGAAACCTTTTTTTAATCCATTCGCTTTTTTTTAAAGAGCTGTAAATTAGCCTCATTAGCCATTATTTTTATTACCTTAGATGAGATCATTTGCGATTACTTTGGGAAAGTAGAGCTATTTGTTTAAATGACCATTTCAGAGGGTGAACCGGAGAGGGAAAAATGTTTTTTTTTTGCATTTTGCATTTTGCATCCCTGTACCATTCTCCAAGGCCAAAAGGCGTACAAACAACCTTATGAAATTCATTTAAAAATACACTTTTCCATGCAGGGACGGACCCCCGGCACAGCAAGAGAGGAGAATAAACAGGAAAGTGTTCTTTATTGGTTTTACCTTTCTCCATGCGCGTGTCTTCAATAGGTCTATGTCATCCATATTTAATCGGGACCCTGGGTCGAACGGCTGAGCGGCATTGGGAGAAAAGAACCAGAGATAATCACATATTAAGAAATCATTTCAATGCTCTAAATTAGTCATGTCATTTTCACATAAATGAATGTTAATTCAACGCGACTGGCAATTTATGCACATTCTAATGAATTCATCCTTTTTTGTAATCTTTGTTCGTCTGTGGAGGTGGTAACCTCTTCGTTTGTACCCGGGCAAAGCGCTAACAAGCCTCCCCTCAGACAGTGTCAACCAATCACAAATCGCCGGGAAAGAAATGTGCACCCTCCTTATGTCACAGCCTCTGGATTCTATCTTCAAAGAAGAAGAAAAAAACATGTTTTTATGGCTCGATTTGTTATACGTTCTTATTTGGTTACTTTGTCTCTGTTGTCAGTAGCCATGTTTCATCCCCTTTGTTTCCATGGAGCAGGGTCATATTTTACCCAAGAGCCCCCAGGTTGGGAGATAGAGCTTGTTGCCATGAGCAGTAAAGCAAACTCGCACATAAAGTGCAAGCACACACACACACACACAAAACAAACACAGGAGACCTTAGAGTGTAGGTGATTGTTTAGCGAAAAATGTAAATTGAGACCAATAGTTGTGGTGTAGAGAAAGACATTTACTTAGTACTACTGTTGATCGTAAGAATTTGCATTTGAATTTATTTTCACAGTCTTTTTTAAAGTAATATATTACAATGATATGCGCAATTCATTCCTACAGTTTGGCACGAACACAGACCGTATGTCTTTAACTGTGTGTGAGTGTGACTCTTTTATAATTAGACCAGATATATCTCTGTCTGTCACACACACACACACACACACACACACACACACACAC
Source organism: Oncorhynchus keta (assembly GCF_023373465.1). NCBI lineage: Eukaryota > Metazoa > Chordata > Actinopteri > Salmoniformes > Salmonidae > Oncorhynchus > Oncorhynchus keta. Next base: position 2,562,521 of record NC_068436.1, on the reverse strand, counting down.
ACACACACACACACACACACACACACACACACACACACACACACACACACACACACACACACACACACACACACACACACACACCTCTGGAGTTGAAACTCCTGACATCCTACACTGTCCTGCTAAGATAATTGACCCTGATAATCTAATGGTCTCCATCTACCACTCTGGGGGTCAAAGGTCATTCTGTAGTGTCTGTCCATTCTGACACATCCTATTTAGCTCAGAAGCTGACAATAACTTCCACTGTGAAGACATAAGTTTCACTTCCACTGCTGCGAGGAAGCTTCAAACTATATATATATATATATATATATATCTTCTCTGAATTAATTCTGTGCACAGTGTGATGACGAAATTGATGTTCTCCACGTGGGATAATAAAGTTGACTGAAACTGAAATTAAATTAACTGAGGTGAGTCTTGCTTTAATGATAAGGCCGAAAAGTTAACAATGGCAGTATGGGAAGCGATTACATGTCAGCATTCCTAGATTAAAAAAAAAAAAAAAAAAAAGTTCAGCCGTTTAAAAAAAAATAACGAGCACGCACTCGCTAGGCTTAATTAGACAGGGCCCTTCTAAAGTTAGATGATATTAGGTATTAACCTGAAGAAAATACAAAAATGTCGTTTTGGGGATTCTAGCAAATATGACATGTCACAGTGGCCACCGTGGTCAAATGATGACTTCACAGTGTTACCTGGATATAGCAAAACAGTACATCGTCAACATGGTTTCTCTACCAAATGAGACAATGCAAAACCCCCTTTCCCACACAATTTCTACCAACATGTCACAGTCCTTATAGGGACTTGTATCCCCTTCCAAAATGCTGTTTCCTAAGACCATATTAAGTGGGCAGTGCACTCGCCTTTCGATTTGTAACTCGACGGTACAGTATCAAAACACGTCGCTGTGAATCACGACTCGAAGGACAAGTCATTTTCCTCGGCCCTATCTTATCCCCAGAGGCATTCTTCACTAACTCTCGCTCTCTTTGAGAGCACTTCCTGTGAGATTCCAAGGCCACACTGGCTGCCATCCTGCTCCCCAGAGTCCTATTACCCACAATCCCCCGGGTGCTTGCCGTGCCCCCTGGGAACGGGGAGAAAGGGAGATGAGCGTATATAAATCGGAATCTTTAAATATAAATGCTGCCTGGTAGTTACAACAACAACAGCTTCCTGAAGTGAAGCAGAGCTTGTGATGCTGTCTTGTCATTGGCTCACCTCACTGATCCAGACAAGTGACACGCACACACACACACACACACACACACATCCTCGATTGAACAAATGTTTTGAGTGGAGGTGACGTCGAGTGAAGGGATTATGTATGTGTGTGTGTGTGTGTGTGTGTGTGTGTGTGTGTGTGTGTGTGTGTGTGTGTGTGTGTGTGTGTGTGTGTGTGTGTGTGTGTGTGTGTGTGTGTGTGTGTGTGTGTGTGTGTGTGTGTGTGTGTGTGTGAGAGAGAGAGAGAGAGAGAGAGAGAGAGAGAGGGAGTCTGGGAAAGGAAAGAACACCTACCTCTTAGCTTCCTGGATGGAATAAGAGAGAGGTCGACAGAGAGGGCGAGAGCAGAAGAGAGAGGGAAGGAGAGAGAGAGAGGGAGAGAAAGTGAGAGAAGAGTGCCCGAGGGATGGAGGGAGGGAGAGAGAGAGAGATCCAATTTCACTGTTAAAAAACAGAGTTGGCGTCAGTTTGGCCTACACACACAGCCCAAGGTGAGGTCTCTTCAGTTCACTCTACCGTATCCCTACGCCTCTCCTCCTGCTTGCCTTAGCCTGACTCCAATGTCATCTATACTGTATATGGTGGGGCTCAACCCCCCATCTCTCAACCCTCCAACTCCACCGATCACAACTTATTAAGCCCAGTTAGCAAAGGGCTCAGAGGTGAGCCAAACGAATACTGGGGACTGGAGCGCGGACAAGCGAGTGGTCACATTATAATGTGTGTAAGCAGAAAGTAAGGTCATGGCCAAACTTAAGTGGCCCGAGTGTGCAGACAGTGTGCAGACTGGCCCTCCTGATTGGAGAGGCTAACTGGTATTAACACAGCATGGTTGGCTTTGTGCCTGGATGCCCATAGTGAATGGTACATGATATTGGGTTAGGGAGGATTGCCAAAAGCTGTTGGCATTAGTACTAGTGGTCCCAGCCAAGGTAATGGGTATTGGTAATGCTTTGACTGGTGGACATTGAAAGTGTGTATGTGTGTGTATGTGTGTGGACAAGTTGGTGTGTGTGTGTGTCTGTCACGACATTTACAGGGGGATCATCGTTAACAATGTGCCATTTTCGGGGGGCACCAATGGGAAAGAGAAGAAGGAGGGGGGCTGGGGTCTGTGTCACAAACGGCACCCTAATACCTCTATAGTGCATGACTTTGGACCAGAAATGCCTAAATGTCTACCAAGAGTAATGCACTACGGAGGGAATATGCTGCCATTTGAGACACATTCTGGGTATTGGAGTAAACTACTCAAACCTCATAAGTACCACAACTGTCAGTGATATAGTCACTTTCTGGAATACTCTGTAGTTAATTGGCACATTCGGTGCCATTTCGGGGCGCACCGCTGGGATAGAGGAGGAAGTGGAGGAGTCTGGGCTTTGGAGTTCAAACCTAGCCTCGCGGTGATACAGCCACTTTCCTGAAGCACTTCATTTATATATTGGGAGTGAGTGCAACAGGTTTTTTAAATGTTTTTTTTTTTTTTGGGGGGGGGGGGTCAATATCCTTCCCCTCCAGATATCCAAAGGGTTATAACGATGACAATGAGATGAGCAAAGAGGAAATAGGAGCCATATGTTTGATACCAAACAGCTCAGTTCTACCTCCAGGACACAAAGCATCAGATGAGACGAGGAAAAATGGGTCTCTTTGTCTCTAGATGCAAGCTCTTGCTCACCAAAGGCCTCACCGTCACAGTTTCAAACCTAGATGCTACTATTAGGCATACAATGAGTGTACAAAACATTAGGAACACCTGCTCTTTCCATGACACAGGTGAAAGCTATGATCCCTTATTGATGTCACTTGTTAAAATCCACTTCAGTCAGCGCAGATGAAAGGGAGGAGATGGGTTAGATAGGGATTTTTAAGCCTTGAGACAATTCAGACATGCATTGTGTATGTGTGCATTTCAGAGGGTGAAAGATCAAGACAAAACATCTATGTGCCTTTGAACGGTGCCAGGCGCAATGGCTTGTGTCAAGAACTCCAACGCTGCTGGGTTTTTCATGCTCAGCCCTTCCCCGTGTGTATCAAGAATGGTCGCCCACCCAAAGGGTGTCCAACCAACTTGACACAACTGTGGAGTCGACATGGGCCATCATCCCTGTGGAACGCTTTCTACACCTTGTAGAGTCCCACGCCCCGACAAATTGAGGGGTTGCAACGCAATACTAGAAAGGTGTTCCTAATGTTTGGTACCCTCAGTGTATATCTCTCTCCATCTTAATCTCCCGACCCACTTGAACCCCAGATATTCTTCCCTCCCGTCTTCCTGGGCTCTGTCTCTCTCAGTTCTTCTTTTCCATTCTATTTCAATTGTTAAGTTGGTAAAAGAGGAGAGGTGAAGAGAGAGAAATAGAAAAGAGAGAAGAGAACAAAAGAACAAAAGAGAGATTAGTACAAGACAAGAAAATACACCATACTAAAAGGCAAAAAAAGACAAGAACAACTGAGAAGTGAAAAGAAGAGAGGAAAGAGGAAGAGCAGAGAGTGGAAGAGAGGAGAGAAATTGGAGAGGAAGAGGAGAGGAGAGGAGAGGAGAGGAGAGGAGAGGAGAGGAGAGGAGAGGAGAGGAGAGGAGAGGAGAGGAGAGGAGAGGAGAGGAGAGAGTGGAAGAGAGTAGTGCAGAGCAGAGGAAGAGGAGAGTGGAGGAGAGGAAGAGGAGAGGAGGAGGAAAGGAGAAGATAGGAGAGGAGTAGTAGAGCAGAGAGTGGAGGAGAGGAGAGCAGAGAGTGGAGGAGAGCAGAGAGTGGAGGAGAGGAAGAGCAGAGAGTGGAAGAGAAGAGAGCCTGTGAATAATCTGTACAGTAAGCCTCTGAGGGTCTCTGCACGGTGCCCTCTCATGGAGGACATCGCTGATTGATTGGAGCAGGGGAAAACTTTGTCAGGCTGGCCATCATAAGTAGATCTCTTCCCTAATAATAAATTCCTTCGTTCTTTCCCCCCCTCGGCAGGGGACTCATGTCAAACTGTTGCATTTTACTGACGATGATGCCGGGACGATTCCTGTTAATGCACATTCCAAATTCCATTCCCTGCTCTGTACATATCATCCCTGTGTCAGTTCACCCTGACTGAGCTTGAATGTGTTGGGGTGTGTGCGTGTGTGTGTGTCTGTGTCTGTGTGTGTCTCTGTGTGTGTGTCTGCATCCCAAAATAAGAAGAAAATAAAAAGTGTATTAGAGTGAATGAGTGAAATTGCGAAAGAAAAAGTGTAATGGTGTGAGCCAGTGTGTGTGTGTGTGTTCAGTGTGTGCGGTCATCTCAAAGTGAGTGGGCAACCAGACGTCACGAATAACCCCATCTCAGAGACTAAGCCTACTGTACATAACAGATGAGGGTCGGTGAGAGAATGGGGGAATTACTTTTATAGGCAAAGTGTCATGATTAATAGATGTTCTCAATTAAAGTTACAGACAATGGACAAGGAATCGCAGGTTGGCTGTTTCTCCTCCTAAACTGCAACATTTTCTCCTTCCTTCACAGGTCAGCGCCACCAACTCATTAGAAGTCGACAGGTCCGCCCAAAGGGGGGCTACAGGACTCTCTCTCTCTCTTTATCATCTCTCTCTCTATGTGTCTCTCCCTCTCTCAGTCTGTCTCTTCCTCTCTCTTTCGCTCTCTGTGTCTATGTCCCTCTCTTCTTCGCTCTCCCCCTCTCCCCGTCTCTCTCGCGCTCCCTTCTTCCTCTCCCCCTTTCTTTCTCCGGCTCTGTCATTTGTCATGGCTGCAGCAGATATACCAATGGCTCCACTGTGGCACTCGGCTGGTATTCTATCAGGAGATCAGTCACCCATTGAAAATGGGCTCCGAGGGATGTTTGCCATTGGTGCGTTAGGACTCGGTGACACTTGCCATTGGTGGGTTAGCTATGACGCTGTGACCCTCTACCGCACACCCTGTGAGCTTATCTGTATAACCGCCAGGCATTAATGTAGAGAATCTAATTCGATGTAGAATGGTGTTTTGTGCAAAAATCATGAATATTCGAGTAATTAATCCATTTGGCTCGGTAAGAAATGTTAATTAATTAGGGCTTTGATTTAATGTATTCTTACTCGGCGCACCATTAAGCTCTCTCGATGCGAACCTCGGAGACGCGGGGCTTTCAGACGTGTGGACTTTTCCAACGCTTGTACGCTGTGACAGTACACACAAAGACACACCACGCATCTCGTGAAGACACACGCACACACACACACACACGCACGCACGCACGCACGCACACACACACGCACACACACACACACACACACACACACACACACACACACACACACACACACACAAACACACACACACACACACAAACACACACACACACACACACACACACACACACACACACACACACACACACACACACACACACACACACACACACACACACACACACACACACACACACACACACACACACACACACACACACACACACACACACACACACACACACACAACAAACACACACACATACACACACACACATTCAAACACGCACGCACACACACACACACACAAACACACACACACACACACGCCACTGCTTCAGGGCAGTCGTTTATTCTCCTTAGCTCTGTGTCACTATGCATTTTTCGTAATGCACATGTATGATGCACAGTTAATGACATTCGTCCACAAACTCAATGAGACAATGAGTCACTTGTTCATAGTCCATTAATTGTCTGGCTCCAGACATGAAAATCACAAAAGAAACATACTACGTACAACAGGACAAAGGCCTCCATGTGGAAGGAGAGGCGTCTTTCAAGTCGAGGCGCATTTGGCAAATCATAAAAGACAGACTGTCATAGAAGCGATGTGCAGAGGAGGGAGGATTCGATTAGGTTGTCATATTGGGTTGTCGCTCGGTGGATGTGCTGACGTTCACAGACATACTCTGAGATGGATTGAATGAACGGAGTCTGGTTCTGTTGAAATCCATGGATCACACTGGAGATGAGGACATTACAGGGTACAGATTGCTCTTGGAATTCAAATTCACATGTCGAAAGCCTTCCTCTGTCTCTCTGTCTGTCTCATTCTGATTGTCTCTCTGTCTCGGTCTCTCGCCAACTCCTTTGCCTCCCCTGCGCCTCTGCCTCATTTGTTCACTCTCTCTCCCGGCTTCTCTCTCTTTTTCTATGTTCCGTCGCTCTCTCCGTCTCTCACTCCTTCCCCCTCTCCATATCCACTCTCTTCCTCTCCCTAGCTGTCAGAGGGGATTTACCGCGGTTCTCCACTCTGCCGCAGGGCCTAGCAGCCTGTCGGCATGCTTTCACTCAGGTCCTCCTGGGCTTTGGCGGGTGGCTCCCTCTTACCCTGTTAAAACAAGACCAGCAAAGCATCTGTCCTAACACTTGGCCGCGGTGCCTCTGTCTGTTCCCTGCCATGTTCTCGTTGGATGGCCTGTGTCAGTGGGTTTTAACACTCATGGGCTGAAGAAGCATGGGGTACGCCCCAAATGGCACCCTTTTCCCCTACGTAAGGATCTACATGGGCCCTGGTCAAAAGTAGTGCACTAAATATGGAGTAGGGTGCCATTTGGGACACACCCGTGGTGTTGAAGCTAGCTCAACCGGTTCACTTCCCAGGAATATTCTCTTCGTAATGCCTTGTAAGCACATGTGTAATGTCACATGAGCTATGGTTAAGGCACTACATGGACATTACACAACATAGGTGCTAATAACTGATCATAAACATATGAACTACACTCATTCCACCTTCCTCCCATTAATCACTGAATGATGCTCATTGGCTTTTGAAGGAGAAGGCTTTTAAACGTTCCCCTAAGAGCAATTTACTTTCCCTGCATCCCTTTTCACTCTACCCCACTATTCATCTGACTCCCCCTCTCTGCTCTCCCCTGCTCGTCGGTTCTTGCACTTAGCAATCGGATATGGTTAATAGCCACTAAATGTAAGGAAAATGCTTAGTCAGAACCAAAACAGCACTTACATTAAAAAAAAGCATAAATAAAGGTCATTTCAGGGCAAAAATTGAGGCCAGTCTGTTTTATAGCTAAAGTATGGGGAGTTGTCTGACTCAAAATAGCTACTCAGAGAAACTGCTGAAAACAATGACGTCTGTCGTTTATTTATTTATTTATTAGCTGCAACAGCTACTCTTCCAAAACACATTGCAAAACAATCATAGACATAAAACAATACAGACTGCTGTTGTGGTTGGACTTCCAGCAGAAATATGCTCTATAGACCTGTAATGCAAACTCTATCCCTGAGAAAGAAGCTGCCTTTGGGTCCATTCCCTACGTTCCTCTGATGGTCTTTAGGCCACATTACCTCTCGAGAGCGTTAATCTTCCTTGCGTGCACCTCGTGTGTACAGCTGACGTTTCTTCTTTTCAAAAGCTGTGACTTGCTGGTTTTCGTCCTCAGCCTCCCCGATCGCCCTTTGCACCTTGCTCCGGCACTCCTTTGGGTTTAGATTGCTCCGGCTTGACATGCTCATGACATGCTCATGACATAAGCTAGGGGAGCTGGTTTGAAGCGTCAATCAGACGGTCGAGCTGGTGGCATTGGCTTCTGGCGTCGTGTGGCAACAGAGACGACACATCTGTAGCCATGGACTTAGATGTGAACCCATAAATAGGAACTTACATGGCTCCTAGTTCGATTCTCCCCATGGCCACTGTTAAGCTGAACGGCCCTGGCTTTTAGACGTACCCATACCAGTGAACATTGGCCGTAGAACCACAACCTCTGCCCAAATCTTAACCCATAGAATGTATCTGTGGTGTTCTATGTAGTAGCATATGCCCTGTAAACCATGTTATAAACTGGGTGGTTCAAGTCCTGAATGCTGATTGGCTGACAGCCGTGGTATATCAGACCGTATACCACGGGTATGACAAAACATGTATTTTTACCGCTCTAATAACCTTGTAACCAGTTTATAATAGCAATAAGGCGCCTTGGGGGTTTGTGGTATATGGTGAATATACCACGGCTAACGGCTGTATATCCAGGCTCTCCGCATTGCGTCGTACATTAGAACAGCCCTTAACCATGGTACATCGGCCATATGCCACAACCCCTCGTGCCTTATCGCTTAAATATACCATATAGTTGAAGCATGTAGATTACACCCCTAGAGCAGATCAGTAACACATTTGAACGTACCGCATTTTCACTTTCATACTACCATAAAAACTACCAGCCTCAGGCTGCATAGTTGTTGCCATAGTGAATCTCTTTGTCTGATTGATGTTGACAAAATCTGCTCGTTTTAGGCCTAAATAGATACCAAATGTCAAATAATCTCCTACATTTGAGAAACATGCTGAAGATATGGAGATGCAAATGGTTGTATCCTTTCCTTTTTTTTTCTCTTTTTTCCTTTGTATTTCCAACTTAAAGTAATGTTTTCCTTCTTGAGTGCATCATCTTCAAGCGTTCAATAATGTGCAGTTCATGCATAACTTAATACAAAGAGAAAACAACTTCCTACCTACAAGATGAATCAGGGGAGGAAGATGATTTGCATAACCATGACTGTGGTCTGATGTCTGAAAGATCACTTTGGATGAAGGATCGTTGCCATGGGCATGCGTTTTGGAGGGGCTTCCTACTCAATTACGGTAAAAGTGATTGGATGGCATACTTCCGGATGAGTAAATCTACATTTGAATACCTCGCATCCCAGCTTCGCCTCTACACTGAAAAGCAGAACCCCAGATGTAGAAATGCCATTTGCCATAAGAAAAGCACGGTCATTGTGTGGTGGTGGCTCGCAACTCCTTGCGAATACCAGACCATGGCAACTCTCTTTGGTATTGGCATATCAACATTAAGTGGTCTAGTCTGCAGGAAAGAAAATTATATTCTTTACAAAACATAGAGCACGTCGAATTGCCAACGTGTATGCAACTTGACAGAACCTTAGCAGGATTCCAGAGAAGAGGCTTGCCGATGTGTACCTGTGCTTTAGATGGTACAAACATACCAATTATTGCCCAGCACATTATTACAACAGAAAAGGAGGGTACTCAATCGTACTCCACCTGCTGATCACCCACATTGGTAAGCAGCTATTATTCACTTCCTACATGATAGGCCAGTCAGAATGTTATAACTGGTAATGTTCACAAACATCAATCACACTCATTTAGTCACATTGGCAAAATGTCAATAGTCATGTAGCAATCAAATAAAACAAAATATTCAAAGATTAACAGATATGCGAAACAACGTTTCAAGGTTAGCCAATGTTACAATTATGCAACCTTCTAAGTATATACAACGTATCAGTTTCCCAGATACCTATTTTGGATGGCCTGGCAAGACCCATGATACAAGAATGCTTGTCAACTCTGACTTTTGGCAGAGGAACATTGCCACAGTTCACTTTTCCCACAGGAGATAAGGTATTATATTACCAGGCTTTGTGTTTACTGTTTCGTAGGCTAGTTAGACTGCTGGTCTCTGATCCATCTTTTGCCGTGGTGCCCCCGAGCAAGGCACATAACACCCCATATCTGGGGGTGTTGGGAAAGACAGTACATTCCTGTTTTGGCCAATGAAAAAAAAGTAAACATTTTAATCTATTGACACGATCAAAGAGCAGGGGTGGACTGGTGGCCTACCTGAAAATCACTAGGCCCTAAGCAGAACTCATGTGCTAACCAGCTTACTTATTACCTGTTTTATTCTTGGTGGGATTGGTGGGAGGTCCCCGTGGTCATCATTGGCAATCCAGTTTACCCGCTGAAAAGGTGGCTTACCAAAGGACTCCCATCTAACACAGAGTCATAATCGGAAAATGACTTCAACCATAAACTCAGCTCTGCACATATGGTTGTGGAAAATTATTTTGGTTGGCTCTAAGGCAGGTGGCAATGCATCATGAAGCAGGTAGGTGTGGATGTTGCTCTGGCCTCTTAAATTGTTCAGGCATTTATTTTACCTTCATATAACTAGGCAGGTCAGTTAACAACAATAGATAGATCATAGATGTTATCCTGACCAACCTGCACTCCATATACACCTCCGCTGTTTTCAATCAGGATCTCAGCGATCACTGCCTCATTGCCTGCATCCGTAATGGGTTCGTGGTCAAACAACCACCCCTCATTACTGTCAAACGCACCCTAAAACACTTCTGCGAGCCGGACTTTCTAATCGACCTGGCCCGGGTATCCTGGAAGGATATTGACCTCGACCTGTCAGTAGAGGATGTCTGGTCGTTCTTTAAAAGTAATTTCCTCACCATTTTAAATGAGCATGCCCTTTCAAAAAAATGTAGAACTAAGAACAGACATAGCTTGGTTCAGTCCAGACCAGACTGTCCTCGACCAGCACAAAAACATCCTGTGGCGGACTGCACGAGCATCGAATAGTCCCCGTGATATGCAACTTTTCATGGAAGTGAGGAACCAATACACGCAGTCAGTTAGGAAAGTAAAGGCTAGCTTGTTCAAACAGAAATGTGCATATTGTAACTCTAACTCCAAAATGATTTGGGACACTGTAAAGTCCATGGAGGATAAGAGCACCTCCTTCCAGCTGCCCACCGAGGCTAGGAAACACTGTCACCACAGATAAATCCACGGTTATTGAGATGTTCAGTAAGCATTTCTCTACGGTTGGTCATGCTTTCCTCCTGGCTACCCCTACCCCGGCCAACAGCTCCGCACCCCCCACAGCTACTTGCCTAAGCCAGCTGGGCTAGACAATGTGGACCCTCTCTTTCTAACATTATCTGCCGCCATTGTTGCAACCTCTACTACCAGTCTGTTCAACCTCTCTTTCATATCGTCCGAGAACCCTAAACATTGGAAAGCTGCCGCGGTCATCACCCTCTTCAAAGTCGGTGACACTCTGGACCCAAACTTTTACCTATATCCATCCTGCCCTGCCTTTCTAAAGTCTTTGAAAGCCAAGTTAACAAACAGATCACTGACCATTTCGAATCTCACTGTACCTTCTCCGCTGTGCAATCCAAGTTTCGAGGTGGTCACGGGTGCACCTCAAACACACTCAAGGTACTAAACGATATCATAACTGCCATCGATAAAAGACAGTACTGTGCAGCCGTCTTCATCGACCTGGCCAAGGCTTTCGACTCTGTCAATCACCACATTCTTATTGGCAGACTCAACAGCCTTGGCTTCTCAAATGACTGCCTCGGCTGGTTCACCAACTGCTTCTCAGATAGAGTTCAGTGTGTCAAATCGGAGAGCCTGTTGTCCGGACCTCTGGCAGTCTCTATGGGGGAACCACAGGGTTAAATTCTCGGGCCGACTCTCTTCTCTGTATATATCAACGATGTCGCTCTTGCTGCGGGTGATTGCCTGATCCACCTCTATGCAGATGACACCGTTCTGTATACATCTGGTCATGGTATACATATCCCCAGTTTGGGATACACACTAACACTGTTTTGCTCTAGGACGCCCACAGGCCTCACAAGACTCTTCTGAAGGTCCCCAGTACCAGTTGGGGGACAAAAAAATTATAGAAGTATGTAGGGTATTAGGGGGTAACTAGCCCCCCAGTAATTCACATTAAGACAACAAGATGTCACAATTATTTTCCAAAATTTATCATGGCTACAAGTGCTCTTGCTCAGCAAAACATTTCCTCTGTCACAACTTATGGAGATATTTCAACAAAACGATTATGTGGTAAGTTGATCTAATTTTTAGAAAAAGTTGTGGATATATTCTAATGAAGTTAGTGCTATAATAATTTTTTAAATATACAAGTAGGAAAGCCTTAAAATAAATAATCCACTTGTTTAGAGAAAATTGTCGATACTTTTTTAGTAAAGTATATGTTGAATGAGTGTGTTGAAGGAAACTCACCCCCCCCCCTACAATGTGATTTTCTGGATCTTTTTTTCTCATTTTGTCTGTCATAGTTGAAGTGTACCTATGATGAAAATTACAGGCCTCTCTCATCTTTTTAAGCGGGAGAACTTGCACAATTGGTGGCTGACTAAATACTTTTTTGCCCCACTGTAAGTCTATATGGTGGCCATCTGCATTAGCCTCTCCCTCTGTTAATTATGTAAGTCGGTTGTTAGGTTTCTCTTTTTTCATGCTTTTCATTCAGCGTCCCACATCAACTCCTCCTTGAAGTGCCTCTCGGACTCCTCCAAGTGTGTTTTGACCATGGACGACACCTCCCTCACAGCCATCTGGAGCTTCTTTCTGGGACCATCTAGGGAGTAAATAAAGTAATGTATTAGTGGTTTACAAGGCATAGAACATGGATAAAGAACAGCAAACAGGGCCATTTAAAAAAAAATGTTTAACAGCTATAATTAATTGGGATTTTGTTCTTGCTTGTAGGCTAGCCTATATGACTGCAATAGGCTAGCATCCAGAAAGGGCTTAGCTATCAAGCCCTGGATGATGAACATTATGGAGGACTAGCTAATAGTTAGTTGATGGCTGCATGTGTTGTTGCTTTCATAGACAGGACATTTTGCCTGTCATCATTTGTGAAGACAACCTGGGATTCCCTAGTCTGGCTGATACCAAACCAAAGAGGGTCATGTCAGCCAGGCTAGGGATTGTATTTAACGTCAACCTGGGATTCCCTATATTGTCATAATAGAGATGGAGGGAATCTGCTTGCTAGGTAGCTATCTCTATGACGTTAAATGCATGGGATCCTAAAGTAGGAATACTTCTTAAATGATGACAGACAGAATTTCCATCCTTGAAAAGTTAGCTAGCTAGTTAGGTTAGCTAGTTAACTAGCTAGGTACTATTGTAACAGAGGAATGGTGTTTAGCTAGCTTAATATTAAGGAAATTCCAGCTAACCTAATGTTAACTAACCTGATCCTGATTAATGGAGAAATAACGTTAGCTGTTTCTTAACGCTCGATGATGGCCCTGCTTATGATGTGGTGAACGAAAACTCTAACGAGGTGTCACCAGAGTGTCTGTGTCCTTCCACATTAATTCCACCTAGTCTTGCTCTGGCAGCAGTTTAGCCCCCATTACATTGACTGGCTGAGTACTGACCTGGTGCTCTCAAATCTGACCGAACAGATCGAAGTGGGCCTTCCTGATCCAACCACTTGCATCATTGTTGTCCCCGATGTTGTACCTTCAGTTTTGAAATGATTTGGGCTTTTGTTCAGTGATTCCTCGGTCTGCCAAAAGCCTTTCCAGCTGCCCATTGACCGCTGAGTCCCTGACGGTCCTGTCAATTTGGACAGATATTTCCTCATCAACCGTTAGATGAACAAGAGTTACTTCACTCTTACTCCAGGTCGCAACACTATCATTCACTATTTTGTTGGTTCGATGGGTTTTTGTTATGGAAAGGTAGCTAGATGTGTTTTCTTTCTAAACGTCTTGGTAAGTATTAGTTATGGTATTTAACAAACTAACATATTTTAGGAGAGAGTGGAGAGGGATCTGCACGCAGCAGGCAGGCAGCTCGCAATGAATTGTTTGACTGTGATGGATGTGGAAATGGATGGTGGATGAGTGAAGCGGCAGCCCTGGGGAGGTAAACACCCCCTGTACATAGAAGGTGGTTGAAGTTGTGAAAGATGTTCCCCAACTCGAGCACCATGTTCATCTGCATGGTGCCATCTGCATTAGCCTCTCCCTCTGAATTCTGTAAGTCGGTTGTTAGGTTTCTCTACCGTGCTTTTCATTCAGCGTCCCACCTCAACTCCTCCTCGAAGACTTCTCCAAGTGCCTCGTGACCATGGACGACACCTCCCACACAGACATCTGGAGCTTGTTCTTCTATCTGGGACCACCTGCGGAGTAAATAAAGTAATGGATTAGTGGTTTACAAGGCATAGAACGTGGATAAAGTGCATTTAACTGAGATTTAAAAAAATCGGTAACAGCTAGAATTAATTGGGATTTGATTCTTGCATGTAGGCTAGGCTATATGACAGCAATGAGCTAGCATCCAAAAGGGCTTAGCTGTCCAGCCCTGGGTGACTAAAATTATGGCATACTAGCTAATAGTTAGTTGATGGTTGCAGCCAGTAGCTAGCTAGGTTGCTTTCATAGAAAGGCTAAATGACCTGTCATCATTTGTGAAGACAACCTGGGATTCCCTAGTCTGGCTGATACCAAACCAAAGAGGGTCATGTCAGCCAGGCTAGGGATTGTATTTAACGTCAACCTGAGATTACCTGCATTGTCATGATTGAGATGGAGGGAATCTCCTTGGCGATAAGGGTAGTAGCTTGCTAGCTATCTCTATGATGTTATATGCAGGGGTTCCTAAAGTAGGTTTACTTCATAAATTAAAAGTTAACTAGCTAGGTACTATTGGAACAGAGGAATGGTGTTTAGCTAGCTTGATGAGAAGAAAATTCCATCTAGCTAATTTGAACTAACTTGATCTGGATTGCTGGGGAACTAATGTTAGCTGTTCCTTAACGCTCGATGATGGCCCTGCTTATGATGTGGTGAAAGAAAACTCTAACGAGGTGTCACCAGAGTGTCTGTGTCCTTCCACATTAATTCCACCTAGTCTTGCTCTGGCAGCAGTTTAGCCCCCATTACATTGACTGGCTGAGTACTGACCTGGTGCTCTCAAATCTGACCGAACAGATCGAAGTGGGCCTTCCTGATCCAACCACTTGTATTATTGTTGTCCCCATGGTTGTATATACGATCTTTCCATGACTTGAGATTTGAAATGATTTGGGGTTTTGTTCGTTTGATTCCTCGGTCTGCCAAAAGCCTATCCAGCTGCCCTAGATGTGTTTTCTTTCTGAATGACTTGGTAATAATTAGTTACGGTATTTAACAAACTGTAAAAGACTTTAGGAAAGAGTATAGAGTGGCAGGCAGCTCGAGATTAATTGATTGACAGCTCTGGTAGCCTATTGATGGATGTTAGTTCCACTTCAGAAGCGGCATTCCTTTACATAGAAATGAAATGTCCGTTCAGTGGCGCTTCAAAACTATGTTCAGATAAAGTCTTGTGTCGGCATTTAAAAAGCTATATTGTACCCTTACAGACAAACATGCTTTCAAGGCACCACATTCCATGTCTGAAAAGGGTAATAGTTATGTAGTACTACTGTACAAGCTACTATACATAGTATACTGTAGCCTAGGCCCATATAATATACTCCAAGCACATACCAGTAGCACATTTTCATTTCCGCACTACTATAAACTACCACAAACTACTCCACACAAGGATGTGAGCAGAGGTAAGTTCAACAAATAGTTAGTTAACATATTCCATTTGTTTTGTGTTAGCTGCAACTGTTCGCTAACGTTAGCCAACAGTCTGAGAAGGTAGTGTGCGTTGAACGATAGTATCTGTTTCGGGTCTAAAATGCAGCAAAAAAATAATTAAGTGACATTCTATTCAAACAGACGCCTTGTTGAACCCGCCACGGGACAACCTGAAAAACCTGAGTTTTCAGCAGCAGCAACACCCATGAAACATCTAGATCATTGGGGTTTCAAGAGGGCACCATCAACATTTTGTTGATTAAGCCACAACTCCAGAAGAGTCAGCAGTGGATTATGGCAACCCAGATCCACTCCTCTATATACCTCCCTCAGCCTCCTTCTTGACAACATTGGGACCCAGCTGGAGTCTTCAGCCAGAGCCATTAGCTTTCAGCAACTCCTGAAGTCACAAATCAACAACACCGAACTTCCACTGGCCAGATCTTCAATTTCCATGCCCACTGCTCTGTGCAGTTTGGTTCTTCTTGTTGATAGTGGATTCATATTAGAAACCCAAAACTCTGAAGCCCTCTGGGGTCATTTTGTAAACAATGCATAATATTGTATTCTACCCTCATAAAGTACTTTTCTGTTTCAAAGCTATAAGTCCCACAGATGCTTAGTACTGTTAGAAAGGCAATAACTGAAAGATTCTAATAAAGGTGAAAAAAACAGAGCCTGAGTCTAGGTTTGAAATAAAATGTCACCAATTACTGTTCTAATGTGTACTTTTCCCCAAAATCTTTTACCTAATGGTAGCTCTCTGAACATGTGCACATTCCGTGAGGAACACAGCCATTTTAAAAGTGTAGGGCTAGTGCATGCCTTCATTTGTCATCTAACAGGAATGATATGCATACATATGAGGAGAATGCTGAAGCCTTTACCTATCCATTGATAAATCCCCTGTCTGATTCCCAGTTCATACGTTGGAGAGCAGTAGGAGATCCCATGATGCCTCTTAGCCACTTACTGCAGAACCAGTTGGGTCTGGTTT
Organism: Oncorhynchus keta; assembly: GCF_023373465.1. NCBI lineage: Eukaryota > Metazoa > Chordata > Actinopteri > Salmoniformes > Salmonidae > Oncorhynchus > Oncorhynchus keta. The sequence continues at coordinate 2,546,084 of NC_068436.1, read as the reverse complement.
GGGTAGTGAGTCACTGAGCCAAAATGGCTGAACGGATTTTCAAGCCCGACATCTTAAAATGACACTAGCAATCGGGGCTTTCAAGTTGGGGGGTTAGTTTTGTAATATAAGGCACAGGTGAGGAATCTTCAAACGCATTATCCTATTCACTTTTCCTATTGTAAAGGATTAAACAATGAGCTAGATCAATGGTGCATGTGGAGGATGCATACAAGGTAATATGGATGGAGAAGGATTTTTTTATTATTATTTTTTTAAACCTTTATTTAAGTCAGTTAAGAAAAAAATCTTATTTTCAATGAACAGTGGGTTAACTGCCTGTTCAGGGGCAGAACGACAGATTTGTACCTTGTCAGCTCGGGATTTGAACTTGCAACCTTCCTTCCGGTTACTAAACCAAAGCTCTAACCACTAGGCTACCCTGCCACCCCAACTGTGCAATTACCATCAGGGTGTACCCTTTCCATTATTACTAAATGCTTGTACTTTTGGTGGCTTGACCTACATTGCATACTGGTGGGGGTGGTTGTGGAGATTCTTATGACATGGCCAGCTGTATGATCAGAGTTTAACAGGTTGATTAAGTACATTTTCCTCCATACAATGTAAAGTGCTTTGAGCACCTGGGAAAGATTTATATAAATCAAAACCATTGATGAATTTGTACATACAGATACAGACATGGTGAGAATCATGCTAGTTTATTTTGGGATTGAATGTTCTCAGTGTACTGTCTAGTGAACTAAGTACTTTAAAGTTTTCTGCTAAGTCTATGGGGGGAGTGTTGTCGACGCGCAGCGGGGTGTCTGGGAAACACGGCAAACGCATGGCTACAAGCTAACACCGCAGCTGGCTGTTTCCAAAACATTGCAAATTATTCATAAACGTGAGCTTGCGTTATTGAATAACTTATAACCCGAAAAACGATCAGAAGACATGACTTATTCAGCAGCATTGTTAGAAAAGGTGGACCCGTTGTGGTTGTTGTTTCGAGGCTAATATGATGATTCAACACAGATGTGGGGAGAGTCATTTTAACAACAACCCAAAAAACATTTTTAAAGCATTGACATATAGTATTTACCTAGCGTCTTGTTCATAATCCGTACTCCATCTTTTCAAGAAACAAAATGGATAACTTTAGTTAGCAGCACTTTTGGAACTATTCCACCTGTTCCATTGAGCCAGACTACGCATATTGAGCACCTGTACAGTATTTGAAGGGGGGGGGGGGGATAACACTATTTTGACCAATAAGGGCTGATACTGTTAAGAACATTCTGCTAGTCTCCAAACCACTTTCAAATAGGGCCTCATGTATAGCATCCCTTGTGAGAGTTCCCCATTTTGAGGTTGACATTTGGCCAAATGGCCTCCTATTCTCTACATAGTGCACTACACTTTACCTGGAAATAGGGTGCAGTTTGAGACGCATACATTGAATGCCACACTGCTATCTCTACCTCTGGGGTTCAAATGTTGTGACCACCGCAAAGCAGGTCCACCCGGCCTTAAAAATGCCCCCCCAGGCCAGAGCTACAATAACTTATGCAAAAAAATCGATGCAAGGAAAACTTTGGTAAGTCCTCAATAGGGACGGTGGACAACCAACGACGGTATTGTCAGAAAGACAAAATTCTTCAAGCGGTACTGGGCCTCCGTTCATTAATATATACTAAAACATATCCCACTGCCATCTGTTTAAAGATGACACAAATGGGTTTGGTTTTGTGTGCGCCAGGCACTCAGGCAGCAGGGAGCTCATCTGAACCTACACTACGGGCCGATTAAGTCTTTGTTATCATTTATGTCGAATGCCCCTCTGGCTCTGCTAATAGCGTCCGTTTGGCCTCCAAAAGGGAATTGACAACGGCGATGCCAGGAGCTCTGGAAGGATGAGGCATTGTTGGAAGGCTCTGGGAATCCTATTTGGTAGAGAGCGTGACGTGTGTTGTACTGTGTTGTGTTGAGAGGGAGACTGGGGATGCCAATCCAGTCATTGAGAATGCTGGAGAGCACTGGGAGATCAGCACTGTGGCTGCTGAATGACAGATGTGTGAAATTGCATTGTCAAGGTTGACAGCTGGGTAACTGGGCGGCTTCAGCTTGGAAGGATAATGGCATTTCACTTAGAGGGCTGCTGGTATGGAAGTATGAGGTGATGTGCTAAGTACGTAGTTGGAATACCACTGTGGAGGATGACTGGGGGAGACACTGCAATAAGTGAAACCTAAGCAAGCCTAAATATCTTGTTTTGAGTGATAATTCACTTAAAATGTGTTTTCTTTTTTTTTTTTTCAATTCTTTTCAATTATCACTCAAAATAAGATATTTAGGCTTGATTAGGTTTTACTTTTTACAGTGTAGGTCTTGAACTGCAGTCCACTGCACAATCATGATCCATTTATTTGCTGTTGCTACTCTAAGTAGAAGGTACAAACTTTTAACGTGATTATACCATGCTGCTCACTCTAGAGTAGACTGAAGATGTATAGAGTACATTTACAGTATGCAGGATATGACACGTTGAGTGGTTTATGCGTCCCGCTTTGAATGAGTCAAGATTGGAAGACTGAGTGATGTGATTGCCGTACAGTACGTGATAACATACACAAAAGGTGCCGTTGACAGTCATTCAGCACATTTTCTCAAAGTGGATAGACGCACTCCCCTTTCCCATTCAGTTATAATACAAATGACCTTCTGCTGATTTAAAACAGAGCGCTTTGGACGCAAAAGCCCAGAGGAATGCGCTGACTTACATTACAAAGCTGTCGAGGGAAACTCCCGAGGTCGGCACTAACGCTGCTATGCGTTCCATTTATGAGCCGCCTCCATCAACCTCAATACTTTTGTCTTCCACCGCTACAAATATCACCTCCAGGTCGATGGTGAATTTTGATCTGGGATGGTTCCTAGGATTCATGGCGGAGCTAGCTGAAAGGCTGTTTCCAAACAGAACCACTGGAGCAGGTACAAAGCATTTGGATGTGTGTGTGTGCTGTGTGCGTGGGGCCGGGGGCTGTGGTGTCGCTCACCGTAGAGGCTTGCAAAGGGAGCTAATTTTTCATAATCAGTGCCTGTTCCACAGATGTCAGGCCTTAAGTAACCATGGACCAAGGAGGAAGAAAACGTTGAAGATTCCGGTTGAGTGACAAGGGCTGGTTAGAGAGGGAGAGAGGAGAAAGAGGATGAGGGAGACTTTGTAAAAGAGAGAAAGAAGAGGAGGGAGGGGAAAGAGAGAGAAAGGGAGTAAGGAAGGAGAAAGGAGGGAGGGGAGAGAGACTAGGTGAGAGAAAGAGACAGTGAGAGGAAGAGAGAGAGAAAAAACAAGAGAGAGGGAGAGGGAAAGTAATTACATTTGAGACCCTGGTGCAATACGAAACCTTCTTAATGTCAGGCCTGATGAAGGAGAGTGCCCCCATGCCTCCATTCCTCTCCCTGCACGGTGTTGCATCTCGAGTGTTGGTCAATTAAAGCGGCGGTCACGGATGACTGGAGCTGGCAGGCAGGCAGCGGGCGTGCTACGTGAGATTTGAAGGCACCGTGCTCGGTGGGTCGTGGTCACCCATGGATAGCCTGATAGGTCTCTCTGTGGAATGTAGATGAGGACAGTCTTATTCCTCTGTACTCTCCTCCACCTCTCTATATACATCCCAAATTGCACCCTATATAGTGCACTACGTGTGACCAGAGCTCTATTGGACCCAGTTCTAAATGAGCTTTTTATTAGGGAAGTAGGGTGCCATTTGGGACGCACTCCCTCTCTACCTCGTCTAATTCCCTCGTCTTCCCTCTTTCTCCATTCTCCACATTTGCTTTTCCTATCTCCTCCCCCATGCTTTGGATTAGCTTCCTCAAGCCCAGCGTTTCCTCCTCCTCTTGCATACCTTCTTTTCTGGACTCAACAGCGAATAGAACATGAGGTGGAAAAAACTGGCCGTCACACACACACATATATACAGTGGGGAGAACAAGTATTTGATACACTGCCGATTTTGCAGGATTTCCTACTTACAAAGCATGTAGAGATCAACATAGGTACACTTCAACTGTGAGACACGGAATCTAAAACGAAAATCCAGAAAATTACATTTGCATTTTATTGCATGACATAAGTATTTGATCACCTACCAACCAGTAAGAATTCTGGCTCTCACAGGCCTGTTAGTTTTTCTTTAAGAAGCCCTCCTGTTCTCCACTCATTACCTGTATTAACTGCACCTGTTTGAACTCGTTACCTGTATAAAAGACACCTGTCCACACACTCAATCAAACAGACTCCAACTTCTCCACAATGGCCAAGACCAGAGAGCTTTGTAAGGACATCAGGGATAAAATTGTAGACATGCACAAGGCTGGGGTGAGAAGGCAACAACTGTTGGTGCAATTATTATAAAATGGAAGACGTTCAAAATGACGGTCAATCACCCTCGGTCTGGGGCTCCATGCAAGATCTCACCTCGTGGGCATCAATGATCATAAGGAAGGTGAGGGATCAGCCCAGAACTACACGGCAGGACTTGGTCAATGACCTGAAGAGAGCTGGAACCACAGTCTCAAAGAAAACCATTAGTAACACACTACGCCGTCATGGATTAAAATCCTGCAGCACCCGCAAGGTCCCCCTGCTCAAGCCAGCGCATGTCCAGGCATGTCTGAAGTTTGCCAATGACCATCTGGATGATCCAGAGGAGGAATGGGAGATGGTCATGTGGACTGATGAGACAAAAATAGAGCTTTTTGGTCTAAACTCCACTCGCCGTGTTTGGAGGAAGAAGAAGGATGAGTACAACCCCAAGAACACCATCCCAACCGTGAAGCATGGAGGTGGAAACATCTTTGGGGATGCTTTTCTGCAAAGGCGACAGGACGACTGCACCGTGTTGAGGGGAGGATGGATGGGGCCATGTATCGCGAGATACAACCTCCTTCCCTCAGTAAGAGCATTGAATATGGGTCGTGGCTGGGTCTTCCAGCATGACAACAACCCAAAACACACAGCCAGGGCAACTAAGGAGTTGCTCCGTAAGAAGCATTTCAAGGTCCTGGAGTGGCCTAGCCTGTTTCCAGACCTGAACCCAATAGAACGTCTTTGGGGGGAGCTGAAAGTCCGTATTGCCCAGCGACAGCCTCAAAACCTGAAGGATCTGGAGAAGGTCTATATGGAGGAGTGGGCCAAAATCCCTGCTGCAGTGTGTGCAAACCTGGTCAAGAACTACAGGAAACGTGTATGATCTCTGTAATTGCAAACAAAGGTTTCTGTACCAAATATTAAGTTCTGCTTTTCTGATGTATCAAATACTTATGTCATGCAATAAAATGGAAATGAATTACTTAAAAATCATACAATGTGATTTTCTGGATTTTTGTTTTAGATTCCGTCTCTCACAGTTGACGTGTACATATGATTAAAATTACAGACCTCTACATGCTTTGTAAGTAGGAAACACTGCCGATTTTGCAGGTTATCAAATACTTGTTCTCCCCACTGTATATGAGGGTAAGAACACACAAAGACAATGTCACTTGTCGGAAACAACAGCTAGTTGAGCACACAACCAAGGTCTTCAGGAGGCCTATAGATACAGTGCAATATCTCCATGTACCCTGTCATGACAGCCTCTAGTCACAACACCATCGTTTACCCAGAATCGGTCCTCGGGATCCCAAGGGGTGCACATTTATTTTTTTGCCCTAACACTACACAGCTGATTCAAATGATCAAAGCTAGATGATTAATTGATTATTTGTATCAGCTGTGTCGTGCTAGTGCAACAACTAAAACATGCACTCCCTTGGGGTCCCGAGGGCCGATTTAAAAAAAAACCTGCACAACACGCTAAGACAATTCCAACATTTCACTAATCTAATAACCATCCAACACTGCCATATCACTATGTCTACATCCTAAATGCCACCCTAATCCCCATTGACCATAGGGCTTCTTGTCTAACGTAGTGCACCTTGTTAGGGAATAGGATGTCATTTGAGAAGCCTATTCCGTCTTCAGGGAGTCAGAGAACTTAAGTGAGGCCTCCATCTGTTCAATTGGGAAGTGTCAAAACTTTGAGCCTCCGAGTGATCCCGAGACAAAATCCCACGTCTCCTTTGGTTATGAATTGTAACCATGCTAATGAGGAAAGTATAGCCAGCGGCAGTTAGCAGCTGGAATGTCCTAATCAGACTGACGTAAGGTTTTGTCATGTCTCTGCTCTGTCCGGGCCTCTGAGGGGTTGGATCTGGTGGGGTTGTGGCTTAAATCACACTGGGGATTATGTCCCCATTAGCATCCTATTCCCTGTATATTGGACTACTTTTGACCAGAGCCCTATGAGCCCTGGGCAAGAAGTAGTGTCCTATAAAGGGAATAAGGTACCAGTTGGGACGCAGACACCCGTCTCTGACGGACACTTCTGCTCTGAGAGATAGGCAGCCCTTCACTGGAGTAATTGGATATGATGAGGGAGAGTGCACACACACACCACGCTCGAAGTGCACGTGCATACAAGTAGATGCAAACAAGCACATACAAGTACACCTACATGGCACAAACAAGTGCGCATGGATACTCACGGCTATAAATGTATACGCACCGGTATATACTCCCCACAAACACATTCATAGAAATGCAGAAACTAAACAAACACGTACATACACACTTTATCCCCCTTTCCACAGCTACACATTGGGTGCGATTGACAAATGCACCAGGCTACTGCACACATAAGTGGGGAGAGCACCGCCCGGCATCCAGGGCGTAGGATGTCACTAAAAACTGGCTATAATAGAGGCCATGGATCAGGCTAGACCCCCCCCCCCACCCCACACACCTTATCGCTACAACACTGCATTCCATCAGGGCTTGATCTGTTTATCTGTTTATTTGCCTTCATGGCGGCAGGAAAGGCAGCGGAAAGCGGCAAAGGAACGGCGCCTTGCTCAATCTGTTAACAACGTCAGGCTAAAGTTGTTCCACACACATGCTGCTCATTCATGCAAACTGATGATGCTTATGCTCCTTTTACGCCCTTGCTTTTGAGCGGTGGCCAGGTGTATGCCCGTGTGTGTCTGTGTGTAGGAACAACGGGCCAGGGCGTGCTCAAATGCTACGTGGCGCCACACAACTGCTAAAGTGTGCTAATTTCAAGCCTGGAGGAACAGTGGTAAAGAAGAGAGAAACTAACGAGGAGCGTCAGGCGAAATTGTAAAACAAAACAAAAAAAATGATAAAGGCGGTGAGGATGAAGGAGAGAGAAGGAGAGCGTTTCCCATGTTTACGTGAGAGGGTGGGATTGCATTAAACGCCCTGATGGGTTTAAAGGGTCGGATAGTGCCAGGCTTCGGCGTGGCGGCGCCTCCACATTTCATCAGCTCTTTGGTGGGAGGGGGATTGGATAGACACCGACGCACGGTCTTTCAATTAACCCCGGGCCCCTCATTCCATTCGGCACAGGCAAGAATCAGCTGACCTTTCTTGAGATTGATGGCGCAATGAAAGTGACAAGGTTATGAAAATATAGGCCGCCCCCCTGACAGGGGTGCGAGTGGAGAGGCCTTTTGACTAACCTTTAACGGGTTACACATGGCCATTATACTGGGCATCAAGAGAGGATGGCATTGCGAGACGGAGACCCTTGTAGGTTCGGCCCTAATTCATGTGCTCTCTGTCACCTTCGACCGCATGGCAAATGGCTCAACAAAACAAAAAAGACAATGCCCAAAGACCAGTCAGCCTTCGCCTCTCTGAAGGGCCAAAATGTATCTCCCTACAGTATCCAGAGGACTGATAATACTATAGTATTCATGTCTGGTATCTACTGTATCTGAAACGTGTCCCTTAAGGAGGACTCTGATGCCATCTATATGGATGTGCTGTATAATCTCTGTGTTAACTTGTAGTTGTTCAGAGTGAGCTCTGACGACACCGTATGCAACAGTTCTCTCAGGAATGTTGTCTTCTCTATTGTAACCAGCCCACCCCCCGCACCTCAGGTCATCATCACACATAGATGCGACCCCCTTCCTAGAGGATGTTGGCTGGTTTGATCTGATTGGATGTCTTAGTTGTACTACCTTTTGGTTTGGCCTGTGGATTGGTCAACAGTTGATTTTGAATACAAAACAAGTCAGATCTGGAACAAAGGGAACGGTTTGTTGCTCTCTCTCTCTTCTCCTGTATCCTGCCCATGGAATAAGGTTGTATGGACATTTTTATTTTGTGAGCTACCCGAGCCTATGGCCTGAGTAGGTCTGATTAGCTCATGCTTTGTCTTGTAAGTTAACTTTAAGATCTGTATGCCTAGAATGAATCTGTGTAATGCCTGTTAATGCTTTGAAACTTAAGTGTAATGCCTTGTATGTGAATCCATTAATTTTACAAAGTAATTAAACACACCTATATTTAGAATTCGCTTCTCATGACCGTTCCTTGATAATAGTCAGCTAAAGGCATAATACTTGATTGCACATAGTTTTACTATAACATCAGATGGAGTCAGATAGTCAGGTTTATCAAATGTAGTTTGGTAAGTATTATTTAGCGCTACTGTAAATGGCGACCTCTGACTTGTTGCATCTTTAAAAGAGAATGCGTCTGAATATAAACCGTGTAGCTAATTCCCTCCGCAAGGCAATCAAACAAGCAAAATGCCCGTACAGGGACAAGGTGGAGTCCCATTTCAATGGCTCAGACACTCAGATGTATGTGGCAGGGTCTACAGACAATCACGGACTACAGAAAGAAACCCAGCCATGTCACGGACACCAACATCACGCTTCCAGAACAACTAAAGACCTTCCTTGCCCGCTTTGAGGATAATACAGTGCCAACTTCGAGGCCTGCTAACAAGGACTGCCCCCCCTCCTTCTCCGTGCCTGACCTGAGTAAAACATTTATGCGTGTTAACCCTCGCAGGCCTGCTGGTCCAGACGGCATCCCTAGCCGCGTCCTCCGAGCATGCGCAGACCAGCTGGCTGGTGTGTTTACGGATACATTCAATCGCTCCCTATCCCAGTCTGTTGTCTCCAAATGCTTCAAGATGGCTATCATTGTTCCTGTACCCAAGAAGGCAAAGGTAACTGAACTAAATGACTAGCGCCTCGTAGCACTCACTTCTGTCATCATGAAGTGCTTTGAGAGACTAGTCAAGGATCATATCACCTCCACCTTACCGGCCACCCTTGACCCACTTCAGTTTACATAACGCCCCAACAGGTCCACAGACGACGCAATAGCCATCACACTGCACACTGCCTTATCCCATCTGGACAAAAGGAATACCTATGTAAGAATGCTGTTCATTGACTACAGCTCAGCATTCAACACCACAGTACCCTCCAAGCTTATCATCAAGGTGGATGCCCTGGGTCTCAACACCGCCCTGTGCAATTGGGTCCGGGACTTTGATGGACTGCTCCCAGGTGGTGAAGGAAGGAAACAACATCTCCACTTCGCTGACCCTCAACACTGGGGTCCCACAAGGGTGCATGCTCAGCCCCCTCCTGTAATCCATGTTCACCCACGACTGCGCGGCCATGCACGCCTCCAACTCACTCTTCAAGTTTGCAGATGACACAACAGTAGTGGGCTTGATTACCAACAACGACGAGACAGCCTACAGGGAGGAGGTGAGGGCACTTCGAGTGTGGTATCAGGAAAACAACCTCTCACTCAACATCAACAAAACAAAGGAGATGATCATGGACTTCAGCAGAGGGCGCACCCCCCTATCCACATCGAAAGGACAACAGTGGAGAAGGTGGAACGTTTTAAGTTCCTCGGCGTACACATCACAGACAAACTGAAATGGTCCACCCACACAGACAGCGTGGTGAAGAAGGCGCAACATTGACTCAGTACCGGTATACTCTGTATATAGGGTTGTTATTGTTATTTTATTGTGTTACTTTCTATTTTATTTGTTTGTTTAGTAAAGTATTTCGTATATATTTTCCTAACTCCATTTCTTGAACTGCATTGTTGGTCAAGTGCTTGCAAGCATTTCACTGTAAGGTCTACACTTGTTGTATTCGGCGAATATGACAAATAAAATGTGATTTGATCTTACGGATAATTTGTAGTATTATTGATAACTCTGGAAGTCTGGTCCGGTTCGAGCAAGTTTTTTTTTCTAGCTTTTTGCATTTTGGAACAGTCCACATGCGCATGTAAGTCTAATGTAAAATATTTAAGTATCCTTCAGTGTTGTATACCTGCTGGGCTTCAGGAAGTTATTGTCACGTCCTGACCTTAGATCCTTTTGAGTTGGGGTGGGCATTCTATGTTTTTGTTTTATGTTTTGTATTTCTGTGTTTGGCCTGGAATGGTTCCCAATCAGAGGCAGCTGTCTATCATTGTCTCTGATTGAGAGCCATACTAAGGTAGCCTGTTCCCACCTGTGTTTGTGGGTAGTTGTTTCCTGTTTTGTGCTGTGTCACCTTTCAGGTATTTCATGCTCAACAGTTTTCCCATGTGTATCAAGAAGTGCCCACCACCCAAAGGATGGTACACAGTGTATAGCGAACATGTAGCCTATGTAATGGACAAGGTGCAAACTACAGACCTTTTCCAGTTTAAGTGAATCTTGTATTCATGATTCGGCTCAAAAATTGATGAAGAAGGATAAGAATGGTCTTAATATTCATCTGACAAGTGAATACTTGATTACTGCTAAACAATTGCCATGCATAAAAAGGAGAACACATTCTAGAGGTTAGTGTGCATTTGCTGAGCAAACAACAAAATATATATATTTTTGTTGCATTTTAGAACTCCTCTCTGACGAAATGCGTTCCAAAAAACTATTCTTGTTAAAATAAACATGAGCAAAATGTTGAAAATGTAGCCTCCTTAGAGTGTCAATGTAAAGTGCTAGAAAAAGTGGTGTTGGCTTTTCAGACGACTGCGGAGAGCGCAGCTGCACTCCAGGAAAACACTTTCTGCCACCCTCATATTCGAACTCTCAGCGGCTGTTGTACTCCTCATAGACTAGCGAGTCCATTTAGGGCAGTAGCAGCTCATTTTTCAGTCACTAGGACATTGGCAAACAATGCAGGCACATCTGTCATTTTGCACCGGTTAACATCCAGGGAGACCACCTCTCACCAAAATAACATTGGACCATTCCCAGTGAAATCTCTGTTCACACCATAATGGGAACTGGTGAAGACCCAGTATAATGTGTATGGTATAGAAATGTGAGATGTATGGGAAGCACTTTTGGCTCTCAATTCAAAATGAAATTGCTCACAGAGCCACGGATGATTTCAACGATGGCACAATTGTCAACCAGCTGTTGACAATGAAACCAATGCAGACATTTTTAGAGTGGCTCAAAGCAAACTAGCTCGCTCTTCGGGGGTCCATCTCATGCAGACTGGACTAGGGTCTTGTGTGCCCTGCCTCTAAGCAGGGCACACAAGAACCTTTCGAGCTGTACACAAGTGCGACTGTGGAAACTATTTTATGAATGTTCTGGCCAAGAAACCCTAGCACGTGACCATGACGTGCTACAGACAATTCAAACACGCAACTCAGGCTCCCCACCTGAGTAAAGCATTAGATTTAGGGGGTTCTGCAGATTACACATTCCAAGAAATTGTTACAGGGGCCATTAATATTGAATCTAGGACAGGATATCCAAACTAGGCGTGTTCTGTTGCATCTAAATATGTTATCCTTAAACAGAACACCATACAGTTTTCTCAACTCTTATACTCCCAGTCAATGTACTGCCTGTCACGGGACAGGTGTTGGAACCTTGTATTCGGGAATATACCTACCTTTATGCAAATGTTTCTGTCCCTGGTGGCGGCCACATCCGTGCCTTTCTCCAGCATCCAGAGAGGCCAAGATACAGAGCTCAGACATTTTTGTTCTACATGTGTTTGCTTGTTGTTATAAAGATGAAACATCTTCAGGCTAGTGTCGTTTTTTATCAATTTCCACCTGACTGACGTGCCCAACGTAAACTGCCTGTTGCTCAGTCCCTGAAGCCAGGATATGCATATAACTGGTACCATTGGAAAGATGACAAATTGAAGTTTGTAGAAATGTTAAAATCTTGTAGGAGACTATAACCCAATAGATATGATAGGAGAAAATCCAAAAAAACAACAACCAGAAATTGTTTTTTTTTGAGAGCCTATGCTCCCAGTATGCAATTCCTATGGCTTCCACTGGGTGTCAGCACTCAATGTTCAAGGTTTCAGGCTTGTTTCTTCCAAAACGAGTAAGAATAATGAGTTTTACTACAGGGACACAGTCTTGGAAATTCGTGTATGCGCACGATGATATCGTTTTCATTTTGAAAATACTTATTTCCGTATGAATTATTATAGTTTGATTACATTTAAGGGTATCTGAGGAGTCAATAGAAAGGTACTTTTACTTGTTTTAACCTTTCTAGCGCAGCGGAACCCCTCGAAACATTCCGCTGAAAAGGCAGTACGCGAAATTCAAAAATATTTTGGGAAAATATGTAACTTTCACACATAAACAAGTCCAAAACATCTTATTAATCTACCCATCGTGTTCGATTTCAAAAATGCTTTGCAGCGAATGTACAACATATGATTATGTTAGATCATAGTCAAGTCAAAAAAACACACAGACATTTTTCCAGCCAAAGGTGGGAGTCACAAAAAGCAGAAATATAGATAAGATTCATCACTAACCTTTGATGATCTTCATCAGATGACTGAGGACATCATGTCACACAATACATGTATGTTTTGTTCGATAATGTGCATATTTCTAACCAAAAATCTCAGTTTACATTGGCGCATTACGTGCAGTAATGTTTTGATTTCAAAACATCCGGTGATTTTGCGTAAATACTCATAATAAACATTGATAAAAGATAGAACTGCTATTCACAGAATTAAAGATAGACTTCTCCTTAATGCAACCGCTGTGTCAGATTTTTAAAAAACTCAGAGCCCAATCCAGCCAGAGAAATATCCGCCATTTTGGAGTCAACAGAAGTTAGAAATAACACTATAAATATTCACTTACCTTTGATGATCTTAATCAGACTGCACTCCCTGGAATCCCTGTTCGACAATAAATGACTGATTTGTTCCATAAAGTTCCACAAAGTAAAATAGCCACTTGTTGCTAGCGTGTTCAGCCCAGTAATCCATCTTCATGAGGAGCGAGCACTTCGTCCAGACAAAAACTCGAAAAGTTCCTTTACAGGTGTCGTGGAATTATCAGAATTTGTTGGTAACATTTGTTAGATGTTTAATATTCATCTAATGTGTGTAAGTTACTTCTCATAAGAATGTATTTTGTTGTACTATAGTGGTGGCCATTGGCAGTTATCTGTTCTCTGTCAGGACTAAGTTGCATGGGCCACATGAGAGGGGAGAGGTCAAAGTGTCATCATGTGTAAACATATCTTTTACTCCCTACTTTTCCCAGTGGGGAAAGGAGGGGTTGCAGTGTCTGGAATCATTCTATGCTCCCTCTAATGTTGTTTCTATCTTAACCTATAGCCTCACCTCCTATCCGTGAGTTTGTCCAGGAGTTTGTGTTTAGAGTGGGTTGTATATAAATGATTGATATGGAGGATTTGATTGATGTTTCTGGGGTTTGGGAAAGGAGACATAGCTGAACGATGAGTTATGTCTATGCTGTCTGACTATGTGTGTCTTTGCTATTAAAGGAACTCAGTTGCATTGTAAGGGGACTCTCAGAAAATTCACTGGGGAGACACTGAATTCATCTGAGAGTCACAGGATTATGATAAGAGCTCATATAATTAAAGATGGACTTTTATAACTAACTCTGACGTGTGTGTGTGGTTTGCTCCCATGATTAGGTAAATAGAGGAAAATTCCACAACACAGGTCGTAGAAACAAGTCAAACGATGTATGGAATCAATCTTTAGGATGTTTTTAACATAAAACATCAATAATGTTCCAACTGGAGAATTCCTATGTCTGAAGAAAAGCACTGGAACGAGAGCTAACTCTGTCGGGAGCGCACGTCACGAGCCTGAGACACTCTGCCAGAACACTGATTCAAACAGGCCCCTCCTTTATAGTAGAATCCTAAAACTAGTTTCTGAAGATGGTTGATATCCCACTTCCTGGTTGGATTTTTCTCAGGTTTTCGCCTGCCATATGAGTTCTGTTATACTCACAGACATCATTCAAACAGTTTTAGAAACGTCAGAGTGTTTTCTATCCAATTCTAATAATAATATGCATATATTAGCATCTGGGACAGAGTAGGAGGCAGTTCACTCTGGGCACGCTATTCATCCAAAAGTGAAAATGCTGCCCCCTATCCCAAAAAGGATTGATTAATAAAGTTTAGCGGATTTTTGGATTCCATTCTCTGCATGTTGAATGAGTGGATTACTCAAATAGATGCCACTAACTAAACTGACTTTTTGGGTTATAAAGAAGGATTTTACCTAACAAAACGACACTACATGTTATAGCTGGGACCCTTTGGATGACAAATCAGAGGAAGATTTTCAAAAACCAAATGAATATTTAATCGCTATTTGTGAATTTATGAAACCTGTGCCGATGGAAAAAATATTTTGATGTGGGGCGCCGTCCTCAAACAATCACATGGCATGCTTTCGTGTGTATTCTACTGTAAATCGGACAGTGCTGTTAGAATGTAATCTTTTAACCGATATAAGACACTTGTATGTACATAAATGTTTAATATCCATAATAATCCATTATTTATTTTAATTGCGTGCCCTTCACCGCTAGTGGGATCCCTATCCCAGAGAGGTTTAATTAACTTCTTCTTTACACAGCAAATACGACTTTTATAAAAAACGTTTTACGACTCAACCTATTGCTGTATTTTAGCTAGTCACTGACAATATGGAAAGCTCAATCCTTTCGGCTCTATGCCCCTTTTATGTGCACAATAAAAGGGAATCACGTCAACCTGGTTGGTTTTCCATGCCAAACTCAGCTCTCAATATAAAACAAGGGGATGTTAATGTGTTTTTAATGGGAAATGATGATTATCTCCATTTTTGTTAACTGACTTTGATAGAAGTCCTTGGCCAAGACAACTCCTTCACTTTCTCCCATATATATAGGCCTACATTTGCCCATGTTACAGCATATGTTTGCACGTCTTACTTGTTGAATGTTTCTGTCCTTGTCTTGAGAACATTTTGCTTAACAATTATTCTGACACCCTTACTAAACACACAGCTAACATGTCTTGTTTCAGGTTACGCTGAAACAATTCCAACCATTGTTTTATTTAACCTTTTATAAAACTCGGCTTTGGACACGTTGAATTGAACTGTTCTACACGATGACAAATGGATTACATGGCTGTGCAAGTGACCAGTTAATGAGGATATGGCGCATATGGTCAAATCTTCCTGTTGACCACACCCACCTTGATGTGTGTGCTCAAGGTGAGGGGGGTATCTCATATCCTTCACTGAATTATTCCGATTCGATCTACACAAGCTGGGGGTGAGCTTTGGATCTCACTCAAGTTTCATTTAGAATTTTCCTATCATCCTCATCTGATAAGTAACTTGACTCATTTATCTTTTGAATGTGATTTTGTCAGGTTGAAAAAAATAATAATTGCTGCATGCGACTGCTCTGTCGTTATACCATTTAATCCATGTTTAATAAAGATGCGGTCGAGTCTCGACTTCCAGATCGGGTCTAAACACATTTCGGCACATTTACTTCGCAGACCCTCTGTTGGTTTAGAAATATGTTCTGTTTCTTTTCATCTAAACTCAATAATTGATCTGGGGGGGGGTGATTTTTCTCCCCTCATGAATATGGTTTTCATATTTTCAAGGCAAATCTCCTCCCAGAGGGGCGAGGCTATTTCAATCTGAACTTTTTCCCTTCCTCAAAGAAAAGTACAACTTAACACATGATAGAGTGTAACTTTAATAATACATTTAATGGCCTTTCATTCCATTTTATTATTCGTCTAATTAATACTTCATAAACTTTGAAGATACCATTTGCCCAGACCGACCGATCTGACCATCACACAGAGCAAAACAGTGACTGGTAACGCTTGAATGTGATAATGTTTCACCAAATGTTGATAATTCATGCAACCTCTATGCCCTTAACAAAGAGCAAATATGTTTGATTGAGCTCAGTTGAAGGACTGTAGGGACCTAGGGACATTTACATTTGTAAAGGACATTGTCAACACTCCCCCGGAAGATACACCTGATGCCATGGGCCCAAGGACTAGAGGTTGGATTGCATAAACTGGACTGAAGACTCGAGAACAAACTCTCATGTGGTGCAGGCCGTTTCTTCCTGTATTGGACATTCATGTTCATGTACAGCTTCTGTCCAAGGGAGATTTGTAGGTGTGGCCCTAATCTATGTGCTCTCTGTCACCTTCGTCTGCCTGGCAAATGGTTCAACAAAACACAGAAGACAATGCCCAAGGACCAATCAGCCTTCCCCGCTCTGAGAGGCCAAAATATATCTCAGAGGACTGACCATTGCCTGTGTGATAGATACCAGACATGGATACTATAGTATTATTATATCTCAAACTTGTCCCCTAAGGAGGACTCTATATAGGCCATCTATATAGATGTATGACCTCTGTGTTAACTTGTAGTTGTTCAGAGTGAGCTCTGACGACACCGTATGCAACAGTTCTCTCAGGAATGTTGTCTTCTCTATTGTAACCAGCCCACCCCCCGCACCTCAGGTCATCATCACACATAGATGCGACCCCCTTCCTAGAGGATGTTGGCTGGTTTGATCTGATTGGATGTCTTAGTTGTACTACCTTTTGGTTTGGCCTGTGGATTGGTCAACAGTTGATTTTGAATACAAAACAAGTCAGATCTGGAATAAACGGAACGGTCTGTTGTTCTCTCTCTTCTATTATATTATTATTATTATTTATTATTATTATTATTATTATTATATTATTATTATTATATATTACTCTTCTCCTGTATCCTGCCCATGGAATAAGGTTTACTTTGCATGCGACCCAGGCCCATGGCCTGAGTAGGTCTGATTAGTTCATACTTTTTTCTTGTACATTAACCTCAAGCTCTGCCTAGAATAATGCCTTGTAATAGTTGTTAATGCTTTGTAACTTAAGCTTGATGCCTTGTATGTGAATTCATTAATGTAACAGTTAGAATCACTTGTATTTAGAATTCGCTTCTCATGACCATTTCTTGATAATAGTCAGCTAAAGCCATAATACTTGATTGCATGCGGTTTTACTATAATTAGCAGACGGAGTCAGATAGTCAGGTTTATCAAATGTAGTTTGTTAAGTATTATTTAGCGCTACACCCTCAAACATCCGTGTTGCAACTCACAACGCACTGTGGGATGTGCATAATTGAGTCAGAGAATTCAGACCTTAAGAAATCAAATGTTCAATGATTATTCAGTTACCACTAATTGCATATGCAGATGTATTCCGATGAAGACGTTAGATCAAGTGGTGTCATATGTTTGGCAGGAAATTACAGCGACAGCCAGGGTTTTTTTTATCTTTAGGCTTTGTAGGCCTACAGTACATAATTCACCCCTAGGCCTGCATCCCAAATGGCACCCTGTGCCCTATACAGTGCGGTATTTTTTGACTAAAGCCCTATCAGCCCTGGTCAAAAGTAGGGCACTCTATAGTGAATAGGGTGCCATTTGAGAAGCGGCCTCTGTCTAAATGCTCGAAGGGCCTTTGTTCTGTGATATACATCACTGTTCTGAATAAGGCATCTTTAACGTGGTGGGGAGAGTGGGTGGAGGGGAGGGGGCGTCGCTATATTGCATTATGTTATTCCTTTCGATCATTTACCACACAGGATCCCATGACACACATGCCAATATTGTCCCGCTTTTATGCCTGCCATACGCTATTAAGCTAATAGTGTTGGATTACTGCGCCGTGCCATTTCTGCACTTACTGCTGAGCACAAGTGGCAATGATTTCCCCCGGCTCGATATGCAGTTGTTTGATTTCATCATTTATTCCTTGATAGTTAATTCGACCGGACGTGAGACACGGGGTGTACACAGTGGTTCAGGGGATGGATTGTTTAATTGAGGGACCCGCCACAACCGATTGCCCTTAGAACAAACCATATTCATCAATTAAATGGTCAAAATAAGAGGGAGAAAAAAATCCAATCAAAATGGATGACTTGATGGAATGAAAATGATTTCTACGCATTGCTAAATGCATGAGAAATGTACAGCTGTAGGTCTATAAATATCCTTCGGTCTACATAAGGACAATCCCATGAGGGTTGTAGACCACACGAGCTGACTGCCCAAAACAATTCAAATGCATTGCATATGACACAGATGTTAAACTGATTCCATGGAGAGCCAAGTGTCTTCAGGTTTTCACTCCTCCCTGGTACTTGATTGATGAATTAAGGTCAACAAGTAAGGAACTCCCTGCAACTTGTTGTCTTGGGCTTATTTGAAAGGAAAACACAAAAACGTGCAGACACTAAAGCCCTCCATGGAATGAGATATTTCCAACTACTGACTCCAAGAGAAACTCATACTGCTCTGAAACACAGTCGACAGCAAAGTTTATCCACCATTGGAGGTTACATTTATTTACAGATACTACTGATTCGTAATTGGCAAAAAGTAGTCCTCGCCTCTCCACTGTGATAGCTGATCTGTGGTGAGCTTTCTACTGCAAAATGGCTGCTGTGCCATTACCAAAGAAAATGATAGAGGCCTTTAGAGGCCAAAACGCCATTTTAACATGTGCAGCGCCATTGAGGACTTTCACCATTCTTCCGCCATTTTAAAGTTGTCAAAGTAGTCAACTGGGTGGGGATTCCTATAGAGTACCACAGTATGAGTCATAATACCCATAAAACATAGAGGTTAAACAGAGAAATGGTTCCAATCGTTTTTCCTTCAAATAAGGGCTGTGTTTCGTGTAGGCTTACCCTGGCGTGACATTTTGATAACTGTGCCAATCTCTCCAGGGCAAGGTGACTTTTGTCAATATTAGCCTGTATTTACCCTCCAAAAAAATGATATGCTAATTAGCTGCTAATGTAGCTATCATAAAGAAATACATATGCCACGATGATCTGGAAGAGACTGCCGAAATCGAGGCAAAGGTAAGAATCTCTGGAGATAGAGATGACGTGCAGGAGCTTGCAGAGAATTGTAGTTTTGCATGTCTACTTTGATGCTAATTATCATTTTTTAATAGATAAGTCACCTTGTCTGAGAGAGATTTACATGGTTATCAAAATGTCATGCCAGGGGGAAATGAATGGTTTTAAAATTACTGGAACCATTTCCCTGTTTGACTGTTAGGTTGTATGGGTATTATGACACCTCCACTGTGGGGCTCTATGGGTTGCAGCCTCAATTGTAGCCTCAATGGTACTGTCCATTGTGTTACTCCATTGTTACGAGGAGGAGGAGTAGTAGGAAGGATCGGAGGACCAATGCACAGCGTGGTAAGTGTTCATATTGCTTACTTTTAATAGAACACTGAAAAGTACAAGATAACAACGTGAATAAATGAAACAAACGAAACAGTCCCGTGTGGAACAAACACTGACACGGAAAATAAGTATACCTAAGTATGGTTCTCAATCAGGGACAAACAGGCTACCTAAGTATGGTTCTCAATCAGGGACAACCAGGCTACCTAAGTATGGTTCTCAATCAGGGACAACCAGGCTACCTAAGTATGGTTCTCAATCAGGGACAACCAGGCTACCTAAGTATGGTTCTCAATCAGGGACAACCAGGCTACCTAAGTATGGTTCTCAATCAGGGACAACCAGGCTACCTAAGTATGGTTCTCAATCAGGGACAACCAGGCTACCTAAGTATGGTTCTCAATCAGGGACAACCAGGCTACCTAAGTATGGTTCTCAATCAGGGACAACCAGGCTGCCTAAGTATGGTTCTCAATCAGGGACAACCAGGCTGCCTAAGTATGGTTCTCAATCAGGGACAACCAGGCTACCTAAGTATGGTTCTCAATCAGGGACAACCAGGCTACCTAAGTATGGTTCTCAATCAGGGACAACCAGGCTACCTAAGTATGGTTCTCAATCAGGGACAACCAGGCTACCTAAGTATGGTTCTCAATCAGGGACAACCAGGCTACCTAAGTATGGTTCTCAATCAGGGACAACCAGGCTACCTAAGTATGGTTCTCAATCAGGGACAACCAGGCTACCTAAGTATGGTTCTCAATCAGGGACAACCAGGCTACCTAAGTATGGTTCTCAATCAGGGACAACCAGGCTACCTAAGTATGGTTCTCAATCAGGGACAACCAGGCTACCTAAGTATGGTTCTCAATCAGGGACAACCAGGCTACCTAAGTATGGTTCTCAATCAGGGACAACCAGGCTACCTAAGTATGGTTCTCAATCAGGGACAACCAGGCTACCTAAGTATGGTTCTCAATCAGGGACAACCAGGCTACCTAAGTATGGTTCTCAATCAGGGACAACCAGGCTACCTAAGTATGGTTCTCAATCAGGGACAACCAGGCTACCTAAGTATGGTTCTCAATCAGGGACAACCAGGCTACCTAAGTATGGTTCTCAATCAGGGACAACCAGGCTACCTAAGTATGGTTCTCAATCAGGGACAACCAGGCTACCTAAGTATGGTTCTCAATCAGGGACAACCAGGCTACCTAAGTATGGTTCTCAATCAGGGACAACCAGGCTACCTAAGTATGGTTCTCAATCAGGGACAACCAGGCTGCCTAAGTATGGTTCTCAATCAGGGACAACCAGGCTACCTAAGTATGGTTCTCAATCAGGGACAACCAGGCTACCTAAGTATGGTTCTCAATCAGGGACAACCAGGCTACCTAAGTATGGTTCTCAATCAGGGACAACCAGGCTACCTAAGTATGGTTCTCAATCAGGGACAACCAGGCTACCTAAGTATGGTTCTCAATCAGGGACAACCAGGCTACCTAAGTATGGTTCTCAATCAGGGACAACCAGGCTGCCTAAGTATGGTTCTCAATCAGGGACAACCAGGCTACCTAAGTATGGTTCTCAATCAGGGACAACCAGGCTACCTAAGTATGGTTCTCAATCAGGGACAACCAGGCTACCTAAGTATGGTTCTCAATCAGAGACAACCAGGCTACCTAAGTATGGTTCTCAATCAGGGACAACCAGGCTACCTAAGTATGGTTCTCAATCAGGGACAACCAGGCTACCTAAGTATGGTTCTCAATCAGGGACAACCAGGCTACCTAAGTATGGTTCTCAATCAGGGACAACCAGGCTACCTAAGTATGGTTCTCAATCAGGGACAACCAGGCTACCTAAGTATGGTTCTCAATCAGGGACAACCAGGCTACCTAAGTATGGTTCTCAATCAGGGACAACCAGGCTACCTAAGTATGGTTCTCAATCAGGGACAACAATTGACAGCTGCCTCTGAGAACCATACCAGGCCAAACACAGGAATCCCAAATGATAGAAAAAGGAACATCGACTTCTCACGCCCTGACCATACTAAAACAAAGACAAAACAAAGGAACTAAGGTCAGAACGTGACAGGGATAGATATGAAGATGAGTCCTCTATCTACCTGTATGGGTATTACCCAGCCCAGGTGGTATCCACCTAACTATGTTAACAAATTGTCTTCATACAGAAATTGCAGAACTCAAAAGGTAGAACAACAAAATAAAACTTCACCGAAGTACAACATAAACTTCAAATTCCAGGTGAAAAAGTGGCTTCAGTCCTTTGTTGATAGTTTTCGTGATTGACAGACACACACTATACAATTCGAGAGCTTGGGACTACAAGGTTTTATCTGCAAAAAGAGGATTTGAATGGTGTCACCAATTGTATATTGTATTCTTTTGAATGTGAAAAACATGAATTGGGGTATTTAGAATACTAAATAGGCAGATTACATCGAACAGTCATTTGGACAAAAATGCAGATAGAACCTTATAGTCCTAAACTCCCGAGGCAGCTAAATAGGCTAAATCAGAGCTCTCCAATCCTGTTCCTGGAGAGATACCATCCTGTACCCGATACTAACAATTAGCTGGTTGATAAGCTGAATCATGTAAATTACAACTGGGGTTGAAGCGAAATCCTACATGAGGGTAGCTCTCCAGGAACAGGGTCGGAGAGCCCTGGTCTAAATGATCTTGTAAAGTCAATAGATTTTTCCATCAATAAGACATTGTCTTAAGTGCAGTGCACCGGAATGTTATGTCTCATGGGTTTCATAACCACGTCTTTACAGCAATTCAATAACAACGAGACGGGATACATTTGTCTAGAACGTGCTCATCTCCAAACAACTCCCATGATGCCCTGCGGCACAACCCCAAAACACAACGACTCCTCCCCTCCTACATGAATGATTCCTTTTATGAACAGCCTTACAAGTCAACACATCATGGTGCGTGTGCCTTGAACAGAGACTTGTGGAGGCCCGTTGCGTTAATGACGTGTCTGAGGAATTGAAGAATGCACATTTGTACTTACGAACTCGTAGTCCTTCAATTTCGGCAAGGTTGCATTCAAGTTCTGGAGGTGGTCCTCCTTGTCCTTTCCAGTAATGAGGATGTCATTCAGGTGGCATTGTACTCCTGGCAATCCACTCAAGATTTGGTCCCATCACCCTTCGGAACAGAGCTTAAAATGATGGACGAGCTGCTCCTTTGACTTTTCATCTACTGTATGTGCATCTGCAAGTAGGCTCGACAGAGGTCTATTTCGCTGAACTTTTGTGGTAGAGGATACTGCTCAGTGGACAACACAGCGTCAGCTGTGACTTTAGTCTCCACATATCCTGATTTAAAGTCTCCACATATCCACATATCCTCCACATATACCATCCTTGTTAAGGACTGGTATGATGGTATTACCCATTCACCCACTCTGACCGGCTCCAGTACTTTGTTCTTGACTAAGCGTCCAAGTCAGCCTTGAGTTTTGGTCTCATAGCATAAGGTGCACGTCATGCTTTCAGAAACTTTGGTTTGCTGTTTGGCTTAAAGCTGAGCTTCACTGTAATGTCTTTCATGCTACCCAGCTCTCCATTAAATACATATCCATGTTTCTTTAAGAGACCTGTGTCTCCATATGTCATTGTACGAACTGATGGCCAGTGCCATTTTCTCCAGCCATGTACATCCCAGTAGCGATGGACAGTGTCCTTTCACCTCAGTGATGCATCTCACAGAGACAGATTCGCTTGTATAAGTCTTCAACATGATGTGTCCTGACTGAAGTGGCAGGTGTTTTAGTGCCTTTTTTGTGGACTATCTGACACGGGATACTGCTGCCCCTGTGTCAATCTCTATACGCACCGGATGCCCCTCTAGCAAGGGGGAGACATAGTCCATGCGGCACACCAGCAGCAGTCAATATATTCCGTGTGACTTCCTCATCTGAAGAGTCACTCACCTCGGTGTTCTCCTGCTCAACAGCGTGAATGAACATGTCTCTTTCTCGTTCACTGGAATGTCCCTTAGTTATTGTCAGTCTGACGTTTTCTCCAAGCTTTTCTTGTTTCTGCAATCTTGTTCGATGTAGGGACCTTTTTTTTTTTAACCAGAGACTTTGCAATCCGTGTCCTTTACGCCAGCATATACATAGATGACTAATGTCCCTCTTGCCACAGTGGAAGCAGTTTCCTTGATTTCCCCTGTCCCTGATTTTCAGTTTCAACTCTTGTGCACTCGTCCTGATGAACTCAACTGCTGAGCCTCTTTAGCAGCTAGTTCCTTGGACACGCTGATTTCAATGGCCCTTGCCAAGGTCAGATTACTTTCAGTCAATAGACTATTTTGTGTAGCTTCACTCCCTCGCCCACATACTAGTCTGTCTCTAATGGTGTCATTTAGAACATCATTTGACTCACAGTGCTCTGATAGTTTATTTATTAATGCAGCAGCAAACATTGTCACCGATTCTCCCTCTTCCTTGACAAAATATCCCAACCGTTCTGAATATGAGCTCCACTGCTCAACACTTTCATCAAACTGTCCAACGCTTCCCAACAATTCCATCAAATGTTTGTTTCTCAATAGGCTCCTGATTGTCACTCAAGTCAATATTTTCCTCAGCCACGTATCTTCATTCATTTCACTCATTCATTTCACTCATTCATTTCACTCATTCATTTCACTCATTCATTTCACTCATTCATTTCACTCACGTCTCATCCTTAAGTTCTCTTCGCAGTAAATGTTCTTTCCTTTACTCATTCCTCCCTTTTTGATCACGTTGGTTTTCCCACTCCGACGCTCGTCTCAGATCCTTTTTTGTTGTCCATGACGATGCCAACTCACTCTAAGCTAGCTAGCTAGCTCGACTAAGAACCTGCCTCTGCTAGTAATACACTGTGCTACCATGGAAAATAAGTTTTGAACTTGTAGAAACCCACTTCTTCCCGACAGAATAGTTCCCGTGGGTTCATACTTCCTCGTCGTCTGTCTTTTATGTTATGTTTTGTTGGTTATATAATCATGTCTTTATAACAATTCAATAATGATGGGACAGGAGACAGGAATCAGTTCAACCATTTATCTAGAACGTGCTTATCTCAACACACTCAACCCCCATGATGCTCTGCGGCACAACCCCAATACATAAAAAAAGAGTCAATTGTTTTCCTTGTACACCATGGTGACAGTGATCTTAGTGTAACATGAGTTACTTTTTCTGCGTTGACTCTGTGACCAGGCCTAGGTTTTAAGCTCAGCAGGCTAATACAGTGCATTCAGAAAGTATTCAGACCCCTTGACTTTTTGCAGATTTTGTTATGTTACAGCCTTATTCTAAAATATATATTTTTAAAATCCTCAATCTACACACAATACCCTATAATGACAAAGCAAAAACAGTTTTCTAGACATTTTTTAATATTTCATGAAAATAAAAAACAGAAATACAATTTTTAAACAAGTATTCAGACTCTTTGCTATGAGACTTGAAATTGAGCTCAGGTGCATTCTGTTTGCATTGATCATCCTTGAGATGTTTCTACAACTTGATTGGAGTCCACCTGTGGTCAATTCAATTGATTGGACATGATTTGGAAAGGCTCACACCAGTCTATATAAGGTCCCACAGTTGACAGTGCATGTCAGAGCAAAAACCAAGCCATGAGGTCAAAGGAATTGTTTGTAGAGCTCCGAGACAGAAATTGTGTCGAGGCAGATATTGGGGAAGGGTACCAAAATTATTTTGCATTATTGAAGGTCCCCAAGAACACAGTGGCCTCTTATTATTCTTAAATGGAAGAAGTTTAGGACCACCGAAAATGAGATATCGGTGGAGAAGGACCGTGATCAGGGACGTGACCAGGAACGCGATGGTCACTCTGACAGAGCTCCAGAGCTCCTCTGTGGAGATGGGAGAACCTTCCAGAAGGACAAACATCTCTGCAGCACTTTATGGTCACGTCCACGTCCACGTTTATGGTAGAGGACCAGACAGAAGCCACTCCTTCAAACAAAACAGTTTAATATATTTTAGAATACGTCTGTAACGTAACAAAATGTGGAAAAGGTCAAGGGGCCTGAATACTTTCCGAATGCACTGTACATGGACTGTACATGCACTGGACACAGGAGCCACAGGTTTGAACCCCAGTCAGTCACGTAAGGACACAGTCATAATCATGAATGGGAAAATGGCCAACTACTGTATATAGTAACTGTATCATTCATGATCATTCTTCCACTGACTAAACAAATCAGTGTCAGTACATTTTTTACAGCTGATCACATTCATAGCATCTTTGTCCCTGGGATTATTGGTATGTGAGATTTAGCTAATCTGGGCATGCCAGATTACCAAAGCCTTGGTCTGCCAACACCAGTAGCAGCGTGGGCAAATAGAATGCAAGGAAAAAGAAAGTCATGTCTGAAGCTCGACAAGACAAAATATTTGCGAGAGGAAGATCGGGCGCCAAATCTCATGGTGCTTTTCAATGTCAATTAGCAATCTGGACATCCCGCTAACTGCTTCAGTCTGCCCCCAAATGCACAACACTGCGATGCAAACACTGGCATCATAATTGTAACCTTCAAAAACGCTGTACCACTCAGAAAATTAGTACAAAAACCATTACAGCGCTAAACCGTGTCAACATTTGGAGTGCCAGCATATGTGGTGTGAATAGATATTGTGCGCCATCGTACTACAACAGTATGTCCAATGTAATTAGACTTATTGTAGAAATCAATATTTGTTTACCCATAACCCCATACGGTATCGCTATGGTTCTTATGAACAAAATCCTGAACTGTCTGGGGGCAGGAAGTGATTTTACTGGAATGCCTCACTTCTCTCATCCATCACATTCTGGCTACTTGGATCACCTCCGGCGATATTCGCTGTCTATCATTTCCATTTTCAGATCTTGTTCTTCCAATAGCTAGATGAAGCAGAATATCAGGGAAACAGAATACCTAGTCAGTTTCACAATTGAATGCATTCAAACAGAATGTGAATTCTTCCACATTTAACCCAACCCCTCTGAATCAGAGAGATGTGGGGAGTGGCTGCCTTAACTGACATCATCAATGCTCTTAACCACGCGGCTGCCTGGCACCCAGAGCAGAATACAGCAGCAGTATACAGTGCCTTCAGAAGTATTCACCCTCTTGACTTTTTTCTCATTTTGTTGTGCACCAGCCTGAATTTAAAATGAATTCAATGTAGATGTTGGGTCACCGATCAACACACAACACCCCATAATGTCAAAGTGGAATTATGTTTTAAGAAATGTGTACAAATGAATGCAAAATGAAACGTTGAAATGTCAATACGTGTATTCAAGTATTGAAATCTGTTGTTGTGGCAAGCGTAAAGAATTTCAGGGAGAAAAATGTGCTCAAAAAGTCAAGTTGCATGGACTGACTGTGTGCAATAATGGTCTTTAACAGGATTTGTTTTATGATTACCTCATCTCTGTGCCCCCCACACACAATTATCTGTAAGGTCCCTCAGTTGAGCAGTGAATATCAAACACAGACTCAACCACAAAGACCAGGGAGGTTTTCCAATGCCTCGGAAAGGACACATATTGAAACAGTGGTTGCTCCTTTAAAAATTGTGTCATATTGCAGCACACCTTGCCAGCCATTTTTTCTGTTAATGCAAGTTAGTGCTAGTTTGACCACCAGACGGCATCTTTGAGAAACATCTGCTAGTCTTCCATATTGGCATTACCAGAGAATTTAAAACTTTTTTTGTAATAACATAGTATATGGGATTGATTTTAAGAAATTTGACCTAATTCATTTGATTAATATTATGGTGTTTCTATTCCAAGAAAAACAAAATCTCTGTGTTGTGAGGGCACGCGTGATACTGGGGTTCAATTCCCCGATGGGGAGGAAGGAGTAGGCTGTCCATGTAAATAAGAATTTGTTCCTAACTGACTTGCCTAGTTAAAAACATTTTACACAAAGAGCATAACATTTCTGCGCTCTATTTTTCTAATTGTAGTCCAACCAATACCCAAATGGAGATTAAGTGAAAATAAAAATCTCATTGATTTATCAAGACCAGTCCCCATGCTTGTTTTAGAGTGGTGCTAAAATAGTTGTAGGCTTTTGCTTCTAACTTCAATATGCTCTTTCAATACATTTTACCTAAACCAATTTTAACAGCACATTACTCAACACTAGTGAGACTTTTTCCCCTTTCCACATGTTAAATATTCCAATTGATAGTGTTTTTAGCCTCAGTTGGCCCCAACCTCAATTAATACATTTGTGCACAGTCAATAGTGTTGCTTGTTTCATTACATTATTATGCCGGTCTCAGAGCAAATAGCCTGGATTGTTACTCCCATCTAGTTCCTTGCCGTCTTCCATGCATCATTCTCCGACTGAGTGGCGTACTGGCAGGATATGGCAGAATCTTTGGTTGTGCAAAACTTTTATTACATCGCCCACCTTCTGTTGAGCTTCAATTGGTGGACAGATAGCCTAACATTCCCCTGGAAAATGTCTTGATAAACTTGGGAATTCATTTTTCCATCAATGATAACAAGCTGTCCAGGCCCTGAGGCAGCAATGCAGCCCCAAACCATGATGCTCCCTCCACCATACTTTACAGTTGGGATGAGGTTTTGTGTGCTGTGCCTTTTTTCTCCACACATAGTGTTGTGTGTTCCTTCTAAACAACTCAACTGTTTCATCTGTCCACAGAATATTTTGCCAGTAGCACTGTGGAACATCCAGGTGCACTTTTGTAAACTTCAGACGTGCAGCAATGTTTTTTTTGGACAGCAGCTGTTTCTTTTGTGGTGTCCTCCGATGAACACCATTCTTGTTAAGTGTTTTATGTATCGAAGACTCGTAACAGAGATGTTAGCATGTTCCAGAGATTTCTGTTAGTCTTTAGCTGACACTCTAGGATTCTTCTTAACCTCATTGAGCATTCTGCGCTGCGTTCTTGCAGTCATTTTTGCAGGACGGCCACTCCTAGGGAGAGTAGCAACAGTGCTGAACATTCTCAATTTTTATAGTCAATTTGTCCTTCCATGGACTGATGCGCATAAAGGTTTTTAGAGATACTTTTGTAACCCTTTCCAGTTTTATGCAAGTCACCAATTCTTAATCTTAGGTCTTCTGAGATATCTTTTGTTCGAGGCATGATTCACATCAGGCAATGCTTCTTGTGAATAGAAAACTCAAATTGTGTGTGTTTTTGTGGTGCAAGTCAGCTTTAACCAACATCTCCAATCTCGTCTCATTGATTGGACTCCAGGTCTGCTGACTCCTGACTCCAATTAGCTTTTGGAGAAGTCATTAGCTTTGGGGTTCACATACTTTTTCCAACCTACATTGTGAATGTTTAAATGGTGTATTCAATATAGACAAAGTTATTAGTTTAAGCCCACTATGTTTGTTGCCCACTATTATTGTGACTTAGATTAAGATCCGATCAAATCCATGTAATTCTAAAGGGTTCACATACTTTTTCTTGCCACTGCATATTGACTCAGGGGGTTGAATACTTAACTAATCATGTTTTTTTTATATATATTTTTTACAAATGTTAAATGTTTTCTTACACTTTGACGTTGTTTTGTGTATATCGTGTACAAAAAAATGATAATTTAAGAAATTTTAATCCCACTTGGTAACAACAAAATGTTATTCTGCTTGAAGAAGAAATAGGGGATGTTGGATTTAAAAGCTTTATCCTTCAATTCTTTACCTTTAGGATGTCATGGAGAAATTGTTGATACAATATATTTCCAATACCAACATGCAGCATGCTGTAGGAAAGCAGCTAAAGCGTATTAGCAGCACTTTTTGGGAAGTGGGAGCTTTTTATGGAAAATATTACAGCCTTGCATTAAGGCTCCCTCAGTTAGACAGAGTCTGCTAGGTTTCTCATCTCAATGCCCCAGTGAGGGCATACCCTGTGGAGGCCCGTCGTCCCCAGTGTAGAGGCCTGGTCCTGGGGCTACAGCAACGCCAGTGGTGGGAGGTTACCGGGTGGCTGGTTTGCACAGTGGTACTATAAACACAAACAGTAGGACGTGCTGGGGTGTTTTTCAGTCGGATGGCGATTTTGATTGCATCATTAACTGACTTGCCTAGATAAATAAAGGTTAAATAGATGATGGATTGAACATTGTTATGTGTGTGTAGGTGTGTCTCTTATGGCAGGGGTTTTCCAACTTTTTTATGTCAAGGACCCCCAAATATGTTGAGCCCATGGCCAAGGAATCCGTACGAATGTTTTTTGCCTAATGTATTTTCACCTTGTACACGTGCAGGCCTATATAATTTTGTTTAGGCCGATATGTGTTACTAATAGGCTACAAGGTTTATACAGACATTGGCAAGTCAAATTCATGAACTTTCAAGGAATATTTCAAGCACTTAATTGTAATATTCAAGGACCTCAATTCCATATATTGCTGTAGGCCTAATATAGAAAGAACGTCCCCCATAAAGTATGCAAAAAAAAATGCATTACCACTTTTTAAGAATAATACATTCTATAGGCCTTCCCAAGGTATTGGCATTGAAATTATTTTTACATTCTAAAATATGTCAGAATAAATGTGGACATTACCTGAAATAGATTGGATGCATGTATGGGGATGTGATTACCGGTAAATGTTGCTGAAGCCTATGCTCATGTGGCAGAAGCATTAATCTCTCCATAGCCGCGGGAAGTAGGGGCGCTGAGGGGGCTGAAATTCAGAATAAAATAAGAATGATCAATAAAGAAAATGTAATTTTTCTCACAAAAGTAGTTCACTGGGCCTTTACTAGTATTCGCTGACCAACATAGACCTCTGTAGAGTGGCCAAAAACTGAGCACAAATTGCTTTGGCAAAAAGGTAGTTGCATAATTAACAATAGTATCTTGCAGGATTCAGTAGTCAGATTTGTAAGAGTTGTGGCACTGTTCTAGGGGAATCCAGAAAGATTCTTGCACTTACATCAAAAGGTGCACAATTTGCCAGGAACAAAGCATAAACATCAAATTTAATATTTTTTTCTTGATCAAATTACATGTAAAACAACCACTTTTTGTGCAGTATTAATTTACCATACTTACAAACCTGTTCTTCCTAGTGTTGCAGCGGTCTAAGGCATTGCATCTCAGTGCTAGAGCCATCACTACAATCCCTGGTTCGATCCTGGGCTGTATCACAACCGGCCGTGATCGGGAGTCCCATAGGGTGGTGCACAATTGGCTTTGGGTCGGCTGAGGTAGGCCATTTTTATGTGTTCATGTACATTAACTGTATTGTACACAGGCTGCTCATCTATGTTTGTACCTGGGGTTATGGGTTTGATTCCCACTGGACACCAGTATGAAAATGTATGCCCTCACTACTGCAAGTCACTCTAGATCAGAGCATCTACTGAAAAGGAAAAGACCATTTCAGTTTTCAAATAGAAACAAGTTGCATTTGCAAAGTATTTCAAGAAACTGGAAAACATATGGAGCAAGTATTTTTATATTCCACAAGCATTATCAGATTAACTGTTTTGTAAAGATACAGACACAAGTTACAAATGCTTGTAAACACTCAAATACATTTAGTTAACCATTTCTGTATTAGCGGACTGATATGGGCGTCTTCAACATGGGCAAAACCAATTTCTCGCAGCATCCCCAACCCCAAACTATTTCCCGTGGCTATGAATCTCACCCTAGCCATTTGAGATTTTGGGTTATTGTTTCATGTTTTTGAAAGAGGCAAGTGACCAAAAAACAAATTTCTATTGTACTGGAACGCTTTCTATGACAAGCCAAGTTGAAGCCAACATTCGACGTTGTGGTCCTCATAATAACCACACATAGTTTTACTGCAACAAGCACAACGGACTAGCACAGCACCCATCAACTGAAACAATCTAAAGTGGCTACATCTCTCACAAAACCTGATCATAAATAGAAAATCACTGGATAGGAAAAACATGATTGTCAGAGGGGGTGGATAGAAAAGACAGATATATCATATTATCAAGACTCATGTTTTGCAGGTATAATCATAACCAATATCAAAAAATAATTCATTGTGGACCCCCTGGTGCTTCCTTGCTGTCCCACAGGGGTCTGTATGCCCCAGTTTAAAAACACCTGTCTTGTTTTATGTTATGTGTCATGTTATGATACAGTGTCTTGCAAAAGTATTCATCCTTCCTTGGCGTTACTACTATTTTGTTGCATTATAAACTGTAATTTAAATAGATTTTTATTTTTGGATTTCATGTAATGGACATACACAAAATAGTCCAAATTGGTGAAATGAAATGAAAAAAATGGATTGTTTCAAACAATTATACAAAATAAAAAAGAGAAAAGGGGTGCATGCATAAGTATTTCACCCCCGTTGCTATGAAGCCACTAAATAAGATCGGGTGCATCCAATTGCCTTTCAGAGGTCACATAATTAGCTAAACAAAGTCCACCTGTGTGTAATCTAAGTGTCACATGATCTGTCTGTCATATGATCTCAGTAAATATACACCTGTTCTGAAAGGCCCCAGAGTCTGCAACATCACCAAGCAAGGGGCACCACCAAGCAAGCACCATGACGACCAAGGAGCTCTCCAAACAGGTCAGGGACAAAGTTGTGGAGAAGTACAGATCAGGGTTGGGTTTAAAAAAAATATCCGAAACTTTGAACATCCCCCGGAGCACCATTAAATCCATTATGAAGAAATGGAAAGAATATGGCACCACAACAAAGCTGCCAAGGGAGGGCCACCCACCAAAACTCACAGACCAGGCAAGGAGGGCATTAATCAGAGAGGCAACAAAGAGACCAAAGATAACCCTGAAGGAGCTGCAAAGCTCCACAGCGGAGATTGGCGTCTCTGACCATAGGACCACTTTAAGCCGTACACTCCACAGAGTTGGGCTTTACGGAAGAGTGGCCAGAAAAAAAGCCATTGCTTAAAGAAAAAAATAAGCAAACACGTTTGGTGTTCGCCAAAAGGCATGTGGGAGACTCCCCAAACATATGAAAGAAGGTACTCTGGTCAGATGAGACTAAAATTGAGCTTTTTGGCCATCAATGAAAATGCTGTCTGGCGCAAACCCAACACATCTCATCACCCTGAGAACACCATCCTCACAGTGAAGTATGGTGGTGGCAGCGTCATGCTGTGGGGATGTTTTTCATCGGTAGGGACTGGGATGGAGGTTCACCTTCCCGCAGGACAATGACCCTAAGCAAACTGCTAAAGCAACACTCGAGTGGTTTAAGGGGAAACATTTAAATGTCTTGAACGGCCTAGTCAAAGCCCAGACCTCAATCCAATTGAGAATCTGTGGTATGACTTAAAGATTGCTGTACACCAGCAGAACCCATCCAACTTGAAAGGGCTGGAGCAGAATGGGCAAAAATCCCAGTGGCGAGATGTTCCAAGCTTATAGAGACATACCCCAAGAGACTTGGAGCTGTAATTGCTGCAAAAGGTGTCTCTCCAAAGTATTGGCTTTAGTTGGGGTGAAGAGTTATACACGCTCAAGTTTTTTTTTTGTGTCTTATTTCTTGTTTGTTTCACAAGAAAAAGTATTTAGCATCTTCAAATTGGTAGGCATGTTGTGTAAATCAAACGATACAACCCCCCCCCAAAAAATCTACTTTAATTCCAGGTTGTAAGGCAACAAAATAGGAGAAATGCCAAGTAGGGTGAATACTTTCGCAAGTCACTGTATATTAGGTTAGGCTGTGTTTTTTTAATACTTTGGTATGTTACATGTTATATGGAATGGTTATAAAGTATTATTCTATGGTGGAGGCAACAGAAGCATCATTAACAGTGGTAGAGGAAGGAGACGGATGAACAGGGGGATGGAAATATTCATAGGGATTAGCATTTATACATCTTGGGACTGTCACAGTGAGAGATCACTGGGGAGAACATGCGGCCAAAACATGCTGTCTTCAGTGGCTCTCACTATGAATTTGCTATGTCATGTAACCAGGAAACTGTACAAAAGGAGAGGCAAAAAGAGCTTAGGATAAAGAGTGGAGAAAACAAGGGGGGCAAATAGAATAAAATACACTGACGAATAATCCGACCCACATACAAGAAATGCTCAGTCATTGACAAGGTGTAAAAAGGGCTGCTGCCGGTGAGGCGCGACAATTTATCAAGCTCTCGAGGGAGGGAGAGGAGTCATTTTGGGATGTGATCAGGCGAAATGGGCATTTTTGCAGTCGGATCACATCCTCGGTTGAGGAAACGCAGCGCTGCAGTCCTAACAAGAGATGGCTGCTCTCTACTGCGGCTCTCTGACCATGTAAAACTCCTGCCACACTCCCCTCCCTCACTGAGAAAGGGGTTTGGTATATGTAACATTTGGAAAAGGAGATGAATGTGTGAATGTGTGATGACGCATTGTCAGCCCTGTATCAACAACAAGAGCAGGAATGATTCATTCTTAAATTGTCTAAACTGACATGTGGTATTGTTTTGAGATGGTATAATACTATGGATCATTTAGCTATTTGATTTAGAACTTTGGGACCCCTTTAGGTATTTAAAAAAAGGTTTGGCATTTACTTCTATAGCCCTGATAGAGGCATTGAATAACACATTCACAAATGGCAACAAAAAAAGACTAAAAAAAGAAATAATAAGAAACACGGACATTTTTTATTAAATAGATTAATTAAATTAAACCAATCTAAAGAATTAAATTGGTAGGCATAAAAGTACCTTCATACTTCCATGAATGTTTTTAACCTGGTACTGGTTACCTTCAGAGAAGTCCCGTGAGACTTGTGGAGGTCGCAGAGCAAACCGGAGAACACAATCAAGTTTGTGAGAATCTCACCTTTCTGTAGAGTTTGCAGGTCAAACCGTTGGGACGCCACAGACGTTTCCGTGAGAACACCAATGTTCGGGATGTCTCATGGTCTGACAAACACGCTCTAGCTCTGTCACCTTTCACCGCAGATGCAGAAGTGCGACATTGGAGGACGCATTGGCTTGAGACGCATCCAATGCAGATATCTCTAGCTTAAGAACAGAAAAGCTAAATGTGCTTGATCTTTCCTGAGACAAATAAAAGCACATTTTTTCTTGTTAAAATAAATGGAATCAGTAGGCCAATATAGCAAAAAGTCAAACAAAATATGCTCTCTGTCCAAAGGGTGATTAAAAATCATGTATTGAATCCCAAATGTATTTGGCCCGAGGTATTTGTTTTCTCAATAACCCAGCAGCAATCCCGTTTCATAACGATATCATAATGGAGAAAAAATTATAAATTTGCATACAATTAAGTCAGACCCCCCACTGTTTTGGAACAATCCAAATGAATGTTAAGAAATGATATTCATGGAATGTGACAAGATGAAAGTGAATGTCATAAAGCGAAACCTCCAGGTAACGACACACAGATGGACATTAGCAGATGTCGGATGTTTAATTTAATGTCTGTAAGCAAAACTCTCACCAGATAATGGATGGTTAGAGATGTAGCGTTGAGCGTGCTATTCTCTACGAGCTTGAAAAAGCCATTTAAATTAGTGTCTCCTCCCTACAGTCTATTATAAGTCTACGAAGAAAAACAACAGCTGAGTGATTGTATGTGTTTTAACATGTGAAGTTAGGTTATGTTTCTAATGCAAATGAGCTTTTAATTAAGAAAATGACAGTTTGTATGTTTGTGTAATTTAGATGTGTGTCGTTTATATTAAAAACTCAATTGATCGACTATGTGGCCCTCTTTTAATTTCATCTGGTTAACAATGTACTGTAACTATCGCAAATAGATTTGAAAAAAATGACTTTGCTGCTTTCGTAAAAACAACTTCGCTTTCTCCTCCCTGCATCATTTAGCTAAATTCCTTTCATGGTTTTTCATATGGGATTTAAGGGAGAGACATACTGAAGTTAACTTGTTATTGCTATGCAGGAACACACACACACACACACAATGCATAGGTAATAGGCATACACACACACACACACACACACACACACACACACACACACACACACACACACACACACACACACACACACACACACACACACACACACACACACACACACACACACACACACACACACACACACACACACACACACAATGCATAGGTAATAGGCATATACTTTAAATTCCTCTCTGTTCCTAACACTCTAAAGGAGCTGGCCCAGACCACGGAGGTCAATAATGGATGAGGTTGTGGACCTGTGGTAGTGCAACACATCAGCCTATTGCTTAACTACCAGACTGTGTGTGTGTGTGTGTGTGTGTGTGTGTGTGTGTGTGTGTGTGTGTGTGTGTGTGTGTGTGTGTGTGTGTGTGTGTGTGTGTGTGTGTGTGTTTGCGTATGCGTTGCGTGCGTGCGTGCGTGCGTGTGTGTGTGTGTGTGGTTTTCCTCCCTACAGAAGCACCTGGAGTCAATCGATCCCAGGTTGAAATGGACTAGTACACATTTAATTATCTAGGCTAGCATGAAAACAATGCCTGTGCTGATGAGCCATATCCAGCAATGTATCTATCTCTCAAACAGACATTGCCACGCAATACATTATAACAATACAATATCAAACTCGACAAAGTAGAATAGAGTTACAGGGGGTAATTCAAGCCCCCGGGCAGATACTCATTAAAAAACCAGCTGGAAAATAAACCTCTCCTGACCGTAGACAAGGTACAAACATAACCATCTTTCAGAGTCATTTGCCCAAACTGGGTGTTTTACAGGAGCTTGAAACAAATGTTTGGTTTTCCTGGGTCTTTAAATTGGGTTGTGTATCACATGGCATCCTTTTCCCTAAATAGTTCACTACTTTTGACTGGAGCCCTATAAGCCCTGGTCAAAAGTAGTGCAGTATTTAAGGGATGGGGTGCCATTTGGGATGCAGAAAAAAACTCTCTTTGATGTGGGAACAGTGGCCTTGTAATGATTTGGACATCATATTCATGAATATTGATCTCTGCCTGCAGCCTGTGACTGAATACAAAACACAGAAACCAAATCTTCTGCTTCTTTGCCTCTTGTCTGACTGAAGCCAAAATGGCCGCTGGCTGACAAATGAATCCAGATGGGACAATTATTGAATCTTGCGTTTAAACTTTGACAACGTTGTCCAATCAACATTCAATCTCAGGAAAGACTGTCCTGAACAGTGAACATTGTCTGAATACACTTAAGCCGTCTCATTGAATTGATAGTTCTCAAAGTCAATGATCAGTATCAATAAGCCTACTGTAGCATTAGCACAGCTAGCATGAGGTCTTAAAGACGGAGGGTGCTGAGAAGACTATTAATGGAGAGTAATAAAAGGTTGATAGTCTCAGTCTCTCTCTCTCTCTCTCTCTCTCTCTCTCTCTCTCTCTCTCTCTCTCTCTCTCTCTCTCACCTCAGCCTGCCCTCATTAACTCGCAAGACCTTGAAATACAGGGCACCAGAGAGAGAAACATGCTCAATGGAGTATGGCGGGGTGTGTGTGTGTCTAATAATGTGCTTGATCTCCATGAGAGAGAGAGATATGTCCTTCCTCATGGTTAGCCCTGGTGGTCATGTTTGACTCACATTAATAGACGCGTGTGGCACTGATCTAGACATGTGCAACTGTTTTGAGAGAACTAGAAGCAGCTGATTGGCCGTCAGTCATGTGCCTGTAATGATGGTGACCTTTGTCACGGTTGTTGTTGTTGTCCACTGACTTTGAGTTCAAGTCAATTGACCTGGGTCTGCACGTGTCACGTTAATTCAACCTTTTGGATAGGCAGCCAGATGGACAGATGTTTCCCTTCAAATGTAATTTCTTCCTCTGGGGCCAACAATAAGAACATGTACGCACTCGTTGTGACTTGTTTTGGATCTTTTTTTAAACATCTGCTTAAATGACATATATGATACAGTTTTTTCTTGGTTGTTTACCTATTTGCCCACTGTCTTCCATACAAAGCTAAAGGATGCAGTGTTCGGAGTGTTGACTGTTGTTTGTTTGGTTTAATTGGTCTGTTAGCTAATTAGCTATGTATCCCTTCACCACTGGAGTTCTGTGCAATTCATTCAATTCCTTCATTTGGCTCTGTTGAAAACAGTCTTGATTGTGGAGTAATTTGGATCTTTTCAATCAGACTTCCTATATCTCTCAGAGATGTTTGCTGCCACACAAGCAAAGAAAGGATGAAAACATGGCCTCCATACCCATTACAGGTTTGGAGGGGGGGGGGGGCATGTTTTATTTGGTGTTTTCCGTGTACAGTGTAAAACACCAAATAATTGCATGCAGAGCAGAATTAGGATGATTCCCGCTAATCATCAAAATCCAGAAAAGAGCAATTAAATTCTACAACCACCTAAAAGGAAGCGATTCTCAAACCTTCCATAACAAAGCCCTCAAGCTGGAGACTTATATCTCCCTCACTAACTTTAAGCATCAGCTGGCAGAGCAGCTTACCGATCATTGCACCTGTACATAGCCCATCTGTAAATAGCCCACCCAACTACCTCATCCTCATATTGTTTTACTTTTTGCTCCTTTGAATCCCAGTATCTCTACTTGCACATTCATCTTCTGCACATCTATCACTCCAGTGTTTAATTGCTAAATTGTAATTATTTCGCCACTATGGCCTATTTATTGCCTTACCTCCCTAATCTTACGACATATGCACACACTGTATATATACTTTTCTAATGTGTTATTGACTGTATGTTTGTTAATCCCATGTGTAACTCTGTGTTGTTTGTGTCACACTGCTTTGCTCTATCTTGGCCAGGTCGCAGTGGTAAATGAGAACTTGTTCTTAACTGGCCTACCTGGTTAAATAAAGGTGAAATAAAATGTAAAATTAAAAAAATTTGATCCACAGAGAGATGAACCTGGAGAAGAGTCCCCTCAGCTAGCTGGTACTTGGACTCTGTTCAGAAACACAGACATACCCCACAGAGCCTCAGGACAGCAACACAATTAGACCCAAGCAAATCAGAAGAAAACAAAAAGAGAATCAATTTTTAAAAAACATAAAATTGGAATGTTGTTTGTCTCTAAACAGGGAATACACAGTAGCTGAATACCTGACCACTGTGACTGACTCAAAATTAAGAAAAGCTTTGACTACGTACAATATCGGTGAGCACGACCTTGCTATCGAGAGGGGCCGCCACAGACAGACCTGGCTCTCAAGAGAAGACAGGCTATGTGCACACTGCCCACAAAAGCAGGTGTAATCTGAGCTGTGCTTCCTAACCTCATGCCAAATGTATGACCATATTAGAGACAAATATTTCCCTCCAATTACACAGACCCACAAAGAATTTGAAAACAAATGTGTGCGCTTCACTGGTTGCCCTTTTCTTGTGGCAACAAGTCACCAATCTTGATAAACTCTATTGGGTGAAATACCACAGCCGCAAGATTTGTGAACTGTTACCACAAGGAAAGGACAACCAGTGAAGAACAAACACCATTGGAAATACAACCCATATTTATCTGTTTATTTCTTTTTTCCTGTCATACTTCAACTATTTGCACATTGTTACAACACTGAAATGTCTATATTATATATATATATTTATATATAGAGTCATTTTTCACAGATCCTTTCCGATAGACAATTAACAAAAGTGGAAAATACCATTTCACTTGCTTTGGCAATGTAAACATTATGTTTAACATGCCAATAAAGCCCTTTTGAATTGAATTGAGAGAGAGAGAAACACGCATGTGAATTAACACTGATAAAGCCAGAGTTCAGCCCTCGGCGGGGACGCTTGATAGCTTGCGACAGGAAGGTTGGGGGAGTTGTTGTTAAGCAGGTGGCAGAATATTAACCACTGACGCCAC
Organism: Oncorhynchus keta; assembly: GCF_023373465.1. NCBI lineage: Eukaryota > Metazoa > Chordata > Actinopteri > Salmoniformes > Salmonidae > Oncorhynchus > Oncorhynchus keta. The sequence goes on along the minus strand of NC_068436.1, from coordinate 2,506,797 downwards.
CACCTCCGTCCCCTATACCCCCCGCCTCCCCTCCTCCCTCCCTCGCTCCACGCCGCCACAATAGAGTTCTTAATTGCCGTCTTCTGTCATCTTCTGGGTTTAGTAATTGACCTGCAACACAGGGGTGTCATAAGAAGAAGAAGAAAACACTGCGCTGCCTCGCCGTCACCTTTGGTATCACAGGCTTGACATGAAGTGCTGCTGTCTGCTCCTCGGCGTTGTGGTCGTGACAGCAGAATAATACAGCATATTAAACCAGACACAGAGAGTAGTTAATGCTGCCGTGGGCTCCGGCACTGTAGGCCTGTCATGAGTGAAGCTTCAAAAGACTCTGGTTCTGCTGGTGGTTGTGTCTTCGCTGCTGTGTTTCTGTACTGTGTAGCGCGAGGTGCACTATATATTGTCAAAAGATCAACCTTCCGGTTACTCTGATAATGTCGTTATATCTATAGTGAGATGCCGAACACAAGTATTTGAAAGAGAACTAGGTTGTGTGATCTTCATTGATGCATCATCGGGTTTTCGAGGTTAGGGGTAATGGCGGTGACCTTTTCTTGTGCTGCACATGCAACAGCGAGATGCCACAACAGAAAAAGATACTAAAACGCTGTTTGACTCATGAGATGTAGTATACACGTAGCCTGCAATGTCATTCGATCTCCAGTGAGTTCCCCGTTACTACGTAAGCACTACAATATAAATCCAATCAATTATTTGAGAGGAACAGACACTACCCTTGTCCTATATCTATATGTGCAACCAAAGGGTCTCTATGGCTTATGTGCACAACACTAAGGCTTCATCCCAAATTGCACCCTATTCCCTACATAGTGCACTACTTTGGACCAGAGTCCTATAGCACTGGTCCAAAAAAAAAGTGCACTGTGTAGGGAACACGGTGCCATTTGGGACGCATCATATCTAGTATGTGAGTGTTCAGCATGTGAGTGATCATCTGTTTGTACCCACAGCCTGGGCTATTGTGGTGCAGGGAGTAGCACTTGTCTTCTGCACCACAGGTTCTTAAGACCCAGCTTATTGTGACTGCTGTTCTCTCTCAGGCAACGTTAGGATGCAAATAACAGAACATTGAGGATAAAAGTGTAAATTCATCTCACACCTCACATGCAGGGCTGAGATGAAGACGCAATGCCCTGTATGACAACACTTGTGGAACCAGTCTGATGTTTGCGGTAATGGCCCACATGAGCAGTGGTGCATGGCAATGAGTAGGATATGTTTCTGGACCGGGAAAGGGGAAAAATAGGAATTGAATTGGTTATAAGGAGTGAAACTTGAGGGGGAAAAAAGAGATTTGAAAAAGACAATTACCACTCGAATCTCAAAGCAATCAAGAGACCCTTTTATCATTTTCCAAAGATCCAATTTCTCCGCATGACGGAAAATAAATTAATTATGCATGCAATCATATAAAAAGGCTTTTTGGAAATATTCAGAGGATGGTTGAATGCATGTGTGTGTGGGTGCATCGTTTTGTAATGTTTTTTTTCCAAACCAGAGGAGGAAGTGGAATTCAATCAGTTGAGATCCAGACAGGCATCTTGCAGTTGTGAACAAACCACAAGACCAAAAAAGTTGGAGCATTGTACACAAAACAATCCACTCAACCAATAGAGTCAATAAAGAGACAATTAAGACTTCATTACTAAACTGGTAATGTGGGCAAGTTGATACAAAACAATTTAAATATGACACAAACCACCATTTCAGTATAGCGTGTTTGTATTTCAGGTGGTTGATTCAAACAGTATGGGGCGGCAGGGTAGCCTACTGGTTAGAGTGTTGAACTAGTAACCGGAAGGTTGCAAGTTCAAACCCCGAGCTGACAAGGTACAAATCTGTCCTTTCTAGGCTGTCATTGAAAATAAGAATTTGTTCTTAACTGACTTGCCTAGTAAAATAAATAACTAAATAGGGTGTTTGTATTTCAGGTGTTTGACTCAAACCACCATTTCAGTACAGTATATGTATTTATTTCAGACCACCATTTCAGTACGGTATATGTATTTCAGACCACCATTTCAGTACGGTATATGTATTTATTTCAGACCACCATTTCAGTACGGTATATGTATTTATTTCAGACCACCATTTCAGTACGGTATATGTATTTATTTCAGACCACCATTTCAGTACGGTATATTTATTTCAGACCACCATTTCAGTACGGTATATGTATTTATTTCAGACCACCATTTCAGTACGGTATATTTATTTCAGACCACCATTCCAGTACGGTATATGTATTTATTTCAGACCACCATTTCAGTACGGTATATGTATTTATTTCAGACCACTATTTCAGTACGGTATATGTATTTATTTCAGACCGGTATACGTATTTATTTCAGACCACCATTTCAGTACGGTATATGTATTTATTTCAGACCACCATTTCAGTACGGTATATGTATTTATTTCAGACCACTATTTCAGTACGGTATATCTATTTATTTCAGACCACCATTTCAGTACGGTATACGTATTTATTTCAGACCACCATTTCAGTACGGTATATGTATTTATTTCAGACCACCATTTCAGTACGGTATATGTATTTATTTCAGACCACCATTTCAGTACGGTATACGTATTTATTTCAGACCACCATTTCAGTACGGTATATGTATTTATTTCAGACCACCATTTCAGTACTGCATCATGTATTTACTTCATTCCTTATTCATCTGTGTTTTCAGGTTTAGGCCTTGACAGTTCAGCAGACCATGATATTTCCTTAAACTAAATGTCAGAGAGCCATTCGGGCATGAAATGTCAGACTAATTCAGGGCATGGGGAAAGTGTGTGCTAGCAAAAAAAGCCCAGGACCCAGCCATACATTGTTTTTGGCGTGGTGTAATTCATCAAACGGAAAAGGTGGCGAACAATTTGTGAGGTAAAGAGCGCTCGGAGAGCGAGCTCACAATTGATTTTGCAACAAAAGTGTATTCAAAATCTTTCTCCACCTGAATGAGAAATCGTAGGGCGCTCATTCACGAGAACAAAATCCATACTGTACATCATGTTGCCAAGGGGGTGTGAGCAAAATATTGTCTAGCTGCCACAACGCTGGACAAAACACTATCCTGTAAATATGTATTGACAACTGTTTGGACACACACAACTTATCATTGCACTAGGAAAGTATCAAATGGTCATATATTACTATTACCTAAACACAGATTGAAAAGTAAGTTTGTCTAATTCATGAAGACCTCTCACATTAACGCTGTAAAACCATGTTCATAACGAAGGTTAATCTGTATTTAAAAGACTGCAGAAAGAAAATATCAGTAGTGTTTATTGTCTGTCGTCTTAATTGAAAAAGATCACATTTAATGGAACGCTCTTATGAAGAAGTTTCATTTCTGGAGACGGTTGAATGGCAGTGTCGTGTTCCCTAAGTAGGTCTGAGTACGCACACACAAGTAGGTCTGAGTACGCACACACAAATGAATGCCGAAATGAATTGGAACGTCAATCTGTGTTCAAGCACAGATTTTCGGAAAAGTACTTGGAAATATTTTGTAAATGAAAGTAATATGTATGAAATACATTAGGCATTTTATCTACAACAACATTCAGAATCCACTCTTGGTGATGAGCTATTGACAAAAAGTGAATCATTTGAAATGGTTTCGTTAAAATCTAGCCTGAAGAAAAACACGTGTATCACTTCCATCAACTGTGTTTCTATTGATCAAAGCTTGATGTGATGTCACAGAGTCCAGAAAGACATTGACAGAAAGATGGAGAGAAATGATCAACAAGAGGAGGGGGGGGGAGACGATTTGTTACTATGGCAACAGTTGAAGAATGACAGTTGTATACCGTCAAATGAAAATGACTTTTCCCTTCACATTAAGCTTTGTTTGACTACTCATATTTTTTATGATTGATTATAATGACATGTAGTTATGATATGATTAAATCAAATGCTGAAAGTGAAACGCGTGAGATTTACAAGACGGGAAGACAACGCGACTCAACCCCATGGAAGGAGAAAGGGTGCGCGCAGCAGTAATCACTCTGATCTTGTGTAGGCAGAGTGATATTTATTCAGGGCTTCCATTCCTCAGTGATGAATCGTTTTCTGATCTGGGTTTTAAATGGATATTCAGAACCAAATAACCATTGCGGGCTTACATAGCCTGGTGGCCCTGTCTGTATGCTTTGACCAGGATTTGTAAGCTCCTTTTCAGTAAGCTCACACACACACACACACACACACACACACACACACACACACACACACACACACTAATACCGGTGTAATCACGGTGCATTACAACAGCCAAGCACAGTGAAATGTCCTCCAAGTCATCCTTAAAAGCATTGACCGAGCCAAAAGTAATCATTGCATCATCTACTGGACTGGAAGACGCTACATGGTCTATTATCATGTTATCACAAGGTCATCATAACTTTTAAGGCGGACCTCTTGCCATCTCCAGTGCTTATGTATGTACCATAAAAACTTCAATCAAGAGCACAGGTGAATATTTGGTTAAGTTAGGGATGTCGAGAATCTAAGCAGCTTTTCGCAGCTTTTTGTTAAAAATCGCGCAACATTTCAGCGCCCTGCTATTCATGCCAGGAATATAGTATATGCATATTATTAGTATGTGTGGATAGAAAACACTCAGACGTTTCTAAAACTGGTTAAATCACGGCTGTGACTATAACAGAACGTGCGTTTCATCGAAAAGTGCAGGAAAATCTGATCACTGAAAATGGAAATATATATCCATGCGCGACTTGAACCAATTGATAAAGGTGAACCACATTTAATGGGGCTGAGGTTGCAATACCTACAGCTTCCACACGTTGTCTAGAGTCTTGTCATTTGCCTAGGATTTGTTTCTTTGTCAAACCGAATCAATTGAACCGATTCCCTCCGGTCTCCAACCGGATGTTTTGGTTGAGATTTCTTCCAAAAGTATTTCATGAAGGACACCCATAGAATTGACATCGCCTCGTGATCAATTGTATCACTTATTAACGTGTACTAATACCTAAAGTTGCATTACAAAAGTATTTTGAAGTGTTTTGTGAAAGTTTATCGTCGACTTTTTTAATTTTAAAAAATGACGTTACGTTATAAAACGCTATTTTTTTCCGTTGTTAACACAGTGTTCATAGATCGATATCTAGGCTATATATGGACCGATTTAATCTAAAAAAGACCCAAAATGATGTTTATGGGACATCTAGGAGTGCCAAGAAAGAAGCTCGTCAAAGGTAATGAATGTTTTATATTTTATTTCTGCGTTCTGAGTAGCCCCCGGCTATCGCAAAATCTGTCGTTAGGTGACGGTGCAGTATTTGGGGGATACATGCTATCAGATAATAGCTTCTCATGCTTTCGCCGAAAAGCATTTTACAAATCTGACTCGGTAACTAGATTCACAACGAGTGTAGCTTTAATTCAGTATATTGTATGTGCATTTTAATGAAAGTTTGAGTTATCAAAAACTATACGTGGCGCACTTGAAATTTCCGTTGATATATGTTCCCACCACGGGACCACTGCCCTAACAAGTTTTAAATGATTGAACACAACAGGCTTCTATTTGAGTCAGGCGTCTATTTCCTTAATGCAAACCGCTTTTTCTCATTAGAATAGTTAATTGTTTAATTCCAGCATTCACTTCCAGCAGTTTAATTAATTTCTTAATTTCCTGCACTAATGTGTTGTCATTTACACACTGTTTCATATATATATATTTTTATATTAGTATGCATGCCTCTATTTCAAAATAATTGACAGAATAATTATTCTCCTCTTTGACCATGCATTAACGTCACTACAGGGCGATCGGCCGAATCCTAGGGGTCTGTACTCCCGAAGCTGTTGACTGTGTTTGTGCTTGCCAGTTCGCTAGCAGTTCTCACCTGTTAGCAGCCAATGGCTAGCAGTTTCTTACTGCCGACAAAAACAGGTGATTTACTTTACATTTTTTTGTCACTACTGAATTATTTAACGTAACAAATCAAACATTAAACCTCAAACAATTCATGGTAACTTCGCAAACAATTCATTTCGACCCTGTGTTTATTTGAAACAGGCGTGAATTTGCTGAAATGTGTGCCGTTTGCCTGGCTATTGAAAGGGACTATTTGAGACTTCGTTTAATTTAATTTTTACGGTAGGTGAGTCATTGTTGGTTCGTTGGAGACAACTTGGTCTGATATAACATGAATATATATAAGCCACTTCACCCCACTATCACCCGGCACAGCCAGAAGAGGCCCACGTCTCAGAGCCTGGTACCTGGTTCCTATCCACCATGCTTTTACATGCTTGCTGGTTGGGGTTTTAGGCAGAGTTTTATTACATTTTTTATTTTAAATTCTTATTTTACAATGACTGCCTTCCCCGGCCAAACCCTCCCTTAACCCGGATGACGCTGGGCCAATTGTGCGCCGCAATATGGGATACCCGATCACGTCCGGTTGTGATACAGCCCAGGATCGAACCATGGTCTGTAGTGATGCCTCCAGCATTAAGATACAATGATTTAGACTGCTGCGCCACTCGGGAGCCCTGTATAGCATGTTGTGACATCTGACAGGTGTGGCATTTCAAGAAGCTGATTAAATAGCATGAACATTACACAGGTGCACCTTGGCTGGGGATAATAAAAAAGGCCACTATAAAATGTGCCGTTTCTGTCCCACAACACATCGCCACAGATGTCTCAAGTTTTGAGGGAGCATGCAATTGTCATGGTGACTGCAGACATGTCCACCAGAGCTGTTGCCAGAGAATTTAATGTTCATTTCTCTACCATAATCCGCCTCCAATGTCGTTTTATAGAATTGAGCAATACGTCAAACCGGCCTCACAACTGCAGGCCACGTGTATGGTATTGTGTGGGCGAGTGGTTTGCTGGTGTCAATGTTGTGAACAGAGTGCCCCATGGTGGCAATTG